>NC_056737.1:1887014423-1887364423 GCF_019279795.1 Protopterus annectens | reverse complement strand
AAAAAAAAAAAAATCCTTTTTTTTTTTTTAAAAAAAAAGGGCCCGGGGGGAAAAAAAAAAAATTAAAAATTTTAAAAAGGGGGGTTTTTTTTTTTAAAACCCCGGGCCAAAAGGGGTTTTTAAAATTTTTAAAAAAATTTAAAAAGGGTTTAAAGGCCCCAAAACCCCGGGAAAAAAATTCCCTTTTTTAAAGGAAAAAAATACCCCCCCCAAAACCCCCCCCCAAAAAAATTTTTTAAAAAGGGGGAAAAAAAAAAAAAAACCAAAAAAAAAACCCAATTTTAAAAACCCGGGGGGGGAAAAAAAATTTTTTTAAAAAAAAAAAAAAAAAAAAATTTTTAAAAAACCAAAAATTTAAAAAAAACCCCTTTTTTTAAAAAAAAAAAACTTAAAAAAAAAAAAAAAATTAAATTAAAAAAATTTTTTTTATTTTTGGAAAAAAAAAACAGGAAAAAAATTTTTTTTTTAAAAAAATTTTTTGGGTTTTTTAAAAACCCCCCCCAAAAAAAAGGGCCCCCTTTTTTTTAAAAAAAAAGGGGGTTTTTTGGGGGGGGAAAAAGAAACCCCCCCCCCAAAAAAAAAAAAATTTTTTCCGGGCCTTTCCCAAAACCCCGAAAAAATTTTTCCCCCCCCTTTTCAAAAAAACCCAAAAAATTTTTTTGGGAAAAAAAAAAAAAGAAAAAAAAAAAAGGGGGGAAAAGGGGGGGGCCCAAAAAAATTTTTTTTTTTTTTGTTAAAAAAAAAAAATTTAAAAAAAAAATTTCCCAAAACAAAAAAGGGGGCCCCCCAAAAAAAAAAGAAAAAATTTTTTTTTTTCCCCCCTAAAAAAAAGGGGGTTTTTTTAAAAAAAAAAAAGGTAGAAAAGGAAAATACTTAAATTTTTTGGGGGGGGGAAAAAACCCCCCCCCTTTGGGAAAAAATTTTTTTTAAAGTTAAAAAAAAAAAAAGGGGTTTTAAAAAAAAAATTTTAAAAGGGCCCCCCCAAAAAAAAAAAAGGTTTTTTTTTAAGGGGGAAAAAGGGGGCCCCCCAAAAAAAAATTTTTCCCCCTTTTTAAAAAAAAAAAAATTTTAAAAAAAAAAAAAAAAGGGAAAAAAAAAAGGGGAAAAAAGGAAAAATTTTTTTTAAAAAAAAAAAAAAAAGGAAAATTTTTTTTCCCCCCCTTGGGGGCCCCCCCTTTTAAAAAAAATTTAAAAAAAGGGGTTAAAAAAAAAAAATTAAAAAAAAATTTTTAAAAAAAAAGGGGGGAAAAAAAAAAAAAAAAAAAGGTTCCCTTTTGGGCCGGCCCCCCCTTTTAAAAAAGGGGGGGAAAAAAAAAAAAAAAACCCAAAAGGGGGGGGAAAAAAAAAAAAGGGGGGGGGAAAAAAAATTTTTTTTTTAAAAAAAAAGAAAAAACCCCCCGGGAAAAAACCCGGGGCCCCCCCCCTTAAAAAAAAAAAAAAAAAAAAGGGGGGGAAAAAAACTTTAAAAAAAAAAAAAACCTTTTTGGAAAAAAAAAAAAAAGGGGGAAAAAAAAAATTTTTTTTTAAAAAAAATTTTTTTCCCCCCCCTTTTTTCAACCCGGGAATTTTTTGGGGGGTTTAAAAGTAAAAAAAAAAAAATATATTAGGGAAAAAAAAAAAAAAAAGGAAAAATTTTTTTTTTAAAAAAATTTTTGGGAAAAAAAAAAAAATCCCAAAAAAAAATTTTTTTTTTTTCCCCCCCTTGGGGAAACCCAAAACCCCAAAAAAAAAAGGAAAAATTTCCGGGAAATTTTTTAAAAAAAAAAAGGGAAAAAAAAAAAAAAAAAAAAGGGGGGTTTTTTTTCAAAGGGGGGAAATTTTTCCCCCCTCCCCAAAAAAAAAAAAAAAACTTTTTAAAAAAAAAAAAAAAAAAAAAAAAAACCCCAAAAAGGGGGTTTTAGGAAAAAAAAAAAAAATTAAATTTTTTTTTTTTTTGGGGGAAAACCGCAGGAAAAAAAGGGGGGGGGGGGGAAAAAAAAAAAAAAAAAACCCAAAAAGGGGGAAAAAAAAAATTAAAAAAAAGGGGAAAAAGGGGGGGAAAAAATTTTGGGGAAAAAAAAAAAAATTTTTAAAAAAAACCCCCTTTTTCCCCCCCCCCGGGAAAGGGGTTTTTTAATTTTTGGGAAAAAAAAAGGGGTTTTTTTTTAAAAAATTCAAAAAAAGGAAAACCAAAAAAAACCCCCTTTTGGGGGGGGAAAAAAAAAAAACTTTAAATTTGGGGAAAAAAAAAAATTTTTTTTAAAAAAAAAATTTCCCAAAAAAAAAGGCCTAAAAAAAAAAAAATTTTTTTAAAAAAAAAAAATTTTTTTTTTTTTAGGAAAACAAAAAAAAAAAATTTTTTAAAACCAATTTTCCCCCAAAAAAAGGAAAAATTTAAAAAAAAAAAATTTTTTTGGGTTTTAAAAAACCCCAAAAAAAAACCCCCCCCAAAAAGGTTAAAAAAAACCCCAAAAAAATTAAAAGGGGGTGTTTTTTCCCCCCCCACCCCCCCCGGGGGAAACCGGAAATTGGGAAAAAAATTTTTTTTTAAAAAAAAAAAGGGAAAAAAAAAAATTAAAAAACCTTTTTGGGGGGGGCCCCAGGGAAAAAAAAAATTTCCCCCCAAAAAAAAAAATTTTAAAAAAGTTTTGGGGAAAAAAAAAACCCCCTAAAAAAATTTTTTTTAAAACCAAAAAACCCCGGAATTTTTTTTAAAAAAAAAAAGGGGGGGGAAAAGGAAAAAAAGGGGGTTTTTGGGGGGGAAAAACCCCCAAAAAAAAAAACCAAATTTAAATTTTTGGGGGCCCCCCCAAAAAAAAGGGGTTTTTTTCCCAAAAAAGGGAAAAAAAAAATTTTTTTTTAAAAAAATTTTAAAAAAAAATTTTCCCCCCGGAAAACAAACCCCCCAAAAAAAGGGGGAAAAAAGGGGTTTTTTTTTTTTAAAAAAAAAAAACCAAAAAAAATTTAAAAAAATTTAAAATTTTTTTAAAAAAAAAAAAATTTTTAAAAAACCCCCTTGGGGGAAAAAAATTTTTTCCAAAAAAAAAAACCCCAGGAAAACCCAAAAAAAAAAAAAATTTTTTTTTTCCCCCCCCAAGGGGGTTTTTTTTTTTTTTTTAAAAAAAAAAAAAAAAGGGGGTTTTTTTAAAGGGGCCCAAAAAAAACAAAAAAAAAAAAATTTTTTGGGGGTTTTAAAGGGAAAAAAAAAAGGGGAAACCCCTTTTAAAAAAAAATTTTCCCCAAAAAAAAAATTCCAAAAAAAAAAAAACCCCTTTTGGGGCCCCCCAAAAAAAATTTTTTTTTTTGAAAAAAAACCCCGAAAGGGGAAAAAAGGGTTTTAAAAAAGGGCCCCCCCAACCTTTTTTAAAAAAAATTAAAAAGGGAAAAAACTCCCAAAAAAAAAGGGGAAAAAAAAATTTTTAAAAAAAAAAAAAAAAATAAAAAAAAAAAAAATTTTTTTTGGTTTTGGGAAAAAAAAAAAATTTTTTTTTAAAAAAAAAAAAAACCCGGGGAAATTTTTGGGGCCCCCTAAAAAAAAAAAAAAATTTTTTTGTGCGGGAAAAATTTTTAAAAAAAAACCCCCCCCCCCAAAAGGGGAAAAAAAATTCCCCCAAAAAAAAAAAACCAAAAATTTCCCCCTTTTCCCCCCCCCCGGACCAAATTTTTTGGGGGGGAAAAGGAAAATTTTTTTTGGGGTTTTTTTTTTTTCAAAAAAAAGGGGAAAAAAAATTTTAAAAAACCCCCCCCAATTTTGGGGGGTTTAAATTTAAAAAAAAAACCCCAATTTCCCCCAAAAAAAGGGGGGAAAAAAAAAAGGAAAAAAAAAAATTTAAAAAATAAGGGGGTTTTTTTCCCCAAAAGGGGGGAAAAAGGGTTTTTTTTTTTTTTAAAAAAAACCCCGAAAGGGGAAAAAAGGGTTTTAAAAGGGGGTTGGACAAAAAAAAGTTTTTAAAAAACTTTCCCCAAAAATTTAAAAAAAAAAAAAGAAAAATTTTTCCCAAAAAAAAAGGGGGGAAAAAAAAAAAAAAAAAAAAAAAAACCCCAATTTTTGGAAAAAAAAAAAGGGGGGAAAAAAAAAAATCAAAAACCCGGGGAAAAAAAAAGGGAATTAAAGGGGGGGGAAAAAAAAAAAAAAAATTTTTTTTTTGGGGGGGGGGGTTAAAAAAAACCCCCCCAAAAAAAAAACCCCCAAAAAAAAAAAAAAGGAACTTCAAAAGAGCTGGAAATGGTCCAAAACGACCAATTACTACTAGATCTTGTGCTGAGGTCACTCCTTCAGGGAAAGATAGGCTGCTCAAGGCTCCCCACTCCCACTGGTGAGCAAAGAAACTTCCTTCTATCCAAGTAAGGCAATGGGCAACACAGGAACTATCCCAAAGACCAGAATACAGCAAAGCCTGTATACTGGACTATTCTAGTCAAGGAAAGGCGGGAAAACAAGGATATATATATTTTTTTTGTAAGAAAACTACAGAAAAATGCAGGGAAACTGCAGTATATTAAATGCACAGGCTAGTGCACTTGAGTGGGCAGCCTCAACAGTAAAATTAAACAAATAAAACTTTAACTTAAGTGCAGGTAATAAAAGTGCTCAATACAGATAAAATAGCAGTTTAAACTTCGTTTACAGCAAGAAAAGAAAGTCACACAGGTAGAAACAGCAAAAAATATACTTAAATCTGGAAAGTAGTCGCTTTTCAGTTCTCTGCTTCTAGCACCACTCTGCAGGACCACGGAGATGTTGCTGAGTAGTATAGTCGAAAAAATGCTCAGAGGTGATTTTATACAGGGAATTTCAAAAGAGCTAGAAATGGTCCAAAATGACCAATTATTACTAGATCTTGTGCTGAGGTCACTCCTTCAGGGACAGATAGGCTGCTCAAGGCTTCCCACTCCCACTGGTGAGCAAAGAAACTTCCTTCTATCCAAGTATGGCAATGGGCAACACAGGAACTATCCCAAAGACCAGAATACAGCAAAGCCTGTATACTGGACTATTCTAGTCAAGAAAAGGCGGGAAAACAAGGATATATATATTTTTTTTGTAAGAAAACTACAGAAAAATGCAGGGAAACAGCAGTATATTAAATGCACAGGCTAGCGCACTTGAGTGGGCAGCCTCAACAGTAAAATTAAACAAACAAAACTTTAACTTAAGTGCAGGTAATAAAAATGCTCAATACAGATAAAATAGCAGTTTAAACTTTGTTTACAGCAAGAAAAGAAGGTTGCGCAGGTAGAAACATCAAAAAATATACTTAAATCTGGAAAGTAGTTGCTTTTTCAGTTCTCTGCTGCTAGCACCACTCTGCAGGACCACGAGGAGCTGTTGCTGAGTAGTATAGTCGAAAAAAAATGCTCAGAGGTGTATTTTTATACAGGGAACTTCAAAAGAGCTAGAAATGGTCCAAAACGACCAATTACTACTAGATCTTGTACTGAGGTCACTCCTTCAGGGACAGATAGGCTGCTCAAGGCTCCCCACTCCCACTGGTGAGCAAAGAAACTTCCTTCTATCCAAGTAAGGCAATGGGCAACACATGAACTATCCCAAAGACCAGAATACAGCAAAGCCTGTATACTGGGCTATTCTAGTCAAGGAAAGGCGGGAAAACAAGGATATTTTTTTTGTAAGAAAACTACAGAAAAATGCAGGGAAACAGCAGTATATTAAATGCACAGGCTAGCCCACTTGAGTGGGCAGCCTCAACAGTTAAATTAAACAAACAAACTTTAACTTAAGTGCAGGTAATAAAAAAGCTAAATACAGATGAAATAGCAGTTAAAAGTTCGTTTACAGCAAGAAAAAAAGGTCATGCAGGTAGAAACAGCAAAAATATACTTAAATGTGGAAAGTAGTCGCTTTTTTCAGTTCTCTGCTGCTAGCACCACTCTGCAGGACCACGAGGAGCTGTTGCTGAGTAGTATAATCAAAAATAATGCTCAGAGGTGGATTTTTATACAGGGAACTTCAAAAGAGCTAGAAATGGTCCAGAATGACCCATTACGACTAGATCTTGTGCTGAGGTCACTCCTTCAGGGACAAATAGGCTGCTCAAGGCACCCACTCCCACTGGTGAGCAAAGAAACTTCCTTCTATTGAAGTAAGGCAATGGGCAACACAGGAACTATCCCAAAGACCAGAATACAGCAAAGCCTGTATACTGGACTATTCTAGTCAAGGAAAGGTGGGAAAACAAGGATTATTTTTTGTAAGAAAACTACAGAAAAATGCAGGGAAACAGCAGTATATTAAATGCACAGGCTATCACACTTGAGTGGGCAGCCTCAACAGTAAAATTAAACAAACAAACTTTAACTAAAGTGCAGATAAAAAAAATGCTCGATACAGATAAATAGCAGTTTAAACTTCATTTTCAGCAAGAAAAGAAGGTTGCACAGGTAGAAACAGCAAAAATATACTTAAATCTAGAAAGTAGTCGCTTTTTCAGTTCTCTGCTGCTAGCACCACTCTGCAGGACCACGCGGAGATGTTTCTGAGTAGTATAGTCGAAAAAAAACGCTCAGAGGCGGATTTTTATACAGGGAACTTCAAAAGAGCTAGAAATGGTCCAGAACGACCAATTACTACTAGATCTTGTGCTGAGGTCACTCCTTCAGGAACAGATAGGCTGCTCAAGGCTCCCCACTCCCACTGGTGAGCAAAGAAACTTCCTTCTATCCAAGTAAGGCAATGGGCAACACAGGAACTATCCCAAAGACCAGAATACAGCAAAGCCTGTATACTGGACTATTCTAGTCAAGGGAAGTCGGGAAAACAAGGATTTTTTTTGTTTTTGTTTTTATTTTTGTAAGAAAACAACAGAAAAATGCAGGGAAACAGCAGTATATTAAATGCACAGGCTTGCCCACTTGAGTGGGCAGCCTCAACAGTAAAATTAAACAAACAAAACTTTAACTTAAGTGCAGGTAATAAAAATGCTCAATACAGATAAAATAGCAGTTTAAACTTCGTTTACAGCAAGAAAAAAAGGTCGCACAGGTAGAAACAGCAAAAAATATACTTAAATCTGGAAAGTAGTCGCTTTTTCAGTTCTCTGCTGCTAGCACCACTCTGCAGGACCACGAGGAGCTGTTGCTGAGTAGTATAGTCGAAAAAAAACACTCAGAGGCGGATTTTTATACAGGGAACTTCAAAAGAGCTAGAAATGGTCCAAAACAACCAATTACTACTAGATCTTGTGCTGAGGTCACTCCTTCAGGGACAGATAGGCTGCTCAAGGCTCCCCACTCCCACTGGTGAGCAAAGAAACTTCCTTCTATCCAAGTAAGGTAATGGGCAACACAGGAACTATCCCAAAGACCAGAATACAGCAAAGCCTGTATACTGGACTATTCTAGTCAAGGAAAGGTGGGAAAACAAGGATATATATTTTTTTTGTAAGAAAACTACAGAAAAATGCAGGGAAACAGCAGTATATTAAATGCACAGGCTAGCACACTTGAGTGGGCAGCCTCAACAGTAAAATTAAACAAACAAAACTTTAACTTAAGTGCAGGTAATAAAAATGCTCAATACAGATAAAATAGCAGTTTAAACTTCGTTTACAGCAAGAAAAGAAGGTCGCACAGGTAGAAACAGCAAAAAATATACTTAAATCTGGAAAGTAGTTGCTTTTTCAGTTCTCTGCTGCTAGCACCACTCTGCAGGACCACGAGGAGCTGTTGCTGAGTAGTATAGTCAAAAATAACGCTCAGAGGTGGATTTTTATACAGGGAACTTCAAAAGAGCTAGAAATGGTCCAGAACGACCAATTACTACTAGATCTTGTGCTGAGGTCTCTCCTTCAGGGACAGATAGGCTGCTCAAGGCTCCCCCTCCCACTGGTGAGCAAAGAAACTTCCTTCTATCCAAGTAAGGCAATGGGCAACACAGGAACTATCCCAAAATCCAGAATACAGCAAAGACTGTATAATGGACTATTCTAGTCAAGGAAAGGCGGGAAAACAAGGATATTTTTTTTTGTTTTTTTTTGTAAGAAAACTACAGAAAATGCAGGGAAACAGCAGTATATTAAATGCACAGGCTAGCGCACTTGAGTGGGCAGCCTCAACAGTAAAATTAAACAAACAAAACTTTAACTTAAGTGCAGGTAATAAAAATGCTCAATACAGATAAAATAGCAGTTTGAACTTCATTTAAAGCAAGAAAAGAAGGTTGCACAGGTGGAAACAGCAAACAAGATACATAAATCTGGAAAGTAGTTGCTTTTCCAGTTCTCTGCTGCTAGCACCACTTTGCAGGACCACGAGGAGCTGTTGCTGAGTAGTATAGTCAAAAAAAATGCTCAGAGGCGGATTTTTATACAGGGAACTTCAAAAGAGCTAGAAATGGTCCAAAACGACCAATTACTACTAGATCTTGTGCTGAGGTCACTCCTTCAGGGAAAGATAGGCTGCTCAAGGCTCCCCACTCCCACTGGTGAGCAAAGAAACTTCCTTCTATCCAAGTAAGGCAATGGGCAACACAGGAACTATCCCAAAGACCAGAATACAGCAAAGCCTGTATACTGGACTATTCTAGTCAAGGAAAGGCGGGAAAACAAGGATATATATATATATATATATATATATATATATATATATATATATATTTTTTTTTGTAAGAAAACTACAGAAAAATGCAGGGAAACTGCAGTATATTAAATGCACAGGCTACTGCACTTGAGTGGGCAGCCTCAACAGTAAAATTAAACAAACAAAACTTTAACTTAAGTGCAGGTAATAAAAATGCTCAATACAGATAAAATAGCAGTTTAAACTTCATTTACAGCAAGAAAAGAAGGTCACACAGGTAGAAACAGCAAAAATATACTTAAATCTGGAAAGTAGTCGCTTTTTCAGTTCTCTGCTTCTAGCACCACTCTGCAGGACCACACGGAGATGTTGCTGAGTAGTATAGTCGAAAAAAAATGCTCAGAGGTGATTTTTATACAGGGAACTTCAAAAGAGCTAGAAATGGTCCAAAACAACCAATTACTACTAGATCTTGTGCTGAGGTCACTCCTTCAGGGAAAGATAGGCTGCTCAAGGCTCCACACTCCCACTGGTGAGCAAAGAAACTTCCTTCTATCCAAGTAAGGCAATGGGCAACACATGAACTATCCCAAAGACCAGAATACAGCAAAGCCTGTATACTGGACTATTCTAGTCAAGGAAAGGCGGGAAAACAAGGATATTTTTTTTGTATGAAAGCTACAGAAAAATGCAGGGAAACAGCAGTATATTAAATGCACAGGCTAGAGCACCTGAGTGGGCAGCCTCAACAGTAAAATTAAACAAACAAAACTTTAACTTAAGTACAGGTAATAAAAATGCTCAATACAGATAAAATAGCAGTTTAAACTTCATTTACAGCAAGAAAAGAAGGTTGCACAGGTAGAAGCAGCAAAAAATATACTTAAATCTGGAAAGTAGTTGCTTTTTCAGTTCTCTGCTTCTAGCACCACTCTGCAGGACCACGTGGAGATGTTTCTGAGTAGTATAGTCGAAAAAAAATGCTCAGAGGCGGATATTTATACAGGGAACTTCAAAAGAGCTAGAAATGGTCCAGAACGACCAATTACTACTAGATCTTGTGTTGTGATCACTCCTTCAGGGATAGATAGACCACGAGGAGCTGTTGCTGAGTAGTACTGGACATGCTCCTATACTTAGAGAATCATAGGACATGTTGGAACCCAGATTGGAATATATGACTGTATTGTGTATATATACCCATGCATACAGACAGCTATGTACACCTCAACTGTTCCCACATGCACACATCAGACAGGATTACCCTCAGCTGTCTTGTAGGTGGCCCATATGTGATATATCTGCATCTGTTGCATGAGATACACACACACACACACACACACACACACACACATATATATATATATATATATATATATATATATATATATATATATGGGCAACAGATAACAACATATGTCAAGAATACACACACATAGATGTGGGGAACTGAGAGACAGACAATGATACACAGAGAAACACAGGGGGACAAAGACAGAGTGAGTCACACACATGGATGCCTTGAATGGCATACAGTGATGTGTTGCTGTGGACAGTGGCATACCAGTTGTAAACAGTTGCATGTGCCAGCATAAAAGGTGAGCACCATTGTGTAACAGTACTGAGGTTCAGTTTATAATATCACAGCACCTGCATGTGTGTTTGTGTGTGTGTGTGTGTGTGTGTGTGTGTGTGTGTGTGTGTGTGTGTGTGTGTGTGTGTGTGTGTGTGTGTGTGTGTGTGTGACAGTTGTGTATGTGAGAGTGAGGGAGTGTGTGTTTGTAGGTGAAACAGTTTTAGGCCATTCCCACCCACAACACTTCCCAGTGCCCCACTTTATCAGTCCTGCTGATGCCATTCCCCTTATAAGCATCTTTGACCAGTTGTTAGCCACGTAAGCTCTGTAGCACGTGCAATAACTGTGTAACAGTATAGTACACATAACTAGATAGGCAGGGGTTCTACTCTCAGACCTGGTAAATGTGTGTGTGGGTGTATAAGTGTGTGTGAAAGTGTGTATAATTGTAGGAAGAAGTATTTTGATAAGTCTCCTACCCACCCACTGGCCTACTTTATCAGTCATGCTGATGTCATTCCCCTTATCAGCACCTTTGGCCTGTTGTCAGTCCAGTAAGCTCTGCAGTGTGTGTGATAACTGTATAACACTATAGTACAAATAACTACATAGGCAGGGGTTCTACTCTTAGATCTGGCAAATGTTTGTGTGGGTGTGTAAGTGTGTATTTTTGTAGGAAGAAGTATTTTGACAAGTTTCCCACCCACTGGCCAACTTTATCAGTCATGCCGATGTCACTCCCCTTACAGGTTCATAGGTGTGTACTAGGCTAATGGCCCTGGAGCAGTTACAAGTCTAGCCCATAGAAGTGCCCTGCCATTGTACCAGCCAACATTAGTTCCCAGTGCCTCCATCAAGTAACCCACTGGAGTGATCCCTGGGGTGAACTTTCTATTACCCATCCACTCATCAAGATCTCTCTGGAGCAGGGCAATTTAGGTGCTTTGCTTGACATGTATGGGAAGTCTATTCCAGGGCATGTGCAGTCTCTGGGTGAGGAACCTGTCTCTCCAGCATGTTGTATTGGTTGTGGTAATGAGGTTGAGGTCCCTGCAGTGTGTGGTGCAGAGAAATTGGGATGTCTTTAGATGTAGGATTTGTAAAAGAGCTGGGTCAGACATGGCTTTGCAAGTCAAGCAGACATCACCTCTAAGTAGGTGATATGAGACAGAGAATAGCTGGAGTCTTTTGAGTCTGTCTGTGTAGGACATGTGTTTAATGCCTAGTATCCTCATTGTGAGGTACTTCTGTGGGTCTATATCAGAACATCAAAGTTTTAAAACTCCGAATGTTCTAATATCAACCCGTTTTAATCAAACGCTAAAAATAGTGAAGCTGCAGAACACCAAATTCTTTCCTAGGGAAAGAATTCGGTTGGCCGGTTCTGTGGCTTTGCTATTTTCAGCGCTGTGATGGAGATTTACGGGTTGGGTTCAGGTAAGTGTGCGATTGTGTGGTTGTTAGGATTAGGGCGTGGGTTAGGTGAGTTAGGGTTAGGGCGTGGGTTAGGTGAATTAGGTTTAGGGGCAGGTTAAGTGAGTTAGGGTAAGGGCGCGGGTTAGGTGAGTGTGGGATAGTGACAGACCTTAGGGTTAGGGTTTGGGTTAAGGTAAGTGGATAGATAGTAGTGTATGTATAATTTAGTTTAGGGTTAGATGTAGGATTATAAGTGTATGTGTGTATATTGATGTTTTTTAGGTGTGCTTGTGTTGTGTGTATGTGTTTCGGAATAGCGAATTGTTTCCCAAGGAAACAAGTCGCTGTTCTGAATGTTCGATATTATGTGGTTTCGATATTTTAGGTTTGATGAAATAGCATTCGCTATTTTCATCTTTCGATAATGTGATATAAACGCACTTCTGTAGCCTCTCCAGCTGCTGCAGGGGTCTAGTGAGGTACATGTCAAATGGGCCATTATACATGATGATTGGTCTAATGAGGGAAGAGTACACAGAGATGATGACCTCTTTTTTCCTGGATGCACAACCCTTGGTAATGTGATGTGCCACATAGAAGGATTTCCTGACCACAGTGGCAATGTGGTGGTTAAAGGAGAGATTGCTGTCAACCTGTGTCCCCAGATCTCTTATAATGCCTACAGTGTTCAGTGGGCTCCCATAGATGTGGTACTTACTGGGAACTGAGATTTCACCAAAGGAGCTGATGATGCATTTTGTGGTGTTAAGCTTCTGGCCATGGTTTCCACACCAGTCAGTAGTCTCAGTGAGGTCTTTCTGTAGGATGTCTGCATCACTTGTGGAGTTAATGATGATTCCCAGCTTGCAATTGTCTATGAACTTGGTCAGCCAGAGTTTCTTTGTGTTGACCTGGACTCCTGAGAAGTAGATGCTGAACAGGAGAGTACCCAGGAGTGATCCCTCTGGGAGTCTACACATCACTGGCTGGCAGTCTGACTTGGAGCTCACAACTTTCATACTGTGTGTTCTGTCTGTGACCCAATTTGCAACCCCCCTTAGTGATATAGGGGTTGATGTCTAGTTTGGTGGGTTCATCAATAATTCCTGACTGAGGAATGGTATCAAGAGCCTAGGCCAGATTGATGTAGGCTGTATGCAATGCCTTACTGTCATACACAGCCCTGGTAACTGACTCAAAGTAGTCAACCAGGTTGAGCAGGCATGATATCCATTTCAGAAAGCAAAACTGTGTGGGGTCCAGAGTTAGGAGATTACCTATATGTTTGTTGATCAGGTCCATGATGATGTGCAACATAGCTGTACATATCAGACTCGTCAGGCTAATGGGCTGATAATTCCCAGGGTCTGTAGTTGCTACACCTTTATGGAAAGGGATGACTGTAGCAGTGCACCATTTGGGAGGGACAAATCCTGAGGTGAGGCTGTGACTGAACAGGTCACACAGATGTGGTGCCAGGTATGTTTGTAGTTCATGTAGAACACAGCCAGGGATAATTTTGGGTCCGATGGAATGTGTATTGTTGCCTGTGGACAATGCAGGTGTAATCTGGGCGGCAGTAATCTGGGTGCCTGGCATTCTGATTGTTCCTCTAGGGGAGGAGAGAGTGGTAAAGCTGGCACTGAATGTGTTGGCAAGAATGTTGGCCATATCTCTTGGCTCAGTATAGGAGGTAGCATTGTGCAGTAACTCAGAGCAATTCTGGGTATTGCTGTGGAGGTTCTTAATATAACTATCAAAGGATTTGTGATTGTTGTCAGTGTCTGCTGCAATTCTGTTGTCATAGCTGGCTTTAGATGATTTTAAGAGGGATCTCAAGTTGTTGTTGCGGCTAATAAGGGAGTTTCACCAATCTTGGGACTCCACCTTTATCTGCAACAGCCTCTTCCTTCTGTTGTGCAGGTTATTAATGGCAGGGGACCACCAGATTGGCCTCCAGTGTTTGGAGGAGGGTGACATGGTTCTGTTGGGTATGGCTAGTTCCATGCATTGCTGTACATGTTTGTACAGTGCATTTATGTATGATTCTGCAGTCATGCAGGTATTTTCCATTGGCATGGGTGCTGTGAAGTTAGCCACCTCTGTTATTAGTAGTCCAAAGTCAACTTTGGAGAAGTTTTTCAAGGTGGTTACCTTTGCAGGAGGGGGGTGAGATGTGGATTTCCATGGTGATTACTTTATGATTGGATCTGACCAGGTAGGGATTGACTACTGTTGTCAAACAATGGTCCTATATGTTAGTAATCAACACAGGTCAAGGATGTTGCTTCCTCTACTGTGTGTCAGAATGAGCTGGTCCAGGGCATTGGAACTGATGAATTCCAGGAAGCATTGGGCCAGTGTATTGGTGCTTGAGTATCTTTCCCAGTTAGTGGAGGGGTAGTTGAACTCTCCTAGTATGAGAGTGTTGGGTTGGACCTTGATAGATTCCAGGGTGTTGAGAAATGTGGGTTGAGAGTCTAGGGACATGGATGGGGACCTATAGCAGGCTATGACCTGGATTGCACTATTACCCAATGTCAGTTGTACCTGAAGTATCTCAGATGCACTATGCTGGGATACTACTCTAGAGGTGTGCATATCCTTAATTAATGTGGAGAAACTACCACCTTTGGAGCTGTGGTCCATGTTTTGGAGCTGACAGGCGTGGAATGACTTTTAGTCTGGTAGTGCAGGGCTGCTGTCTGCGGCTGTAAACCATGCCTCCATTACAGCACAAATGTCAATGCTCTCCATTTTGAGGAGTGCTTCGAATGGCTGCATCTTGAGATGTAGATGTCTAGTGTTGAGCAGCATGAGCCTCAGATTCCATATATGTAAAGAAGTTATGGTGGTAATTTGATTTGGAACACTGCCTAAAAAGGCACTATAGGGGTGGCAAGACACTTAGCCAGTATATGGAAACCCATGGGTGATAGATGCAGGCCATCTCTGGCAAGCCATCACAGTCTGTCAGTTATGTCATTCTAAGCAGATAGATACTGGATCCCCTGAGAATGACACCAGACACTTAAGCCAATTGTTAAAGTCAATAATTTGTTGCCTGTACTGCAGTATCATTTTTGGTGACAATAGTATATTGCTCAGGGCTACTGTCATAACTGCCTGACCCACATAATCTGAGAGCTCCACCATGTCTCTTTTCATGTAGTCCAGGGAGGTGCATCTCAGGTCATTCACACACATGGACAATAACAGACTGATACTTGTAGTTGTTGTTTAGTGACCTGATTGGGTGTGTTATGTGTTGGATTCTGGCACCTGATAGACAACTTACTGTTACCTTCTCCATGTTCAACCTAGTGAGTGGGACATCTGTGTGCCTCACTATTGAGTCACCTATGATTACTGTATTAGACAAGGTGGTTAGCCTTAGGGGCTTAAGTTGAGGGGCACACTGTGTAGGTGAGATATGTGTCCTGTGGTTTGTGCTGTGTTGTGGTGGTCCAGTGTGTGTCTGTCTTGGTGGTCTCTGCTGTTTGGGTAAATATCTATTAAGTGCCTCTGTGAAGGTGGGTGTATGGTTTTTGTCTGTATGTCAGAGCTGTGATAGTGGGTGTTCTGGAGGGGTATGTGTTCCATGTGGTGTGGTGCAGGTGTTGACTGTTCTTGACCAACTAGTCCAGTCTTTGCTGGAGATTGCATATCTTCCAATTTGGTGATATAGGGGCATCTCTCACAAGTCTGAGTGTTGGGAGTTTAGAGGAGAGGGTTGTCTGTGTACATGAGGCAGTTGCAACAGTGCCTCAGAATACCCAAGTGCACCAGGTAAATGGACAAAAGCACAGAGAACTGCATTTTACTCATGCCAGGAGGGATGGTCATAACTACTTATGGAGCTAATTCCATGAGGAACAACTACTGCTGATGGCTCTCAGGTGTGCTAGAATAATTGATACAAAAACCTGTTGAAGTGCAAAGCTATTAGGCTATTTGCATTGCAGGAGAGAATGAACTAGCAACATCTTAAGGGAAAAACTGAAGGCAGACTTTCTGGCACCTGTAATAGTTTATGTCAGCTGTGCAGTTATCAGCACCTTTGGACAGTTGCTAGTCCAGTAAGCTCTAAGCTTACACTGGATATGATAAGTGTACACAATCCTGTTAACATGCCATGTCCTTGTAATATATAAGATGAGACAGCAATAATGCATTAACATATGTTACCCACCTTTCATGTGACATATGACCTGTGCAATCCAATCAATAAATAAACAAATGTGTTATGTGTAAAATATAATGACTGAAATATATACAATATGGTGGTTGCATAAGTGTGCACACCCTTAAAATGATACTTTGTTGAAGCACCTTGTAAGTGACTTACAGCATTCACTCTTCTTGGGAAGGTGTCTATCAGCATGGCACATCTTGACTTGGCATTATTTGGCCACTCTTCCTTGCAAAGGTCACCCAGCTCTGTCAGTTTGCAAGGGCAGCTCATGTGCACAGCCCTCGTCAGGTCACACTGGGGGTTTTTTATCTAGTGTAGGTCTAGGCTCTAGCTGGGCCAATCCATAGCCATGATTGTGTTCAGATGGAGCCATTCTTAGGTAGCTTTGGATGTATGCTTCAGGTCTTTGTCTTGTTGAAGGCTGACACCCTCCCATTTTCAGCATTCTTGCAGACACCTGATGGGTTTGGACCAGACATGGGTGTTATTTGGAACTGTTTAGAATTCCCACCACCATGACTACAGGCATAGTTCTGGCTTTGGAACAGCATCCCCACAGCAGGCCACTGCCACCATGGGGATGTTGGTCTTCAGGTTAAGAGAGGTGTTGCTTGTGCACCACACATACCTTTTGGTATTGTGGATGTGAGGTTGATCCATAGCACATTTTCACACATGCCTTTGGGGGACTTGATGTGCTGTATTGCAAATTGTATTCACACCTGGATGTTTTTTGGTGTGGGGAAATGCTTCCATCTTCTGACCCTGCCCCCTAGGCCACATGTATGCAGAATACGGGAGAGTGTTCCCACATGCAGTACACAACACCAGTACTTGCAAGAGATTCATGCAACTACCTCAGTGTTGCTGTATGTCTCCTGGCAGCCTCCCTGACCAAGTTTTGACACGTCTTGTCATCATTTCTGGAATGACGTCAGGTTCTTTTCAACAGTACTGTTGTCCCATATTCAATCCACCTTTTGATTACTGTCGCCACTGTGTTCCATGGTGTATGCAATGCTGTGGTAATGTTGTTTTACCCTACTCCTGACTGGTACCTTTCAAATATCAGATCCCTTTGCTGCTTTGTAAGCTGTCTGCAAGCCATGGCTGTTGCTGTTGCAGGCAACTGAGAAAATGTCATGAATAGCCTACTTGGACAGCAGACTGTTATTTGGTGTTACTCAGAGTCCCTTTACTTGATGGCAGGTGTGTACCCAAGCAGACTGAATGCTGTCAGTAAATCACAAGCTGCTGCAATAAAATATTATTTGAAGGGTGTGCACACGTATGCATCCAGCTTATTGTAAGGTTTGTAAACTCCATACTTGGTGCCCAATAGGTTGATTGGTTTTACATGTGAGTTTTTCATGTTATTGGTCACATTACAGGTGTGGACTGACATACTGTGGTCTCAATTTGTATATATCACAAACACCTGGAATTCTAACTGGGGTATGTACACTGTTTATATCCACTGTATAAGAGTAATGTTTCACACATATCCCTACCTTAGATCGTTTGTCCTCCCATTTTGTTGGTCTCTGTCCAGAAGTCTTGCACTGACAGGTTGTGAGGTATGCTACAGGAAAGTTACATTCTCTTCAGATAGGCCCCTATGGTGACCACTGTGATGCGATGCAGTTAACCCCACCCCAGGTGAACATGCACATAAAGCAATATGGCTATGACTGATGGTTGTGTTAATGGTAAATTGCATGGCCTTCTCATGCCTGGGGTATTGGCAAACCACAACAGAACAATTCCATACTCACCAACTACAGGCTGCCATCCCACATGCAGACCAGAGGGACCTAGGTAGTTTTGGGAGAGAAGTATTGCCAACAGACTCACATGTGGCATGGGTACAGGATGGATGCAGCATGTCTGCACAGTTACAGTACAACCCCCAATACTACACAATTTGCTGTCCTTCACCATAGATGTGGACTTCTGTGCATTAGAAAACCCCATCCATGACTGTAATCTGACCTGACACATGCACATAGATACTCTACAAGTACAAGTATGTCTGCTACACTAGTCTAGTAATCTCCACTGGGGCCTTACCGGCATGCTACTTGCCCATTGTCTGGGTGCCACCTACCTCCAGCATGTGGGGGTCTGTACCCTGATGTTGTACTGGGATGGGTGCCCCAAGGTTGCCAAGGAGCTCCTCAGTGGGAGTCAGTGGAGGCTGCATGGCTGGGCCCCCACCTGTGGCTGTGTGGTCCCTGGCCACAGCAGCAGCCATTTGCTGGGCATGGTGTATGAGGCCATTTGCACTATGCCGGACCTGCTTGTATGTACGTGAGTGCAGGCCAACATCGTTTACCCTGTGGACAAGGTCATCCCACAGGCCGGTCCTCTCCCACAGATGTTGCTGGCTCCAGGCAAACATTATGGCATGGTTCAGTAGTATGGCTTCTATGATGATATTTGTCTCAGCTGCTGAGAAATTTTTTGCTGATGCGACATTGCACTTGGAAGACATAAAAAGGGAAACACATCACAGGACCTCATACATTTGGCAACAGTATGTACAGAACCTGCACATCCACACTGAATACCAGTACACACCAGTCACAACTACACCATATCCCTGTAATCTAGCAGCATTGTATCAGCTTGCATTGCACTCCTGGCCCTAATGTGTCATATTCCCCCAATGAGGGCCAGTTAATTGCATAATCCTCTATTCCTCATTCATGTCTGTGTAGAGGGATGACATTGGCCATCTTCAATGCAGATGGGGTGTGGATGGTGCCGAGACTTGGTGTAACTACAGTGTGTAATGGAGCTGGGAGCACATGCCTGATTTCATGTAGGATACGGACAGGGATGTTATCAGGTCCCATGGATACTTATGTTTGTTGTCTTTCAGTAGGCAATACGTACTTGCTCAATGGTGATGAGGGGAAGGGTGTGGGTGCTGTGCATATCCACCTATAGTGATACTGAGCCAGGGGGTGATGTTTGCCCTAAACCTATCTGCAGCAGGTTGACTATAACTATGTTGTGTGTGTATGTGGTCTGATTGACCACCATTACAGGGTGGGTTGGTTTGTTGTCTCTGAGATTGCAGACATATGAGAAGATGGCATTGGTGGATGTGTCTAATTTGTACTCATAGTTAGCCTTACAGTACACCACCTGTGGCCTTATATGCTTGATCAGACAAAGGCTGACTTGATGCCAAGTTGGTGCCTGCTCCTAATTTGCCCTGTACAGCCAATATAGGGACCAAGTCTGTGGTTTGTGTATTGCTGCTGTCCAGCAAAGGAGATTACTCTACTTTGGTGGAGGCAGGTTTTACAAGTAATGAATTGCTGAGTCCATACAGTTATGTTGGCGGTCATATAGCTGTTTGAAGTAGGCATGGACACACAGTCATAACACAGTTGGACACCTCTCCAATTTCAAACAGATAATCATGCTTATTGTAGTACCATGGCTGTATCAGGGCAATGCAACAACCAGTAGCTGTAGAAATGTCACTCTGTTGGATGTACAGTAACTAAGATTGCACAGGTGTACAACATGTACATCTTATTTAACTGACATTTTGCATTCCATGTCTGGTATGAGGCAGCCAGATACACCTACTCATACTGACATGTGCACATGTAATACCTGATATTCATTTCTGTTCTATGTCAGTATGGCACAATGTATTCACACTCTTGCTGCCCAGACATCCCTCTCAACCATTAGAGCAGGACATCTGTAGGACACCACATGTACACTGGGGGCAATGGGACAAAATTAGTGATACAGTCTTAATATTACTGTAACACACTTGAGTCATTTGATAGCACAGTAGCATCTGCACTGACAGACATACCCTGGAGGATGTCCAACACTCATATGACAGGAAGAGAGGAGAAAGGCTAGTAGTATGGTAGTGAGGGTAAGAAATTTTAATGTTGGCAGTATGACTGGTATAGGGACAGAGCTAACTGA
This sequence comes from Protopterus annectens, assembly GCF_019279795.1. Taxonomy (NCBI): domain Eukaryota; kingdom Metazoa; phylum Chordata; order Ceratodontiformes; family Protopteridae; genus Protopterus; species Protopterus annectens. The sequence goes on along the minus strand of NC_056737.1, from coordinate 1,887,344,756 downwards.
TATGATGTCCAGAGGAAGGTTGTGTGTACAAGAGACCAGATGGAAGGGGAGTATGGCTAGGTGTATCAGAGGCAGGTCACAATTGTGCTATCAGGATGTGGATGGGAGGGGAAATGGGGTAAGGCTTATCCTGAAGGAACAGTATGCCAAGAGTGTTTTTGGAGGATGACATGAGTGTCTGATAGAGTGATGTTTATGAATCTGGAAATTGATGGTGTAATGATGAATGTTGTTAGTGCATATGCTATGCAAGTTGGTTGCACAATGGATGAGAAAGAGAAATGTGAAGTCAGTTGGATGATGTGGTGATGACTGTACCCAAGGGTAAGAGAGTGGTGATTGCAGCAGATTTCAATGGCCATGTTGGAGAAGGGAATTGAGGAGATGAGGAAGGGATGGGTATGTATGGTGTAAAGCAAAGGAATGCAGATGGTGAGATGGTAGTGGATTATGCAAAAAGGATGGACATGGCTGTGGTGAATACATACTGTAACAAGGGGGTGGAACATAGGGTGACATACAAGAGTGGAGGGAGATGCACACAGGTGGAATATATCCAATGTAGGAGGGCCAGTTTGAAGGAGATTGGTGACTGTAAAGTGGTGACAGGGGAAAAAGTAGTTAGGCAGGAGAGACTGTTGGTCTGTAAGATGATGTTGATGATCAAGAAGAGGAGGAGTGTGAGGGCAGCACCAAGGATCAACTGGTGGGAACTGGAAAAGGGTGATTGTGAGGTGGAGTTCAGGGAAGAGTTAAGACAGGCACTGGGTGGCAGTGACGATTTACCAAATATCTGGGTAAGTATACCAGAGCTAGTAAGGGTAGAAGGCTAGAAAAGTGCTTGGTGTGAGATGTGGCTAGAGGAAGGAGTGCAAGGACACCTAGTGGTGGATTGAGGAAATACAGGACAGTATATAGAGAAAGAGGTTGAGGATGAAAGAGTGGGATTGTCAGAGAGATGAGTAAAGTATACAGGAGTATAAGGAGATGAGGTGTGTAGCAAAGAGAGAGGTGGCAAAGGCTAAGGATGAGGCATATGAAGACTTGTATGACAGCTTGGGCACTAAGGAGGGATGAAAGGACTTGTACTGAATGGCTAGACAGAGGGACTGAGTTAGGAAATATGTGCAGCAGATAAGGGTGATAAAGGATAATGAGGGAAATGTGCTCACAAGTGAGGAGAGTGTGTTGAGCAGATATTCAGAGTACTTTGAGAGGCTGATGAATAAAGAGAATGAGAGAGAGAGAGATGGTTGGATGATGTGGGTATGGTGAATCAGGATGTGCAATGGCTTACCAAGGAGGAAGTAAGGATAGCTATGAAGAGGATGAATGCTGGAAAGCCTGTTGGTCCACATGACATACCTGTGGTAGCATGGAGGTGTTTAGGGGAAACGGCAGTGGTGTTTCTAACCAGATTGTTTAATGATATCTTGGAAAGTGAGAGGTTGCACGTGGAGTGGAGAGAAAGTATTTGTGTACCATTTTAAGAATAAAATGTGCAGAGCTGTATTAACTACAGAGGGATAACATTAATCAGTCACAGAATGAAGTCATGGGAAAGAGTAGTGGAAGCTAGGTTAAGGAGGGAGCTGATGAGTTGTTGTCAGCAGTATGTTTTCATGCCAGGAAAAAGCACTACAGATGCAATGTTTGCTCTGAGAGTGTTGATGGAGAAGTACAGAGATGGTCAGGAGTTGCTTTGTGTCTTTCTGGATGTAGAGAAAGCATATGACAGGGTGCCTAGAGAAGAATTGTGGTATTGTATGAGGAAGTCATGAGTGGCAGAGATATATGTAAGACTGGTACAGGATATGTGCAAGGGTGATGTGATAGTGGTGAGGTCTGCAGTGGGAGTGAGGGATGCGTTTAAAGTGGAGGTGGGATGACATCAGTGATCAGCTGTGAGCCCTTTCTTATTTGCAATGGTGATGGACAGGATGACAGACAAGATCATACAGGAGTCTCCGTTGACTATGACGTTTGCAGATGACATTGTGATCTGTACTGAGAGTAGGGTACAGATTTAGGAGACCCTGTAGAGGTGGAGATATGCTCTAGAGAGGAGAGGAATAAATGTCAGCAGGACTAAGACAGAATATCTGTGTGTGAATGAAAGGGAGGGTAGCGGAATGTTGAGGATGCAGGGAGTAGAGTTGGCAAAGGTGGATGAGTTTAATGATTTAGATCAACATTTCAGAGTAATGATGACTGTGGAGGACAGGTGAAGAAGAGAGTACAGGCAAGATGGAGAGGGTGGAGAAGAGTGTCAGCACTGATTTGTGACAGACAAGTACCAGTAAAAGTGAAAGGGAAGGTCTAGAAGAGGGTAGTGAGACCAGCTATGTTATATGGGTTGGAGACATTGTCATTGACAAAAAGGCAGGAGTCAGAGCTGGATGTGGCAGGGTTACAGATGTTAGGATTTCCACTGGTTGTGATGAGGGTGGATAGGATTAGCAATGTGTACATGACAGGATCAGCCCATGTTGGACAGTTTTGAGACAAAGCCAGAGATGCAAGATTATATCAATTTGGACATGTGCTGCAGAGGGATGCTGAGTATATTGGGAAAATGATGGTAAGAATGAAGCTGCCAGGTAAGAGAAAAACAGGAAGGCTTCAGATAAGGTTTCTGGATGTGGTGAATGAGGACATGCAGGAGGTTGGTGTGACAGAGCAGGATGCAGAGGAAAGGCAAAAATGGCAACAGATGATCCACTGTGGTGACCCCTAATGGGAACAGACAGAAGAAAAAGAAAGAGATGTTGTAATGTCAGTCTTCACAGACTTGCCAATGATTTGCCAGATATAACACAATTGTATGAGTAAATGACTACAAATATGAGGCACACATATGGTCAGTGTGCATAACACTGGACAGTTCAATGGTATGCACTTAGTATATCACATGAAGTTCAACACACACGTGCGCAACAGTACTTTACTATGCAAATACCATGTATAGGTCTCTCACATTTCTGAGACAACCAAGTATATCATAGTTATATTCACAAGTAAGATATGGATATGTATGACATTCCAGTAGCTGGCCTAGCATTGTCACAGTCAGTATTGTTCAACACTCACTGCAGTAGTAGTCATATGTGAGCCATCATTTCCTGGGGTGACTCAGGGGCCTGATGTATGATTTATGTCACTGCAAACAGACCCAGATGCTATGGCCATAGGTTCTGATCAGCAATATATCAGTACAGCAAGTCTTGCTGAGACATATATGTTAAATTTCCTATTTCCCATTCTTACATACCCCATACTGCAGTCCATTGCATGCTTACTTGTTTGACATGCCTGCTTGTTTTATTCAAGTGTAGGTGGTTATGTCCTGCTTGGTTTTTCTTTTCGCTGTTTCTCTCTCTCAAGGATGTAGGGTATACATCTGTTTTGCATAGGCAACAGCTTGCCTTTTGTAGGTAATGCTCATGAACAGCTGATGGCCTGTGCACCAATTGGTGTCCCCGACTTGCTAATTGCATGCAGGACAGCTGTGTTGTTATTAATATAGCCAATGGCATGACAACACACTCCCATCATTGAGTACATCACGTGCTTTGGCCCTTTTCCTTGCCAGTGAGGAGGACTTAATGGAGGTGTGTGAACAACAGCATCACATAGGGTATTTGGAAATACCTCTAACAACCAAAACTGTGGAGACAGGCCAACACAATGGGGGGGAATGTTCCAGACATAGGAGCAGAATGTAAGTATTTCTGTTATACATTTGAATTAATGCTAGTCTAACAGGGTTTGTGTGGACATGGAGTTTCTGTGTGTCTTTAACTCTGACAGTGTTATGTGTTTGACATAACTCTCACCTGTAGGGCTGTGAAGATATGTGAAGGCTGCCAGCCTAGCTAGATAGGAATTTGTAGATAATTCTGTCATTTCTAAATATTAATGTAAGCCACATGCTTGTTCTCTTAAATGTAAGAAAATTATGGTAAATGTTGAATTTCAAAAATGTAACCATATTGCACTCTGCCAAAGGAAAGCTGCTAAGTCAAGCCTTGTATAATTGTTTGATCTCAAAACTCGGAGCTGAGATGTCTGAATGAAGGAATTCTTCATTTTGTTTTGAGATCAGAGTTAATGGCTAGAATTTACACGCATGTCTTTTATTGCTCTGGCTTCCTGACCAGCTGCAAGATAAAAAGGGCTGTTATACTCTGAGTTTCTGTTAGCCTGGGAAACATAGAATAATGATGTAATCTGAAATTAGTCAGTAGTACTGTGTTAGTTTAAGGACAGAGAGAGAGAGAGAGAGAGAGAGAGAATCAGAGCATTTTGCATTTGTTTTCAGAACTGACAACATCACCAGCACTGCCTTGCTCTATATGTAAGTTTATTTTAGAACTGTGTTTGCTCTTAGATAGAGATAGGAAATATGAAGTCTAGTATAGCTGTTTTCTGTACTGATGTCAGAACTTTTGTACTGTATTATTTTAAAGATTTCTCTGTCATCTCTCATCTCTTGAATAGCACTGTGTAGTAAGAAGTATTGCCTTGTATTCTTATTTATTTATTATTAAATATTTTAAACCTTTCAACTGTGGCTGTTTTATGTAGAGATAATTTAAGCTCTAGAGTACATTGCATGTATATAGTGATACAGTCCAAGCCACTCCAAATAAGCCTTGCTGTTTGTCACACTTACCATTTGGATAATAATATTGCACAGTAATAATTGGACACCCTTTGATAAGGGCTTTATTAGTAGCTGATATTAGTGGTTGGTGGAAAGTGGTACTACTGTATAGTCTGGGCAGAAGGGGCATACCTGGAAAACCTGTGCCAGCCTTCCCCAGGAGTGTGTGTGTTTGTATATAACTCATATCTCAAAATGTGTGTGTGTCAGCTACTTGGGCAGGGACACAAAGCACTGGTTGGACAGAGAGGGTGCTAGAGGTTTTAGCTTGACCACTAGGCTGAGATCTGGACCCTATAGCTGTGCCAATGGGAAGTGTTATTGGGGATCTGAAGAGAAAGGGAGAAACCAGCCCCAGACTGACTGTGATCTCTGTGTGCACTTAAGGGAAATTGTACTTTACTGTGTGTGTATTTGTTATCCTTCCCAATGTGGATGCCCCTCACTGGTGTTAGTGGTGAGGATTGAGGCTCCTTTATTGCTGGGTCAGTGCACAGGTGTCACAAGGGCTATCCACAGAATGGCTATAATTTGGAATCCTATGTTTGGTGTATTCTTCAGATATTTTTTGTCTTTGGAAAATCAGTAGCATACTCTGGGGAATGCAGTCAGTAACTGCTAACATCTATTTGTATTTCTGACCTCATATCCCTCAGAAAAGATATGTTACAACTAACCCTGTTGCAACAGCAACATTCTCAGTTTATAACAGCAATATTTCAAATATGCTCTTGTTTTTGGGCCTGTGTCCCACAATTATGTCAGGCTTTGTCCAGATGTCATGCACTAAGAGGTTGATATGTATGGTATATGATTATTTAGTGCTTACATTCCTGACATCATCCCAGTGATGTATCAGACTGCCAGATTTGCTATGTGGAAGAGGCCTTATATATGAGGGGAAGCCTATTCTGTGGGACTCTGTACAGTTGAGAGGTCTGTGTATTTTTGTCAATTGTTGATAGACTATCAGAATTGTGTAGCAGTGTAGTGTGTCAATGTTTGGCCTGTGTAGGGAGGGGGATGGATATATGTGTTATGGCTCCTTTTCTGTCTGCCAGTGCATGCTGCTACTGTTTCTGGTGGTCTATCAGCTGCATATGTTTGTAGGGGAAGATTGAGACATGTCACATACCATGGTTAGGAGTCATAGTACACTGTGAACTGGGCCAGTATATGTGGTGGTAGTGTGTGAGTGGCAAACATTTTGAGATGTTTTTCTTCACACAGTCCTTATACTGTACTGTTCCTTTTGATTACTGGTATGACACTGGTGTCTGTTTTTCAGTGCTGTGATATCCTTGTAATGCCTGATATATTTGCCAATACATGTATAATTCCCACTAATGGATTTAGGTTAGTCTTGTGCCACTCTGACTGTAGTTTGGACAGTGCTTGGTGACAAGCTTAGCAGCTGAGTGTGGTTTCCCTAATGTGATGTTATATACAAATATTTGTAGGATGTACTGTTGCCTGGCCCCCATAAGTGTTGTGTATTTCTGACACATCAGTGGGCTGATGTGAGGATTTCAGTCACTAACTAGTGGGAAGTAATTGATTGTTGGACTTGTGCTATTTCAGTCAATATATGTTAGGATAGACATGAGGGTGTTACTGCAGCAACTGTGTCAGCTTATCTACTACAGTATTTCAGATATATCCCTATTTCCATGGCTTTCTCCCCCCACTTTGTCAGGCCTGGCACAGGTTCATTGCACTAAAGGGTTCTGAGCCTACCTCTGGACTGTCTGGATTGTTGCAGTATATCCAGGTTTATTGCTCATATTTCTGGTCTGTTCCACAGATGCATTATTTTTATATCCCTGGTAAATCACTGTGTTGACCTGAGGATTTCTGACAGTAAATGATGACATATATTTCAGTTTCAGAACTCACATCCTTCAGAACTCACATCATTCAGAACATGTATGTTGAAACAAATCCTGTCACTCTGGCAACATTCTACATTTATAAGAGTGATATTTAAATATATCCCTAGTTTTGTCCCATTGTCCCCCCATTTGGACAGCCTTGGGCCATATTTCTTGCAGTAAGAGATTGATAGGTATGGTTCTGAGGTATGACTCCAGTACATGTTACGAGTATATATATATATATATATATATATATATATATATATATATATATATATATATATATATATATATATATATATATATATATATATATATATATATATATATATATATATATATATATATATATATATATATATATATATATATATATATATATATATATATGTGTGTGTGTGTGTGTATGTGTGTGTTTGTGTGTGTGTGTATTATATGTATATCACTATTTATATTATGTATATATTTTTCCATATATATGCATCTCCATACATATATATACATGTGTATATGTATAAATATGAAACCTGACTGATTCTATGGAATCTTTTCCCAACTGTTAAATGAGCATATGTTGGAGAAAACATCAGCAATCCCTAGGTGTAGTGGTACATTGTGCTGACTATGGTGTACAGGGCCCTGGGTTCAAGTCCTGGCAGGGCTGATAATTTTGTTGCTGTTATTCCCACTTACGTATGCTTACACCCACACTAATTCTTTAAAAGAAAAGAAAAAGGGGTGATAGGAAAGTGGAGAAAAAGGGGCATGCAGAGAAAAGATAGCTATGGATGCATAGGTGTATGGAAGGTCCATAGCTGTCCATTTCTTATACAGCAACAGCTGTGCATTTGTACACAATTTGGAGGTGAATTTGACACTCAAATCCCAGAGAGAGAGGGGTGAGGACAACATAAATGTGATGTTAACCCTGCTAAGCATAGCTGAGCATTGCTAACCATTGCTCACAGTTCATTTTCATAATATACCACACTAATGACTTCATTTAGTTAGTATATACGATTTCCATTACATGGCATGCCTGTATGTGCTTTCATTACAGTAGCAAAGGGTGTAACTATACTGTATGGGACACATGTATACATGGGTGGTTTCACATGTTATATGCACTCACACTTCCATTTTACACCAGCTACTCTACCCTGTGTGACAAAAATAACTTACCACGTATTTTAATATGAACATAGTACTTTTACCACTGCTTTCCCATGTAAAATTGGATTGCCTGTTGTAGTACTCAAACCATGTATGCCTGCATGTAAAGCTGGGACTCTGACCACTACACTATCTTGGTTTGGGGATTTGAGCTGTATATTTTTATTTATCACCTATTGGTTATTAATATTATATTACTATATTAAATGGAGAGTATTGAGGTTTTCGGCTATGTCATTGAGGACTGCTGTCATGACATAATGGCATACATTTCAGTTTCAAACTTGTATCCTTCTGAACATTAATGCTAATGCATAATCTGTTTTCTATCAACTTTCTGTCTGTCCTCTGTACAGATGGGATGAAACCGGTGCTCAGGCAGGGATTGACTACTCTGCAGAATGGGTCTGAGAGCCCATGCCTGTGTTCATGTTGGATGCAGCCAGGAATGGTATTAGGCCTATGGAGACCTCTATGTGTTGCCTTTCTGAGGGCATTACAGACCTGCTTCTTGATCATGAGAGGAGGGGGGCAGGTGCTGTACATGCACATGTGTACCTATGGGGGGGGCAGAGGTTGATGCTTACACTTCACCTGTTTGCAGCCGGTTGCCTATATCTATGGCATATGTGTATGTGGTGTTATTGACCACAACTGCAGAGCAGATATGTGTGTTGCCTCTGGAATTGCAGACACACATCTGGAAGGCCTAGTGATTGGCCTTGGTGGATGTCTCCAGTTTGCACTTAAAGACAGCCTTAGGTTACATTACCCGTGACCTTATTTGCTTGTGAAGAACAAGGTGACATGGCTTCCAATGAGGCACCTGTTCCTTCTTGTCCCATCCTGTGATTATTTCCACCTATGATGGTAGTTGTGTATTGCTGATGTTCACCACAGGCATTCAGCCACCTTAGAGGGGGTTGATGTTGTCCTGTCGGGTATTGATGAGGCCATAAAGCTATGTAGGTGCCCACATAGTATTGTGGTGTGGGCCTGGACACTGCTGCTAGTTCCAACATATAGGACGCCCTTCATGTGGGCCTTGCCCATTTTCCTTGCCTGTGTGGGGGACATTACAGAAGTGTGGGGGCTACTGCTTCACAGACAGTAGGTGAAAATATCTCACAGGACAGGACATGTGTAGACAGCCCAACAACAAGGGGGACAAAGGTCCAGAATTGGGTACAGATTGTATGTCAATACTGCTGTTATACACATGGAGGGTTGCTAGATTGATAGGGTTCATCTGGACATGCATTTACTGGGTGGCTTGACATCTGACAGTGATATGACTCTGACATACCGCTCAAGTGGCATATTGTCTACAGACTGGCCAGATGTTTGCCTGTTATGTTTTGTCTCTTCCTCAAACAATGTCTGTTTTTATAGGGTTGGTAGGAAAATGTGAGGATTGTAGTCACTAACTGTTGACATTCATTGGTGTTCCAGACATTATATCCTTCAGGAATGTTATGTTAGAACAATACATGCAACACCAGCTACTGTTTCAGTTTGTAACACCATTATGTGTGCTATGTCCGTCTTTCCAGCCCCCTGTCCCACAAGTACATCATGTGTTGTCCAGATGTCCTACACTACTAGGTACAAAGGTGTGGTATATCATTAATTACCAGCTGCACTCCAGTTATCATCCCAATGACCTGGCAGACTCCTGGCCATGGTATGCAGCAGTGGCAAGGATTATGGTTCCACACCCTGGTACTTCTGTGGAAACCTGCACATATGACAGTTATGTATGTCTGGCCATTGTAAACAGACTGCCAAGATTGTGTAGCAGTGTTGTGTGTAGATGTTGGTTGGGTTGGGTAGGGAGAGTAGCAGATGTGAGTGCCTTACATCCTTTACCTATCTGACTCTGCATGCTGCTACAGCTGCTGGTGATCTATCAGGTCTGTATGCTTGTTGGGTATGACTGTGAAATGTCCTATAACACCTCAGGATTCCCAATACATTGTGAATTTGGCCAGTATATGTTGGTGTAGTGTGTGACTGGCAATCAGGATATGTTTGTTCAGACAGTTGTTCTATTCTAGAGTTAATTTTGGGTACCGGTATGTTGCTGTGACTGTGGTGCAAATGTTTTTGGGTGGACATTTTTGCACCACTCTCTGCTTTTCACTACAGTTCCATCCCTGTAGTGCATGCTATATTTGAATATACATGGGTGATTGTCCAGAGGTGATGTGGGGGAGTGTAATGTTGGTCTTACTGTGCTTCATAAGGTGCTGGGTGATATCTTTGGCAGCTGTCAGGGGATTTCCATTCTGTTACATCACTGTGGTCATACCTCTACATTATCGAGAGGCCTAGACAATGTCCAGATGTGTGGCTCATATGTTTGGTCTGTTCCCCAGACAGTTGTTGTCCTTGGATAATCAGTAGGATACTCTAGGAAATGCAGTCAGTAAATGCTAACATCCACTGGTGTTACTGACTTCATATCCCTCAGCAAAGATATGTTACAGCAAAGCCAGTAACACCAGCAACTGTCTACATTTATAACAGCAATATGTCCACTATACCACTGTGTTTGGGCCTCTTTCCCCCAATTATGTCAGGCTTTGTCCAGATGTCATGCACTAAGAGGTTCAGAGGTATGTAGTATCATTATTTATTGCATTCATTCCTGCTACCATCCCATTGATGTCATAGACCCACAGAGATGTAACAAGGAAGTGGCCATAGATATGAGTACTGTGCCTATACATTCTGTAGGAAACTGTACATTTGAGAGGTCTTTGTATGTCTGCCCATTGTTAAAAGACTGTCAGGATTGTGTAGCAGTGTAGTGTGTACATGTTATTTGGGCTGTGTAGGGAGGGGGTACATGTGAATGTCATGGGCCCTTTCTATCTGACTGTGCATGCTGCTCCAGTTTCTGGTTCCCTATTGCCTGTATATGTTTGTACATGCAGACCGTGACATGTCCCATAACACCTCAAGATTTCCACTACACTGTGACTTGGGGCAGTATATGTAGGATTAATGTGTGAGTGACAATGGGATATTGTTGCTCACATAGTCATTGTACTGTAGTGTTCAGTTTGCTTACTGGTGTGTCACTTTGACTGTGGTGCAATTGGTTGGGGGTATGCACTTTCACACCAGTGTCTGTTTTCCACTAGTGTTACATCCCTGTAGTGCCTGTTATATTTGTTAAGGCATGTGTACAACCCCAGAGCTGGACTTGTGTAGTGTTATGTCACTCTGGTTGTAGTTTGAACATCTTGAAACTTTTCAATTTCCTCATCTATTTCTTTGATTGAATAATTTAAATCTCCTATAGTTAGTAAGATATCATCTGCAAAAAGCTGTATTTTAGATTGACAATCTGCTAATTGAGAATCTATATTTTTTTCATTGCTTCTTATACTATTAGCTAAGAGTTCCATAACTAATTACAATTGTAGAGGGGACAAGGAATGCTCTTGCTTTGACCCTTTGTTTAAAGTGACTCCTTGAGAAATGTAAGATCCAATTTTAACATAAACCTTGAAGTCTCTATACAAGTTTTTTAAAATATTCCAATAAACTGTTCTGTAAATGCAAATGCTTCTAAAGTTTTAAACAAGTAGTTCCAATCTATAGAATCAAAAGCTCTGTTGATATCTAAGCTAATAAGACCAATTTCTTGTCCATTCCTTTTGTTAAATCTACGATGGTTACTTCCCTTTTTATATAATCATATGTGAGTCTATTGACTATAAATCCAATTTAATATTTATTAATTAATCTACTGTATCACTTAATCTTGTAGTGAAAATGGAAGTTAATATTTTCTAACCTACATTTAATAATGAATGGGTCTATATGAGGAAACCAATTTACTATAATTTCCTTGTTTAAGTACAGGTGAGATTACAGAAAATTTCCATGAGGGAGGAATTATTTTGTCACTTTGAATTATCCTGAAAATGTAACTTAGTAATGTTAAAATATTTGATGGTAGCAGACTATATGATTCCATACTTAAACCATCTAACCCTGGAGCTTTACCATTGTTCCCCTCTTTAAAGCTTCTTTAACTTATATCAGGGTAGTATGCTTGTTGAACAGGGATATTTGTTGGTCATTGCATTTATTAGTAACATTTGTCTTTAAATGCTTGTCAATTTTGTAATCATCAGGATTATTTTTATATTTATTAAGATCCTCATGGAATTTTTAAAATATTAAGCATTTCCTCTATGACTGAAGTAAGCTTATTAGTGTGAGGATTTTGGATATTATTGATTTGTAACATGTTTGCTTAACATCTTACTTCTATTAACTAATCTATGTAGATTTTTTGAAGTCATCACATAATTATGCAATTTTATTTTTTCTAAAGCTATCTCCACTTTATGCATTAAAACTGTTTTATATTTTGTCTTTCATTTTAATTACTTCAGTATTATCTCATTTCTTTGTTTGCTGTTCAAAACTCACTTTGTGTATTTCATCTTATATTTTTAACTCTTTATCCCACTCATTCTTTTTATTATTGCCCATCTTCCCATTCTATCTTTACTATGCATTTTTAAGGAGTTCCATAGTATGGCTACTAACCTGACTATTATCATTCAAAGTTAAATATTACTGATTTATTCTTTAAGGTAACTCTTACATTCTTTTAATTTCATCATATATACTGGGATTCCATAAATCTGAAATTTCTTTACATCCATTAATATATTAATACTTGGTGCATTATGATCAGATAAAGGACAAGGAATAGTTTTAAAGTAATTCACTTTATTAAGTAAATCTATAAAGGCATAAATCCTATCAATTTTACTTTGCGTCTCATTTGCCTAAGAATAATGAGTGAATAACAATGACTTATCTTTTGCTTTTACTAGTAAATCAACTAAATTATTACTACTAATCCATCTGTTTAAGTTACCTTTAACCACTCTTGCACCTATTCCATGGATGCAGTAAAAATTAGCTAGTATATAGTGTTTGCCATTATATTTAATTATTAGAAATGTATACATTCCTTTGGGATTATTAATGGATTCCATGACCTTAGACATTACCTTACGCAGTATGGTAGATTTTCTTCAATGTATAGCAGTTCCTCTCCTCTTTTTGTTAAAAAGATTTAGATGATAACATTTATAACCTAAGCTATTTAAATATTGTATAACTTTATCTAGTAAGTGAGTCTCTTGCAAGAATATAATGTCTCCTCTATTTAATTTTAGATATCTCATTAATGATTTCCTTTTGTTGCCATTATTTAAGCCATTTACATTAATAGATGATAGATTAGCAGCAGGATTCAAACTCTGTGTGGGCTTTTTGTGAAGCCTACACAGAGTTTGCATGTTTACGAGGTGAGCATCATCGCTAATTACATATTCATGCCAGGCACTGCATTTAAATGTAAACAAGTGCAGTTTCATGGCAGGCAATAGGGTTGGCAGCCAGAAAACTGTGTAGTACAACACGGATAGCAAATCTGTTTCCCTTACAGCAATCTAGGTTGGCGAGATTGCGTGGAATGCCACAATGATTATCAGGGTTTTTCATATAGTAATGCATATGTTCCAAACACAGTACAGGACAGTATATGCAGTGCAGAGTAGTGTGAAAACCCATTCAAGCCATTCTGTACAAAAATTGAGTAAATGATCTGTAAGGGTACATGGGCTGCCATTTAAAATAAACATTCAAGGGAAGTATTTGATTGCATAGGGACACACAGATGAACTGTAGGAATGAACACAGGTAAAGAGGACAGGTGAAGCATTGTAATGTACAGCAGATGAATGCACGTGAATGGAAGACAGTTGCAGCGGGAACACTAATCACATACCAACATGGTATAGTATGGACTTCACAGTAAAAATGCATGTTATAGACAAGGTGACATAACAATGGACAAGATATATATTTGTGAGATAAGCATCCTGACATGAACAATGGGGGCATCATTTAGGGATGTAATATACAATTGGGGTTGGGTGCATATTGTGAAGGTGTACAAACTGATATGCCTGAATATGAGTGTAATGTCAGCAGAGGTCTTCAAAAAGTGGGACATAATTACAGGTCAATGGACCACAGTAAAAAACGCATGCACATTCATGGACAATATCATAATAATACCACCAGTAATCCCATGTCTCTGATACAGCATGTGAGTCTAAGTGATCATAGATGGTTCTACCCAAAAACGCTTGTACAACTATTATGACATGTCAGAAATCCATGAGGGTAATCAAGCACACCATCCTGACTCTGTAATATCTGTTGGAAGTGTTAGGAGGGATACTGCTATAACTGTGTGTGACCTTATGATAAATCCAGGCTAATTGACTGGTGTGCATGGCATATATATGGCACAATCCACAATGTCATGAATGTAGCCCATGCCATCAATGTTGTCAAACAGCTGTGTATGTACTGTGTGCACCAGAACAGGTATTACACATGTATCTGGTGTAACACATTGATGCATGCTCTGCACCATCAGATAGTAATGTTTATGCAACAAAAAGAGTATCTAGGTATGGACAATAAGATGTGTGGCAGCTCAGTGTGTCAAAGGTGTTACACTTCAGTTACACATCACTGGAAGATGTGTAGTGAGGTACATGAAGAAGGGTGCATTGTACTCAGTTAATGGTGTGATGAAGGCTGTGAACTATGGAGGTATTATGGCCTTTGATGTGGATGTCCTGTACATACTCATTAGTTGTGTTACATACAAGGGAGTACTTACCACTGTGGCCACATGCTGGTGGACATTCCACTTACACACAGGTCACATACCAATTGGTCTGCTTATAGGGTGTGATGTATACATTATCCTTGGTTTGTGTGTTTATTTTCATAATGTAATAGACTCCCCCATGCTTTTGCTTCATCTCTTGTGTTATCATGGCTATGACAGAAATGTTTGGTGTGTGTTGATAGTGTTTCTGTTATACTAATATCACAGTTGGAGCCAATGATTGCCCACAATCTGTAGTCCTCCAGACAGCTGTTTGGACACAGGATGTGTATGTCAATCCTGCCATCTGTGACTTAAATAATGGACAGGAAAGGGCCTAGCAGACAACCCTGATGCACAGACTTGATCACTGGACCAGAGATATATATCACTTCACACATCTCAACATATTTAGATGCCACATATGTGGTCCAGAGGTCTACCCAATTGGTGATATAGGTGTTTATGGCGACATCTAACAGTGCTGAGTGAATACCTCGGTGTAGATTTGTGTTAAATGCCTTGGCCTGGTCACGTTCCACATGATGATAGTGTTTGTACCATGCATGCCCTTGATGACCTCTATCAGAACATCTAACAGCTGTAAAAGACATGGATTTAGCATTAACATCTCACACATTTCTGTTCCACACAGCCAGGATATTACTAGTGACCATATAGAAAAAGTCCATGATTTTTCACCAAGAAAATACAGATCCTATGAACCATGTCATGATGTATGTGGATAGACTGAAAGCTCTATCACTGTAATTTGTATTGTATAGGATAAGGTGGCTTGTGCCAGGCCTACAGGCCAGTTTCTGATCATGCACTGATGAGAATACTGCTATTGCTAATGACATCAGCAGTGTCTGGTGAGAAGAAAATGCTAATAGCAGTGTCCCACATGCTGGCGTAAAATGCTTTCTTTAATGTCAGGCAAGTGCACAAACACACACACCCCAGTTGACTGCAGTGAGAACAGAACCTCTACTTACCTAAGCATACTGCTTAGAGAACTCTGTATTTAAGGCAAGCACCACAGATCAAGTCAGACTTGGAGAGTGTCAGCCAACAGTTTATAGCTGGTGACATCAGCAATGTCTGGTGAGGAGAAAATGAAAATAACAGTGTCCCACATGCTGGTATAGAATGCTCTTTTTGATGTCAAGCAAGTGTGCATACACACACACACCCTAGTTGACTGTAATGAGAACAGAACCCCTACCTATCTAAGTACACTGACTACAGAACTCTGTATTTAAGGCAAGTGCCACAGCTCAAGTCTGACTTGGAGAGTGTCAGACAACAACTTATAGCTGATGACATCTGCAGTATCTGGTGAAGAGAAAACACTAATAGCCATATCCCACATGCTGGTGTACAATGTTCTCTCCCATGTCAAGCAAGTGAACAAACACATACACATGCACCAATTAACTGCAGAGAGATTAGAACTCATATTTAACTAAGGACACAGACTAGAGAACTCAGTACTTTAAGCAGGTGCCACAGCACAAGTCTGACTTTTAGAAGGTTGCATGACAACTTATAGTGGATGATGTCAGCAGTGGATGTTGGAGAGAAGATGTTGGAAGGCCAGCATGAAATGGATGTGTACGCATGTGGAAATGTCAAACAACTGGCAAGCCATGGAATTGGAGTGGCAACTGCAGGATACACACTTATGCTCTTCTGACCAGATACACACATACCTCTCAGTTGACTGCAGGGAGAACAGAACCCCTGTCTATCTAATTACACAGACTGGAGAACACAGTACTTTATGCAAGCACCACAGCACATGTCTGACTTTTATAAGCTACAGTACAACTCATGGTGGATGACATCAGCAGTGGATGTTGGAGAGAATATGTTGAGAGACCTGCATGACATGGATGTGCAGGCATGTTCAACTGTCAAGATATTTCAGGTTCTGCATGTTAGCAGATTGCTGAGTATGCAGTATGTATTATGTGGTGGTTGTATTCCAATGTGCAGGTATACTTTAAGAGGTGGCTTTACAAACTATATGCAGGTGTCCACATTACTACAAATATTTGAAAATCTGAATGTGCATTGTCATTCTAAAGATATGCATGGTATATCACAAATTTCTTATTAATTTATGTAGTATAGTTGATATATTTATAAACAAGTACTGAGAGACCAGGGTTGCAGTACTTGGGGGAGGTAACACATGGCTGCATTGTAAATATGTGACATATTCTTAGATAGGGCCTTCATTTTTTATGTTTCCACATGTAGTTTCATGGCATGTAGACTAAAGGATGGTAAACAGAACTAATATATGCTCGTATTTACTTTGCATAGCACAACTGTGAGCAGATGGTTTGCATGATGTCTGTCAAAGTGTTTGCACATGTGAGTTACACATTTTTACTGCTTTCCCTGTTTGCACATAGTTAAGCAGTGTGCAAACAGAAGGCTCACTGCTAAAATTATGAGAGCTAGTATTGAGTGCATGAAGCACTCCAGCAGCTTAGCTGATCTTGTGGCAGCAGGTATAAATGCATTGGCACATTCCTTTTTTTCAGCCCACGTTATAGAGAGTTTGAATCCAGGTGTATGTAATACTTTTAAATAAGTATAGATGATGCAATACAATTTTACTCTATTCTGCCTTCATCATGTGTTATTATATTTTTACTTAGTGTGGTGTGTTTAAGCAGCATTGCTAGGAGGTAACTGCATCACAGAAGGGCCACTCACTGTCACTTGGCATTGGTGCATGATGCCAAACTCTGTGCAAAGAGGCCAAAAATGTGAAGGGCTCCATTGCTTTTTTGTACTTATGTGTGTTGTGTGTGATTCTATTTGTTGGTCAGATTATAGGTGTTAAAATGGGGTAGATAGGAAAGTAAAGAAATGGTGGGCAGACGGGAGGAAGAACAAAGGGAAAGCAATATAGGAATGCGCAGGAGGGAGGTAGGAAATAACAATAGCTATCCATTTGTTTAATAGTGTAAAATGACAATATATACAGAATATTAGCTGAATTTGGACTATCTCCACAAAGAGGGGTGACAGCAACACAGTTATGCTGTATAGCCAACTGGACCAAATCATGTGTGTCAAGAAGACATGTGTGAAGTGGAGAGCTAACTATGCGACAATAATTTTTTTGTGGGACAGGTGCCCATTTTTTTTTGCTTCATGAAGAGTGGAATGCTGGGTAAGGGATGTTGGTATTTCTGGGTCTGGTAACTTGGGTAGGTGAGGAAGCAAATGCAAAGAAACAGGATAAACAAGACAAGACACTGGGATGTTGAGTGACACAAAAGGTTGGGGGACACCATGATTGGAGTGAGGGAGGAGACAATGCAGCTCATGCCTATCAGGCATGGGGACAGTGAGAATCTATTCCTTACCCACAGGACTGTCCCTTACTCCACTGGATGCTGGAGTGCTTGACGTCTTCTCTTCTTATGGACCATGAGGGAGAGCAGCCTCTCCATCTGGCATAGGTGCACACCAATGGTGCAATGAACAATCCTATGCACCAACCCTGGCATCTCCTGTTGGGTGATGAAATAACCACCTCTGCCTGTATTCCCAGAGAGTACCATGGCACCAGCTGCCAGGGTAATACTACCTGAGGGTGCAGGTAGTGCAGGACCTGCAGAGGCAGTACTGCCTGGTTGGGACCCAGATGTAGTGGGGGACAGTGCTGGAGCCAGTGGAGTGAGGGCAGGATGACCCACTGGGGTTGGATTATCTCTCTGTGCTGTGCATTTAGTGATTTGGTACAGATGGATGACCTGGAGACATTTTGATGACACATAATAGAAAATAAAAAAAGATATAACGGTTGAGGAGAGAGAAAAAAAGAGGTAAAATTAGTACCGTCATATTTATCTGAAGTATTATATTTAAGTATATGTCCTAACAACTTTGAACTATAATTACTGAATGCTCAAAGTACTTCTTGCAATGTGTATATATTGCACATATGCATGTTCCAATCATGCAGATTTAAGTTCACAGCAGGGCCTTTATGCCGCTTATATAGAGTTTAAGTTATGCAACAATATTAAATAAATGCAGCATTATATAGTTGTCATTCATGGTATCTGAATCCACAACCTCTGATTATAGTCTTACACTTGACTCCTAAGTTGGTGTGTGCTATAGACTTATGCATGCATATTTGCTTTTACAGTTAGGATATGCTTGCTCACTTTGTTACGACTGTATAGAAAACAACAACAAAAAGTCTTTAATGTATAAAGCTACAATACTACTTCTCTTGTTCTGCATACATACCACTTGCTTCCATCACTCTCTCCAAATGATTAGCATGAGCCTGACATTTCAACTCAATTTCAGTATTAGCTGTGAAAACAGGAGAAAAGAACAGAAGAGCATTATGCATACCAGTCTTGCCTATATTAAGCTTTCTTTGTATTCTAACGTTTCTTTATTAGCATACTTACACAGCTGTGGGATGTCGCTGGTTTGAAACTCATCTAACCACTGGTTGAGTGTATTCTTCTTGCATAGGTGCATAAGTTCATAGGTTCATAGTTTAGTACTAGGCTAACTGCCCTTGTAGGCCATTTTTAAGCCTAGCCAATTACACCAAGTGAGACTCAAACCCTGCACCTTGTGTCTGTAAGGTAAACACCTTAACCATTTTGCCAACCTTCCCCCATTTTTAGATAATTGAAATGGTGCCTACACTGTTCTCAATTGTGTGCAATTCCAGTTACACTGGATACAACCTTGGCCAGACTATTCTAAGCCTCATATTTGTACTGAGAGCCAGAATAGTCCCCCTGCAGAAGTCTTTGGCTGTGGAACTTTACCAAGAGGGCAATAAATATCCTGGACTCCTCAACACCTCACCTAAATGCCCTACAGTGGGCACCTTTCCCTCTAATGCTAGACATATCTAATTCCAAAAGTAGAGCAATGGCAAATGATGGATTCCCACCAATTCCTGTTATTGCATTTACTGGTAGTGAGAAAACCCAAGAAATTATGCCAACCTCATGTGTGTGATGTTGAAGAGAGAGAAGCAGTGTCAAGCAGGTTGGAAATAATTTTTTTTAATTGGGAGGTTAATCTGACAATTGACATTAGTTTGAGACGTGTCTGCTTCTGTAACTGTTAGGTGGTTTAACTTTGCAGTCATGCACTGGGGGCATAAATTTCATTACCTCACACATTTTTTGTTTGGCTTTATACACTGATAAAAGTGATTCTTACAGTGGGATTCAAACTTATGCATTAGGTACAAACCATTTTCTTTCACAGTGGTGATTTTCCATCTTTGCCACAGAAGTGCTTCTCAGATATAGTCATGAATCATTCATAAATATAGATAACAGTTTGAGGTGTTAACCATTTTTGTGTGTGACCTGACAAGGTCATTATATATAAATTCATTTGTGTATGTGTCTTATTTAAGCATGAAGGCCATTCAAGTCCAGATAGCAGAATTATACTTGCAGAAATATAATATACATTATACTCTCAATCATATATCTGAAAACACAATAAGGGTGTCTTAGCCCTCATACATATAATCCATATCAGCTCCACTAGCTAAAGAGTTATGAGTGAGACTGAATATAATGTGAAATGGAACAACAGTAAAAATGTTGGGAATGCCCTGTATTAGAACCCAGGACCATGTGTATCTACACTTACACCAGCTTCAGCAAGAATGCTGAAACAAAACTTGTATATTTTTGTGTTCATTACTATAAATTTGGTTGTCACAATGGTAAAAACATATTGCACTTCTTGTATTAGAACCCAGGACCAGAACCCAGGACCACCTGTATTATAGCCTTACACTTACACCTGCTGCCACCAGAATAGTTAAATAGCAGCATCATAGTTGCCTATTTATTCATAAGTTCTGTGTGTTAACCACCGTGCAATGTTTCTTAGCATGTTTGTGCTGTGCCCAGCAGAATTAATAAAATGTATTCATTTTAAATTGTTGACTGCATCCTGTCTGCTGGTGTTAGATGACTGCAGGTGCTGGGGAAGCTTGCTAACCACTGTGCAATGTTGCTTAGTGGCTTTGCATGATGGAAAGCAAAAACTGCAACAATGTATCCTTTATGACCTTTACAGTGTCTACTCCTTGTCTGCAGGTGTTCTGCCTGCTTGCTGTGTGGACCACTAGTCTATGTTTGCACACTGCTAAGTGTTGCACAAACGAGATAAGCACAGCTAAACATGATATTTGTTGTGTTTCTCTTTTCCCCTTGTTTGCACTAAACTGCACACCATGCAAACACTGACATTAAAAAAGGGGGAAATTAGTCGAAATGAAGAAAAAACATCTATGAAATAAACACTATAAAATTTCTGTTGGTCCACATGAAATATTTTTACACAGGTCTGGATTTGAAGTCTTACTCCAATGAACCTTCAAAACACAGTAAGGATGTGTTACTCCTCCTTGCCACACACACAGCTTTGCAGCAGGGAACTGAAATCATTGTGTATACAACTAAATGCAACATAATCCACAGTACTAACAAAACATATGACAGTTGATTGTACATGCATTAATTTCAAATATAGTGCATTGAGTGATCACACAAGCATTTATGACTATTGCTTGCAAAAATGCAGCTCTCTTTTTTCTCTGTGTTTGTTGCTCATTCTTGTTTTATTTGAGCAGTAATCAGATGCATGTAGTGTGTAAGACATTCTGTATCATTGTCCTTAAAATATGTGAGGATTTTAAATGGCAATAATATACAGTTGTCAGCAAATGAAGGGGAAGTTGGACGTTACTGAACAAAAACTGTGAAATGTGTGCTGCTTACTTACATGTAAAACCTTGATACAATTACTTCTACATGTTGTAAGTCTAACCTAGCTGACACACTCATTGGAGGAAGGGCAGTCTAAATTGCTGTTGTGTTTTCCTTTTCCTTACCAGTAATCATTCACAGTTGCAATCTATTATAAACAAACACTGAGGGAGTGGCTGCACTATGTTTACGTGTGCTGCATGGAGCCAAGTAATTGGGATTCGGCAATTCTAATGAGTTCACACCTTATTTGCATCGTCACCATGCTCACAACCTTGAATCTACACCATAAAAAGGGAACCATGTAGCTAGGGAACCTGAAGGTGAGGAGATTTGTTTATGTGATTAACACAGAAGAGGATATTACTTTGGGATATATTTGCACAGAAGACTACTGACCTTGACAAGGTATGCTTGCATTTCTAGCTATATACTGCTTATGCTGAAATGTCCTTAAGAAAAATCTTAAAAAAATCTCAAATGTACAGCCTTATTAACTGTCATCACAAGTGCTAATGTTACAACTGCTTTTCTCTGTAGACTCTTCTATTGTTATTTCCATGAAATGTAAATGTCTTATATTGTCAATAATACAGGAGTGATAGCCTTCTAGGATGGACCATACACACCTCTAGCAGAGTGCTGGCCACAGATAGACATGAATGCCAATAGCTTAAAATGGAATGTTCTGTTTTAAATCTGTACACATGTTTCAGGGACAGTTTATTTGATAGCATTTTTAGCATTTCACTGATGGTTTGTTAGCAAAATGTGTCATTTGCTTGTTCTTTTGGGGGTGGGGAAGCAAAGCTGCATTTTATTTTTGGCACAAACAAGATTGTTACTGTTGTTACTCTCCTTGTTTTGGATCCAGCCTTGCATTGTGTGTGACTGTAATATGTTATGGTCATAGTCATGGTCCTAGGCATCCTCATGAGGGAAGCTTGCCCAGTAGACACCAGTCACATTCAGGTAGTAGCAGTGTATCTGTCCATGGGCGTGGACATGCCAATGCAGAGACAGTTCTCGTGGTTGGGTATGACAACAAAGAACTGCCACCTCTACCATGCATGGCTTACACCCATCCAACATACCAAGACATAGAGCAAGCACAGAGCTTGGATGTGTTCCTTCAGACATTCACACATCAATTTCGCCTAGAGGACCCATACAGACACTCACACAATAGTTACATGGTTCACCCATGAAGCTTAAAGCTCATTTTGTCTCACTGGCCATTTGTTACTTTTTCAGAACGTCTGTCTGCTTCTCTTTCTTACTCACACACACTCACTGACCTTTTGTGTCAACCTAGGCTTCCTGCCCCGTCCCCATGCACAGCACCATGTGTAAGTGATGATAACTGTGCCAGATCCTTGTTTTCTATCTTTTGGATTCAGGGATACATAACATTTGTGTCTGATGCTCAGGGTACATAGCTGACTTAGTGCTTAGTATATCTATATTTGTGATGCTGTCTTGCTAATTGCACATTTGATATATTTTGGTCTTAGAAAGTTAGACAGTTGATAGAATTAAATATTTTTGCATCAATATTTTTAATGATCTTCTGAGGGTTGTGAACTATGAAACTGAAATGTGTCTTGTTACTTCTAACTTCTCTCTTTAATAATTTTTCAGTACAAAAGTATGATGCCAAACTGAGGACATCCCATGACTATCAATAATTTTGAGAGGTATGAGTGTGTCAATATTTGATGCCTGAGGCCTACTACTAGATAGAGGACACATGTTGTCACATAAGTCTCTGCTGTCACATGTTAAAGTCATTTTTCATACAAATCACCTACCGTTTAATTGCTTACGTTACCAAGTAACAACATGCAAGGATATGCCATTAATTCGTATTATTGCACAACACATGCCAGGTTCAACGCTTACCTTGTAAATCTAGCAGTTACAACAGTTTTAGTTCAGCGTTGACTCTGTCTGATGCTAGCAGTACACAGCTATTAGGTGGGTAGGTAAAGGTTATGAACTTTACCTGGTATCAGTGTTACTATATGTATGTGCATAGGATGAAGGTTTTAGCCCATTGGTGGTGAGTGAGTGTGGTATGCGTTGCCTCTTAGGCTATGCATGGACATATTGAGCACACCTCTGTCTACCTACACCCACAGCAGCTGACGGTTCCCCTTCTGACCCATCACCTGTGTGTGGCTGTGGTGAATTTGCCACTGGTGGTGGGATGTGTGCTCCTTCCCCTTGTTGATCCTGCTGAAGCTGCTTTTCTAAGGATGACATTGTGCAGCATAGCACAGATGGTGAATATTTCAGTACATGTAAATGGATTGTACTGCAGGATCCCCCAGATGTATCTAGGCATCAGAACCGTGAATTCAGCAGTCCAGACACATGGTCAGATATTTCTGATTTGAGATTGTGCCTCAATGTTGGCATTCTTCAGCAGGTGTGTGTGCATTTCTGATGGGTGTCATTAGCCACAATTCCAGTGCATAACCTGCATCCCCTAATAAATGACCCTGTGGGATATCACCCCTAGTGAACATCTGATACAGCTGGGAGGTGTGCCAGATATGTGAGTCATGGTAACTGCCTGGGTTGCCAGCACACACATTCAAGATGATTCCCTTGACATTACACATATCTTGGCAGTTGATAGAGTAGAAGCCCTTTTTATTTATGTAGAGCCTTCTCTGTTCCTCGGGTGGTGTCTTAATTTCTGTATGTGTACAATCTATGGCACCCATTACTTTAGAGTAGTGTGCTACAGGATATAACTCCTGCATATTTGTGGACCTGTCCTCAAGAGTACTGGGAAAATATATGTGGTCACTGGCATGGTGGAGCATAGCCTTCAGGAATCAATAGAGGATCCTGGATTCTGATCTCTGTGACTCCCCCAGCATGCCCTCTGTTGGTATCTGAAAGGTTCCTATAGCTAAAATTCTAAGTGCTACACATACATTTGTCTTCATTGATATGGGTTCCCCTCAGTTTGCCTTGGGTTTGAGATGAGGACAACAGAAGTTGCAGTGTTGCTGTGATGTGTCTCTATCCACCATGTAGTGCTCTACGATTTCCACCTCATGCAGGCTGTGATAAGTTAACCAGAGTCTGAAAACTCTTCTTCTTGGCTGTGGTCTACTAGCAGCAGCAGCATAGATTTCAACCTGTTGCACATACACATGAATTAAAGCAACAGCAGCCTCTAACATTCTTTCTGTGTAGACTACTTTCTGTAGCTGTATTCCAATAGGTTTTGCAATCCACAGGGAAAACCAGCACTAAGTCTACAGAGTTGCTTTATAGCTTGTTGAATAGTTCCTCTATTTTGGATTGGTCGATTAGCATACAATTGAGATGCTTATGCAGTATTTAGCATGCCACAGTGTTTATTGTGATTACCTTTCTCTAAACATCATGTAGAGCCACGTAGTGAATACATAACAGTGCACTACCATGTGAGCTTGTTGGTATTAACAGACCATATAGGGTTTATTGAATCTGCCTGTAAAACTATCCATATTGTGCATTTAAAAAGACTTCTTTTAAAACATATGACACATTTATCCACCATGTTAATTTAAGTATATAAGACACTAATGCATTCCTCCAAAACAATTTTAACATTCCATATTTGTTTAATTCTTCCTTTCTACAAACTAAAGTACTAAAACTGGTTAATAGCAAAAACAAAAAAACTATGGCAGGGTTCAATAAACTCCGTGTAGGCTCTGTGTAGAGCCTACATGGAATGTATCCATGTACATGGCCCAAAATGTGTTCTCAGCAATGCTCAATGCATATTAATGATTCATGGAGTGCCTAAGTGAGGTTTCACGGCACATCCCAATAATGTTGGCTGCAAAACCTCATAGAACAGCATGGATAACGAATCCAAGTACAGGAGAGCACCAACGGTCCTCTCCAATACCCCTCAACCTCTTAGAGCAAGAATTCTATACAAACCCATTAAATAAAGTGGGGCAAAGGCTGAGAAATTAGGACATAGGGACATATCGTCATAAATTTAGAAAGTTGACAGAATAAATGGTTATGCATTAGCATGCATCTTCTGAAGATTATGAAGTCTGAAACAAAAATGTCTGTCATTATTTAGTGACTTCCATCCCAAATGATTATTACAAAACCACAACATTTATGAGGAAAACTGCAAAAATATAAGCCAAAACCATGGTAAAACTGCCAGAACTAGTTATATCTGTATAGTTTGGCTTTTCTCCTATTTTTTTTTATTTTTGCCATGTTTGTGTGATGCACAGTGGTGTTTGTCTATGCTTATTTTGTTTGTGCAACAGGGCCAACCATGTATCAGACATGACCCAGACATCTAAAATTAGAAACAAGATGCTTTCAATTGCTATTGCTGAGCACTGCTGGGCATTGCACAAACCCAGTAAGTGGGGCTGCACTATGCTCATACCATCAACTTAGGAATGAATACTAAAATACATAACCACATGTAACAAATCCTGTGCAACATTTGTTGAGTGTTGGACTGGAGTGAAGATGGTCCTGGGAGCTAGTCCAGGGTATGCAAACTTTATTTATACTGTTGTGATATTGCAGCTGATACAGATAAAGTGTCACTCTAATGAAATAACTGTGGAATTGCATTGGTTGAAAGTTATTTGCTGATACATTCAAAAAAGCATGCAGCTTAGCATCACAAAAACCAATGCACTTGTTTTACCGTGTTGTGCAATGGTAAGTGCGCACTCTCAGTAAGCACATTTGGTGGGAAAACATTATATTTAAAGGTGAATTGGCAGGAATTGCATTTCAGACATTGAGCTTGAATTTGTGCAGATATGTCAGGTGTTGGAGAGAGTGTGCAATTCAGAGCACAGTGCTAGGGTGTCCAGGAGTCCAAGGTCTTTAATGGGCTCCTGGATAAGGATTATGGGCCCTGCTTGATGCAGGAAAACAATACTGGCTGGCAATATAAATCTGAAGCCTTAGAAAGTTTGGCACGGGCTGTTACCAATGTGACTGATATCCGACACACACTGGTGAACAATATTATCACCATTTTAACAACCTCCAGCAGAGGAAGTGGGATACCCTTGATCGGTAGATCAGGGAATGTCAGGCAGGAAGCACCCCAGAGATGTGTATGTATGAATTTCATTTAGTACTCCTAAATATTCAAGCTGAATATGCTAAAAACTGGAATTCATAATGCTTTTTTTCTTTTTCTCTTTTTTCACAGCTGCAGAAAAGAGGGCCTTGAATTTGAGGTCCCATGCAAGATGATTGATCAGGATGCAAGAAGCATGTTGTAGAGATGCATAATTATATAAAGTACTGTTATTGCAGCCTTTACAGTTATAGATGGATTAATTGCTATGTCATACAGTTGTATAAACTTGGGGATGCATATCTTAACTGTAAAAGCAAGTATGCATGCATTACTCTGTGGCATAGCTTTCAACTATACTTATTTCTGCTAAATATCCAGATTTAAGCATCACAGTTTTGGTCTGTTCATTGTAAGATTCATGGTTGTCTGGTAAGTAATTTATATTGAAATCAATAAATAATGAGTGTCAAATGTATGTTAACACAAATCCTATGCGACTATCCATGCGTGTAAGAGCAATATTTGAAATATTTTTCCTAATTATGGGTCATTGTACACCCACTATTTTACAATATGTCAAGATATCCTGCTCTGAAAGGTGGAGAGGTATGGTCTGTAACACAAAGAAGCAGTTGCACATTCTCAGATAACAGTGAACATGAATCTATAAAGTTTAAAAGGAAAGAGTGCTTGCATTATGTTGTAGTCCAAAGAAAACGTACAATATTACAGTAGTCACTGCTTGTGGGTTCTAATACCACACTCCCCTAATTTAAGACTCAACTTATTAAAATAATGTTTTAGTTTGTCATCAATAAAAAATACAGTACTGTTATGTAATCTTCATTATAGCATTTGAAGTGTAGACCTCTAGGCCTGCGGCTTGAATGGCCTGCTGTCAAGTGTAATCATTGTACATGGATTCCAAGTAATAAAGAAAATTCTTAGGAGTTGGTATTGTTAAACGTAGAATGCAACAATATAGAATACATTAATTGTAGAAAGCTTTGTATACTATCTGTGGCGTTACTAATGTTCTCCATTTTTTCTCTCACCACACCCTTTCTCTTCTTTTTTAGGGATTTCTTACTTTATATTATTATTATATTATAATTATATTATATTATTTATGTAATCATATTTTTTATTATTGCATTATTTTGGAATTACTTTTTATGTTTTGTTTATGTATAATTTTATATTGCTGTGTTGTTAAATACTTTTTCATTTGTATTATTTATCATTGTGCTTGTAATTATATTATTTAAAACTTTTTATAATGATTTATTACTGTTTCTTTATTTTTTATCATTTTCATTTAATTTGATTTATGTTTTATTTCATTTTGGTTTGAATTTTATCTATGTTATTACTACAGCATAGCACGGTTGGATGGCTCCCCTTACTCTGCCTAAACTTGTTCCACTGGCTGAAACACCAAGGTCCAGCATTTCTAGGCTGCAGCCTAGTGGCACCCCCCCCTACTGCCCCTGCCCCAACCGGACCCTCAGGTAGTTCTGCCCTAGAGGCTAGGCCTGTGGTCCCCTCTGGATCAGAAGCAGAAGGGCTGCATACATCACCCGAGTGGAGTTGATTGGTATGGTGTTTAGGATTGTGCACCAGACCGTGAGCACATGCATATGCTGGATGGAGAGACTACTTTCCATCTCTGTACAGCAGACCAGCTGTAGGAGCAGATGTCAGCCATTGCAGCCAATGGTAAAGTGATGCAACAGTGCTGACAATCAAATGGGTGAGGATTTGAGTCACACTGTTAATGTACTGACATCCAATGGACCTCAATCCCCCCACCTCCACCCCAACCAAGGTGTTCACCCCCCTTCTTGTGTTCTTCAACCCTGACTCTTGTCTTGCATGTCTCATCTGTCTGCAAATGCTTCCTCACCTTCCCAACTTGCCTGCCCCAGACTTGCCTATGTCACTTCCCCAACATTCCACTCTCTCCTTAAAAAAAGGGCACCTGTCCCCCCAAAAAATGCGTTCCATACATAGCTCTCCATTTCACTAATGTGTCTACTTTTAACACTTAATTTGGTCCATTTGGCTTCAAAACATAATTATGTTGTTGTCACCCCTCTCTCTGGAAGTGACAGTTCAAATTCAGCTAAGAATCTGTACATGTGCCCGGTTGCTACTGTTGAAGAAATGGATAGCTATGGTGCTTACCTACACCCTTCCTGCACATTCCTGCCTTCCTTTCACTTGCTCCCCATTTCACCACTTTGGTATTTTCATCATTTCTTTTTTAAATAATTATTTTGCGATGGTGCGTGATGTGCACCATTAATAAGCAATGGTAAGTGCAGTAGTATCAGTGAATGTATGTAAAAGTATAATACACACTTGTAAAAATTATGCCCCCACCCTATTTTGAACCCAGTACCATCTGAAGTCATCAACAATGCCTTAACCCTTCCAGCTACAGAGTCAGTTAATTAGCAGATGTACTGCAAACAATCAATACTAATTGTCACATATTCTCAATAAAGCATGTTTGTGTGATGCTGTGCATTGAGCAGTATCGCTCAGCAAGGCTGATAAAATATTAGTTAAATAATAGGAACATACCTGTAAACTTGATAGAGCAATACATCTGGACAAAGCCATACACAAAGGGGAGATAAAGGGCCATCACTAAAGGGACATGTTGTAAATATTACTCTTACAAACTTAGAAACATGCCAGAATAACAGGTATTGCATTATTATTAATTGATTTACTTAAGTAGCAGGTGTATGCAACAGCAGTTTAGTGTGAAATTATCTATACAATGTGTAAAATACACCTGCTACTCAACTGCCTCTGTAGCACTATCTGTTAAATACATTGATGGTATTTTGTTTTGTTTCATATGGTACTGGGTTCAAATACAGGTATATCTATCATTTCAAATACTTGCATGTGTACATTAAGATTATAAATTGCAATATTTATTAATCTATGTCATCATCATCATCTGTGTATGCACTCAATGCAGTAATAATGAAATGTCTGGTGCTAGAAGGCACTGGTATCCAACAATTGTTAATAAGTTCCTTCTTATCACACCATCGTGCAATGATTATTTAAAGAAAACAAACGAGGAAAATAGAAAAGTGGTGAAATGGGGAGCAAACAGGGGGACAAACAAAGTGAAATGAAGGCAGGAATGTGCAGGAAGGGTGTAAGTAAGAACCATAGCTATCCATTTCTTCAACAGTAACAACTGAACACACATACAGGTTATTAGCTGAATTTAGAATGTCACCACCAGAGAGAGGGGTGACAACAACATGATTGCATTGTGATGCCAATTGGACCAAATAAGTGTGGACATGTGTGTCAAATGGAGACCTTTGCATGGGACAATATATATTGTTTTCGGACAGCTGCCTTTGTTTATTTTATTAAGGAGAGAGTGGGATGTTGGGAAAGGGACATGGGCAAGTCTGAGACAGGCAGGTTGGGAAGGTGAGCAAGCATTTGTTGACAGACAAAATGTACCATACAAGAGACAGGGTTGGTGAAGGACACAAGAGGGAGAACACCTTGGTTGTGATGGGGTGGGAGGATCGTGAAACTATGGACGTCATGTTTGGTGACAGTGACTGGACTGTCATCACTGGCACCTCACTGTGCCAAATGGCTGCAGTGTCTGACATCTGTGTGTCCTTGTGTTATTCAGGTCAATGATGCAGAACAGTGTCTCCACTTGGGGTAGGTGTGCACCAGTTGTGTGGAGCACAATCCTATGCACCAGACATAGCAGTTCAGGTCAGGTGACAAAATTAACCCCTCTGCCTCTGCTCCCAGAGGGAACCACAGGCCTATCCTCTGGGGCATAACTATCTGAGGGTCCAGGTAAGGCAGGGGCAACAGGGGGGTGCCACCAGGCTGCAGCCCAGAAGTGCTGGGCCTTGGTGCCATAGCCAGTGGAGAGAGTGTAGGCAACCATGAATAACTGGCCTACCCTGCCATGCTGTAGTAATAACATGAATACAATTAAGAAACTCAAAAAAAAAACTGAATACAAGGCATCAAAATGTCACCAGTAACAAAATCCAAACAAGTGCCCTGGAAAGATGGAAAACCGCAGTCCACAGCTTCTATGCCAACATTTTAATAATAAAACCACCAACACATAAATGCCTCACAAATAATACTGCATTTTCGTCCTTAGTATACAGACTTCATCAGATGTGGATAAAAGACATTAATCCAACTTTTATACCCCTCTCATTACTCAATTAAAACAGTAAAGTTAGTAATGTAATAAGTTAGAATAAAACACACGTTAAAATGCTGTTAAAAAGCCATTTAAAAACTTTTATAAAAAACATACAGAGAAAATACATCCTAAATGTGCATTTGCAAAAACATACATTTTTCTATTTAAATAGTTATAAAAGTGTTTTTGCATGAAATCTAAAATGCATGGTTAAAAAATATATTAATATGTACACATATTTTACAAGTTGGTGAAATGCTAGCAAAGAGCTCCCTCTTATGACCTTAGCATGCCATTACATCCATTTTCTAGCCTTAACAATGACATTTTCAGAACACTTTAATGCTTACCCCATAAGAGAATTCTCATTTATCCAAATGCCTCATAATATTATTTCCTAAGTGAGAAGTTGCCAGTTGTTAAAATGTTTTTTGTTCTTCTCTATATTGCAGTTTGGCTGCTCTCATTTTTAATGATGGGGCAATGGAAGTATTCTCATTCAAAGCAGGTAGAACAGTGGGCTGCAAAGTTATTTGCCACCATAACTCTCTGTATTCAATTTTTTTCCTCCCAGAGCCCCCTCTCTTATTTCCTTCTTTACTTCTTCTAAAACAAAAAACGAGTAGCATGCCTTTTTACGTTCCCTCGAATGTTTATGTAAAGCATTTGTCTCTTTCTTGGTTTGTATATCATAATAAATCCTTCTCCTCAGCCTGCGTTCTGTTTTCCCTATATAAAAAGAATCACATTCTTCACAGCTTGTGAGGTAAATTAACTCAGAAGAAATACAAATTGAAAATTCATTGCCAATTATTAACTTATTCCTACTAGCTAGGAATATTTTTTCTTTGTTCATGATGTAACTACATTGTGAGCACTACCCACACTTATAAGTCCCTTTCTTCCTTCTAACCACCTTACTATCTTTGTGGTCACCTTCTGACAAACATTTCAAATTTTGAGAGTTTTTATAAACAGGACCCGAAGATGATTTTGGGAATGCTATGGTACTAGAATTTAATACTAGTGCTGGTTTGGTTAAGAAAATTATGAAGACGGAGTGGGAAAGATTTGTGGGGTTCACTGATTTAGGAGACATTCCCAAGGAGACATTAAAAGTGGTTTATAAAAACTCCCCAAATTTGAAATATTTGTTAGCAGGTGACCACAAAGATTGTAAGGTGGTTAGAAGGAAGAAAGGGACTTATGGTGGGCGATGCTCACAATGTAGTTACATCATTAACAAAGAAAAATATTCCTAGCTAGTAGGAATAAATTAATAATTGGCAATGAATTTTCAAATTGTGATTCTTCTGGGTTAATTTACCTCACAAGCTGTGCGATTCTTTTTATATATGGAAAACAGAACATAAGCAGAGAAGGATTTATGAACATTATAATGATATACAAACCAAGAAAGAGACAAATGCTTTATATAAACACTTGAGGGAATGTAATAAGGCACACTGCTCATTTTTTGTTCTAGAAGAAGTAAAGAAGGAAATAAGAGGAGGGCTCTGGGAGGAAAAAATTGAATACAGAGAGTTATGGCAGCAAATAACTTTGCAGGCCACTGTTCCACCTGGTTTGAATAAGAATACTTCCATTGCCCCATTGTTAAAAATGAGAGCTGCCAAATTGTAATATAAAGAACAAAAAAAAATTTAATAACTGGCAACTTTCTCACTTAGGAAATAACAATATTATGAGGCATTTAAATAAATGAGAATTCCCTTATGGGGTAAGCATTAAAGTGTTCTGAAAATTTCATTGCTAAGGCTAGAAAATGGATGTAATTCCCTTATGGGGTAAGCATTAAAGTGTTGAAAATTTCTTTGCTAAGGTTAGAAAATGGCTGTAATGGCATGCTAAGGTCATAAGAGGGAGTTCTTTGCTAGCATTTCACCAATTTGTAAAATATATGTACATATTAATATATTTTAACCATGCATTTTAGGTTTCATGCAAAAACACTTTTGTAACTATTTAAATATTATTTTAACTAGAGAAATGTATGTTTTTGAAGATGCACATTTAGGATGTATGTTGTCAGTATGTTTTTTATAAAAGTTTTTTAAATGGCTTTTTAACAGCATTTTAACATGTTTTATTTTAATGTATTACATTACAGATTTTACTGTTTTAATTGAATAATGAGAGGGGTATAAAAGTTGGGTTAATGTCTTTGGTCCATATCTGATTAAGTCTGTATACTAGAGATGAAAACACAGTGTTATTTGTGAGGCGTTTATGTGTTGGTGTTTTTATTATTAAAATTTTGACAGTGAAGCTGCGGACTGCTGTTTTCCATCTTTCCAGGGCACTTGTTTGAATAAATACAATTAAAATTCCATAATGAAATAAAACATACCGCAAAATAATGGACAGAATAACATTAAAATAAAATGTAAACATATAATAAATTAACCACCACACAATGCGCAGTTCCGGTACAATAAAGGCTGTCTCAGTGTTCGGGGACCAGGATAGTCCTAAATGAATCCCAGCAAGATTCTGAAGAAGTCTCCGGAGGGAGACGAAAGCGCTCAATCTTTGTTTTTGCAACAGTTTTTACTTTGGTGTATTTTTTTTAGTGTAATTAAACACTTTTGTACCTTTTATCGGATTCCTGGGATTTATTTAGGACTATCCTGGTCCCCGAACACTGAGACAGCCTTTATTGTACCGGAACTGCGCATTGTGTGGTGGTTTGTGGACATTTCACCTTTTGGTTACCAGTTGTAGAATATAATAAATTAATATAAAAATAATAAATAATATAATTACAAACACAATGATAAATAATAAGAAATGAAAATGTATCTAACAGAAAAACAATAGAAAATTATGCATAAACAAAACATAGGTAATAAAAATAATTATGATAATGAAAATATTATTATATACATAATATAATAATAACAATATAAATAATAAGAAAAAATAAGAAATATGTAAAAAAAAGAGAAGGGGTGGGTGAGAGAAAAAAGAAAGAAAGAATGTTAGTAACCAACCAGATAATATACAATACT
The DNA here is from genome assembly GCF_019279795.1 of Protopterus annectens. NCBI lineage: Eukaryota > Metazoa > Chordata > Ceratodontiformes > Protopteridae > Protopterus > Protopterus annectens. The sequence continues at coordinate 1,887,311,164 of NC_056737.1, read as the reverse complement.
TTCTACAAATAATTTCTATATTCTGTTACATTTTACTTTTAACACTATAAAATGCTAATAAATACCTTTATTACTTTGAATACTACACTGTTGTTAACACAGACACACTATAGTTTAGATCATATTGCATCCAGCAATCATTCATGGGTGCATATATTGCACACATGCATGTTCCATGTACACTGATTGCATCTGATAGCAGACCATCTGAGCCACAGCTATAGAGGTCTGCACTTCTAATGCTATCATAATGAATATGTAACATTACTCTACATTTATTGATGACAACCTAAAACAGTATTGTAAAGAGCTGATTTTAAATGTGGGGAGTGTGGTATTCAAACCCACTAGCAGTGAGTAATGCAATACTGTACTTTTCCTTTGGAATACAGCATGATGCAAACACTCTTTCCTTCAACACTTTATAGATACAGGTTCACTGTTATAATAATAACAATCTGCAGCATGCTCTTGTTGTCCCTGGATAATAGGTCATACTTTACATTGCAACACTGATGGCAATTTAAACAAGTACTGTATAGTTTGGAAGTGTGGTTTTCTAAATTACAACCCCTGCCTCCTCTGTAATACTGGGCCTTTATTTTAACTAACATACTAATGCATGCATGCATACTTTTGCTTTACAATGGACAAATGCATACTCAGTGTGATACAAATGTTTACCACAATAAGCTGTATTTACTCCTAATGCTAAAATAACAGTACTGTTTGGAAGCAGACATACCACTTGCATCTTGCATCCTTCTAACCTTTTTTTCATAGGTTCACACATTCAGCAATCGATCTGCATTAGGTGTGGGAAAAACAGAACAGAACATAATACCATTAAGAACACCAATCATGAACAAATGCAGCTGTTACCTCCTAGAAGCAGTACCTGTAAGTGATACTTACACATCTGTGGAGTGCCCTCAGTCCTACATACCTCGATCCAACAGTTGAAGGTATCCTCCTTCCTCATCCTGTGGTGTCAGTGGTGATTCCTACTCTTCACCAGTGCAGGGTATACTGGTTACACTGGATAAATCCTGGGCCAAACTATTCCATACATCTGATTTGTAATATGATCCATGATAGTGCTCCTGCATCATCTGGGGACCATAATCATTCACTAGGAGTCCAACAAGCACTTTGGACTCCTGTACACCCCACCTTCGAGACCAAAATCTCAGAACCTCTCCCCAAACACCAGCCATGTCTAATACAGATGAAAACCAATGTATAATGACTTTTCCCACTAATTCCAATTATGACAGATCCTGAGAATGCACACTGTTGGATGTTCCAACATTTGAAAATGGTGCTCACTGCTTAGCATTGCACAAACATGTTGACCATGTTTGTGCGATAGAAAACAATAAAGTGAAGTTAACTAATACAGATATTATCATATCAATATGTAACTGGCAATATTAGTGCATCATCCATCAGGAAAATACTTAGAATATAAGAAATACTATAATTCAGGGTGAATGTAATGTGAAGTGGGACACCATTGAAATAAGATAGATGTCTGTTGTATTAGAACCGTGGACCTTATCTATGTTAGTCCTACACTCACAGCTGTTACCACTTGAAGGATTAAAGAATACATGTGTATGCTTAATGACATTGCTATGTAATGCAAGGTCACATTAGTAAAATACAAGTGGCAATCCTTATATCAGAACCTAGGACCCTGTGAATTTCAGGCCAACACTTAGCATCTGTGGCCACAGGAGAAGTCAATTGAATATCTACTACATTAATGTTTATCATGAGGTTCTCACTGTTACATGCAGTGCAACGGTGCTTAGCAATTTTGTGCTATGCAGATTGACATTAAGGGAATGCATTCCAGGTCTATTTTTGGATGTTTGGTTCCCATCTGCTACTTGGGTGGTCCACATTTACAGTTTGTGCACTGCCGCTGTGCGTGCAAACCAGCTGTATTTTGCTGATGCTGTTTATGCTACACACAGCAATGCACAAACAGTGGCTCCAAATATTGAGATAAAAACAAGTGATAATAGACAGAATATAAAATCAGTCATATCACATATACTACTAGACTATGTTACTACAAAATAAATATCCCTATGTAGTTCTACAGTCCAATTCACCATCCAATGCATGCCAAACCCAGGATGGTTGCCTAAACCCTGTGTTTTAGACATGCACCTTTGTAGCAAGCAGCAACACTCATCCAGCACCATTCCTCTCAACCTTGTAGAGCAAGGAATCTGGACAAAGGCACAAATGGGGGGACAAAGGCCTAAGATTAGGGACACTCTTTAAATATTGCTCTTACATACTTGGGAAGTGGATAGAATAACAGGTTATGCATTAGCATGAATTTTCTGAAGGATATGAAGTCTCAAATGTGTAATCCCACAGCAGCTGTTTGTCTCCCCTGGTGTGTAATCATCCGCCTTAATCCAAACCACCCATCAGGTCAAGCAGGTCTCTGTGCCCCATATCAAGCAGTGGAAATTTCAAACTTCTGTCTTGAGCACTGTGCACCCGCAAACATTTGTTCTGCAACTAATGAGACTAAACACTAATTAATCCAAACCACCCATCAGGTCAAGCAGGTCTCTGCCCCCCATATCAAGCAGTGGAAATTTCAAACTTCTTTCTTGAGCTCTGGGCACCCATAAACACTTGTCCTGCAACTAAAGACGCTAAATACTAATGTAGGTGCTTAACCTCTAAGTATCTAGACAGTAAAATACCTTAACTGCATTAACTTAAACAAATGTTAGTGAGTGTATTAGTACATTCTGCTGTATAGTTCCTTAACTAAACCACTGTACTGATGAGCACATCACCAGGAAGAAACAGCGGCATAATACTCTCCAGTTAGTGCCCCCCCCAAACTAAAGTCTATTTTCTTTTGAGAAATACTCAAATCTATAAAATAGCATTTCTTTACCTCTCCTATTTCATCTGTAACTAACCCTAGCTTTAATTGTATATCCTTTTAAGAATTTCAAGGTAAAATTAGATAATGTCTACACTTGCCTTGATTTTATAGTATAAAGTAGACTAACTGTGCAAAGTAGCATACCTTTTCTTAAAGGGGAACTGTCCCATGCATTTCTGCCTCGGACCGAAGCTGAAAACATTGCCACCCACTTAGCTAATCACCTCCCCATTTGTGACATCAGTAATGACGTCTAACAATCCCACCCACGGCATTAAGTTTTTTAAACAAAAGTACACAAACCTGTATTCCAGTGCTGTTTTACTTCCCACTGGAATAAGATATTCTGTGTTAATGTTCTTTGCTTCACACAGTGCACTATGCTTGTTTCTGCCTTGTGTTTTGAGCAAAGACAAAAATAACGGCATAACCACCACCCCCCCCAAAAAAAAAAAAAAAAAAAAGAACACGTTTTAAATATTGCTCTTAGAAACTTGCCATAATAAAAAAGTCTGGTTACCATGCATTTTCTGAAGGATATGTAGTCTGGACCTCAAATGCTTGTCATTTAGTTATTGTCAATACTTACTGATTTGTCACAAAAAACATTTCAGAAAACTACAAATTTTCTGAGGAACAGACTCAAAATATGAGTCGGAAATCTGGACAGTTGAGAGGCATTGTCAACTTGCACGAGCCGATCCCGAGACTTACCTGGCAAGACTAGATGTTCACATTATCCAGAGATGTTTTTTTTTTCCTTACAGTTTATAAATGTTCCCCCTGCCTGTGTCAGTAGTGCAGCTAGGGTGGGTGGACAGGGAAAATGCAATCATCCGATCATGATCTTTTTTAATGCAATATCGGCTTTTAAACGTGGGCACTACATTTGCGGTAAAACCTGAATGCTGTTGCGCTCTGTGTGTGGTCTAAACTGTAACATCTGCTTGTTGCATTGTAACAAGCATTTTGCTACAGTTAAAAGTAAAAAAAAAAGTTTTTAATGCAAAACAGCTGCATTAGTTTCCTGCTGCAATTTATTTAACTGAAAATCAATGCTAGGTGACTACACGGTTATTCCAGGGTTGGTGAGCATCTCGGATGAAGCACACATTATGAGAAAGTGGAACAGACTCAAAATGTGAGCTGGAAATGTGAACAGTTGAGGCATGGCATCATCTAATTGGAAAACCTGATTTCAGGGCTTACTCGGTGAGACAAGTTTCTCCTGGTCTCCAGAGATGTATTTTTTTAGTTTTGTTTCATAAATTGTATACATGTTTCCCCTGCCTGTGTCAGGACCATAGCTATGCTGGGTGGAGAGGGAAAAACAGAATAACCGCACAACAATCTTTCTTTAATACAATACCGGCTTTTGAAAGCTGGTATTACATTTGCGGTTAAAGGATTTGCAGTTAAACGTACAAAAGCACTACACAGGCAAGCTTGTACTTAGGATCAAGGCAATCCAGCTCACGGATGTTATGCTTGTTTACACTTTTAATCTGTATTCAGACAGGCTGAACCCGCAACTGGTCATTCTGATCAGTGTTCTTCCCTGGTTAACAAATATAAATAAAATAAATAAACCGTAAATATCTTCATTTTTATGTAGTTACTATTTTTTTAAAAAGTTACTTTATATGTGAATGTATATAAATGCATGCGTACACATGGGTTTTCCCATCATTGGATCCACTTTGGATACTTTTCCTCCAACTGATCTATCCAATTTTCATTTTAGACTTATTTCTGCCATTATTTCCTTATGCACTATTCAGGTGCTCGCATTTCATTTGATTTCATCTAAACACTCGTTTGTGCATTCTAGTGTGAGACATTCAAATACATAGGACCTGCCTATAAGTTTACTTCCTGTTAATTTGTGTGACCTTGAAACTATTATAGTTATAGTAATGGAGAATTGGGTGCACTGCACCCTTGTCAAGTAGTGCAATGAAGCGTTGCATGCACAGCACCCTTGTCAGGGAATGCAATGGAGACTTGGGTGCACAACACCCATGTCAGGGAGTGCAATGGAGACTTGAGTGCACAACACCCATGTCAGGGAGTGCAATGGAGAGGTACTCATGTCAGGGAATGCAGGGGGAAACTTCATACTGATCACAAATTTATGAGTTGAGCAACTGGCAGTTAGTAGGACAAACTTAAGTATTTGACATTTGCTTGTATAAAGTAAATCTTATTTCTGTTATTTCTGTTTGTAACCTTTTAATAAAGCTTCATGAGAAATCACCCCATAATGATGGTGAACTACTTTCTTGCAAGGCTCATTGTTTGAACCACTCTTGTTCAGTATTTACTTCTCTGACATACAGACAAAAAACAAGATCCATGGCTAGCCAGGTTTGTAGATGACTGCAAACTGGGAATCATTGTTAAATCCCCCCGCTAATATAGAAATCCTTCAGCAAGAACTTATAAATGCCTGTTATATTGAAAATTGGCTTAAATTAAATACTACAAAATGCAGCATTATTGCATTTGGCAGACAAATTACCCCCTAGCATATAGCATTGGCAATCCACTTCAAAATGAAAATGCCACTAGAGATCTGAGAACCTGGTTGGGTAATCCTCTGTCTTTCCTTTGACTATCATGTAACGACAGTTGTCAAGAGCACCTATATGGCACAGGTGATCACCGAGATCAGAAAAAAAGGTTACTGTCCCCTTGTATTTAGCACTGATTAGACCAATTATAGAAAATAATGCCCAGTTTGAGACATGCCTCAGCAGATATGTTAAAAGTTAGAAAGACACCCGAGGTTCCTAATAAAGGGGATTATAGGCTTAGAGCCCCTAATCTACTTAAAACAATTAGAAGCAATGCCCCTCTTTTGTGTGTTTAATATGCTTTTCAGTGGAGACCTATACCTCATCTTCTGAGCAATCAGGGAACATAGTATTCCAGGATCTCTTATACCGTCATACAAACACTAGAATAAGACATCTAAACATGCTTTAGAAAATCAATAAAACATGGTAAAATGCAGAGTCATTGCTCAGCATTTTCTTCGCCTGTGGAATACACTTATTCTGCAGATAAAGACAAGACCTGGATAACGGTATTAATAAATTCACCCTGAGCATGTTTAATATACTCCTCCTCCAGAAGGGAGGTACAAACTAGCATGGGAAATGGCAAGGTGTAATGGTCACAAGACTCAGTTGCCTCGAACTTCCAATGATTTTTACACCCTCTCTCACTAGATCACTACCTGCCAGTTTCTCCTTTGGATCAGACCTATTTTCTCACTGCTCTGTTTCTGCAAAACTGTTCCTCTACTTAATATCTTACTGGTTTTCACCTTACCTGCCAAGCCCTAAATAGTTTTTTAGCTGGCCACTCTGCTGGCAAATACTACTAAATATCTGTCACGCTATTCAATCTTTATTTACGCAAGCAATAAGCCTTAATAATAATCTATACCTCTTTCTGCAATTCATGGACAATGGCTGCTCCCAAAGTATAAATGACTATTTCACTTTTCATGTGCATTTATTGTCATGCATGTCTTATGCATTCATTACTTTTCTTGCACTGCCTTTGCATCTGTTTTGTATTGCAGCACAACTCTTGCACATTTACACTGCTCATCTTTGTGTCTTGTGCCTTTGACTGATGTTATGGTTGAAAAGGTCTTCAAAGCAGTTCACTAACTTGCTTAACAATCTTAAATAAATAATTGGCACATGTACTGCTAGGATTTTTAATACAGTGTCTCTATGGAAATCTTAATGAAGAAGAAGGACCCTGTTAAAATTTCATGTTTTGTGGTTTTCAGGTGTTTCCTAACTCCATATAATGCACCCTGTTTTTTGAACTTGTCCAACTGTGACATAAATATAAGACTAAGAAGTCATCTTGCAGTCTGAGAGAACACCAAGACATTTCCAGGATAAAATTACTCCGATGCACTCTATAAGTCAACAGGAAATTTTAAGTTCAGTTTATATACACTTTTCTCTACTGTGCAACTATTTCAGCATCCTTTTCAAAGTACGACCATCACCAAAACATATACACATAGCTACTGTACTGCAAATGGGATAACTACGCATTAAGACTTGGCAAAGGCACATGACATGAAAGTCACACAACAGATTAAGAAATAGAATGTCCACTACTATATGTTTATTTATTTACTATTTATGTGTTATGATGGAATGAAGGCTGCACTATTCCAGGCTTTGACACTACTGTGTAATGATGTAACAATAACTGTGTGTTCTATGCTGATGGCAACAGAGGCCCTGACACTACTATATGTATATGTAACAAAGCTTATCAGTTCTATCCTGGTGATTACTGAGGCTTTAACACTATTGCATTACAAAGTAACAAAACCCGTGTGTTACATACTGATGGTTTCTGAGTCTCCAACACTACAGTCTTATGATGTAAGAAACCCTGTAGTTTTCCATGCTTTTGAAATTAGGCTGTGACACATATGTATTATGATGCAACAAAGCTTATATTTTTTCAGGCTGATGGCTACTGAGGCTCTGTCTCTACTGCACTATGATGTAACAACACCATAGCATTCCATGCTGCTAGTTACTGAGGCTTTCACAATACAGTATTATCATGTAAGAAAGACTGTAGTTCCATAGTGATGGCAATTGAGACTCTGATACTACAGTATTAAGATGTAATGAAGTCTGTGAGTTCTGTGCTTATACAAACTGATGCAGCTGTTTATCATGTAACAAAGCCTGTGTGTTCCATTCTGATGGTAACTGAGATTCTAGCACTACTGCATTATGATGTCCCAAACCCTATGCGTTCTATTATTATTGCAACTGAAGTTCTGTCAGTGCTGTCTTATGAAGTAACAATGTGTTTGTCTCCCATATTGACAATAACTGAGGCTCTGGCAGAATGACAATTTAAAAAAGCATGGATGTTCAATGCTGATAGTAAAAGAGGCTCTGACACAACTAACGTATGATGGAACTAAGCTTGTATTGTTCCATGCTGTCAGTAACCAAAACTCTGACATATATCCCATATGATTTATGCTGATGGTAACCGAGACTCTCACACTACTGTATTATGATCTAGTAAAGCTTATGTGTTCCATGCTGATGGCAAATGAAGTTCTAACACTAGTGTATTATGATCTTACAAAACCTGTGAGCTTATTTTTATTTTACTTATCCTTTGCTGATCAGGTTAGTCCCACTAGGCCAGCATCCTCTTTTCAGGGAAGACCCAAGGTGGTATTTATACTACTAAGGGATATTTGGCCAGGGTATCAGGGAAGTTCTCCTACCTTTTTCAATACGTTCCATTAGATCTTTTACACCCACTGGAGTTACCACCAACTCAAGCAGATGGGGCCTTGGTTTAACATCTCCCAAAAGACAGCACACTCAGGAGTGCAGTACAGTATCAGTAATCAATCTACCAGGTGTGGGAATGGAACTCACAGCCTTTTCTACCAAAGGCACGCATGCTACCTGTCATACCACCGACACATGCTGATGGTAACTGAAGCACTGACGCTACTGTATTTGGATGTAACAAGGCTTGTGTTTTCCATGGTGATGGTAATCAAGGCCTTAGCACTACTGTATTATGATGTAACAAAACCTGTAGCTTTGAATGCTGATTGTAACTGCAGCTCTGACTTGAATGGATTATGATATAACAAACTATGTGTGCTCCATGCTGATGGTAATTAAGTCCCTGAGAATTCTGTATTATGGTATTATAAAACTTATAGTGTTCCATGCCGAATGAAGCTGAGTCTCTGATGCTACTCTATTATGATACAACAAAAGCAATGTAGTCCATACTGATGGCTCAAATACTACTGCATTATAATGAAGCAACGCCTATATGTGTTCCATAGTGATGGAAACTGAGGCTCTGACATTACTGTATAATGATGTATCAAAGTCTGTGTGATATATGCTGATGGCAACAGAGGCTCTGTCCCTAATGTATTATGATGTAACAAAGCCTTTGATTTCCATGTGGGTTGTAAATGAGGCTATGACACTACTGTATTATAATATAACAAAGCTTGACTCTTCCAGTCTGGCCTATACCTCACAACTGTACAGATTTTCACAGAATGTCCAGATTTTGCCTCTTTTTTTGGTCTGTTTTTCATAAAATTGCGGTTATTATGGAATGAGGATTGTAGTGTTCCATGCTGATCATAACTGAGGCTGCATCACATCTGTGTTATGATATAACAAAGCCAGCATGTTCCATGTGATGGTAACTGAGGCCTGACACTGGGCTCCCTAGTCAAATGCCTGCACTTGAAATGCAGAGTGCCAACAAGCTGAAATAAAGGACCAAAAACACACAAGAAGAGTGAATTTTGAAAATCGCTCTTCTCCATAAAACTTATTTTTGCGGAGGACAAGGCCCCCCTGCACCCCTACAGCCCTCAAACTTATATATACCAACTCTGAGATCACAATACCTAGGAGAAAAGGGAATATTCTGAGAAATTACACTTTGGACTTAGTATATATAAGTCTGATCTTTCAGCCATTCAGTCTTGCTATCTCAGAACTCGTCTACCGGGTCCCAATATTTCAAATGGTTTCCTTGACATTGCATTATTATTATGTAAAAAAGCCTATGTGTTCATTGCTAACAGTAACTGAGGCTCTGACATAATTTTATTATAATATAACAAAGCTTTTCTATTACATCAGGGTGAGTAAAAATCTTCAGTACTTTCTTGTCATCTCATGCAGATGCATCTCTCAGGTTTCTCCAGTACAGCATTTGGCTAAGGCTTCCTGTCAGACAGATAAGACCTTTTTTGGGGACCCATTTTACTTACACACACACACACACACACACACACACAAAACACACAACACACAAAATTATATTTTGATATTTTGAATATTTTTTAGTGTTTTTAGTGCTTTTGTGGTAAATAGCAGTATATCACTTTAAATACTGGCCTTTAAGGCACATTGCTAGACGTCCCTCAGTTACCATTACTGTCTCTCTAGGGATTGCTTTCTAGGATTTGGTTGTCATTTAGTGCTCTAGGGCTATATTTAAAGATCATGTTTAATGGTGCGAAAAGACCTTTAGTTTCTGCATTAAAAGGCAAACACTTTTTATGCAGAAACCAAAGGTCATTTTATACCACGTTACAAATAAAATGATTTTTAAAATTACTTCTGAATGTGGAAGACTAAACATACACAGCCATGTTTATGGCGTTAATATTAGTGGGCAGGAAGGCGGCAGTTACATCACTTTGAGTCCATAATTATGTTAAGTTAATGTGAGTAAGTAATAGTGAATTAGGTTATGTTATTGGCAAACTGTTAAAGGGGCACTATCCCGTTACATTTCTGCCTCGGACCGAAGCTCAAACACTGCCACCCAATTAGCAAATCACCTCCCTGTTTGTGACATCGGTAATGATGTCCTAACAATCCCACCCACGATATTGAGTTTCTTCAAAAAATTAGTACAAACCTGTATTCCAGTCCTGTTTTACCTCCCTCTGGAATCAGGCACTCTTCACTTGTGTTCCCTGCTTCACATGGTGATCCGTACTTGTTTCAGTGCTATTTTTTTTTTGTGGTAAATACTGCTTAAGGCAATATCTTCTGTTGTGCAAAACTTTATTATTTGCTAGTAGCCGTAAAATGCAGGTGCTACTGGAACATTAAGCATTTTCACAAAACAGCATTTTCTGCTCCGTTAGACCAGTAATCTTATTATAGGGGATTGTGTAGTGCAATTTATGCATATATATATATTTTAAATGTATGCAACACGGTTGCACTCAGTCCCTAAGTGCTAGCAGGCATCATTTTATGTTTTGAGTCACTGCGTGCCAATTGTGCGCTGTGCAGGATCAGTGAACAATTTACATTTTCTCTTCTTATATTCAACAGCATAGCTTCTGCTAGCTACAGATATTGCGTTCCTTTCCATTGCATATGTTAGTAAAGGTTATGACAATTAGCGCTACATAAAGCAAAACACACACACACTTAAAGAATGGAAAATGAAAACAATATCTGTAGCTATCGGAAGCATTACCATTGATTTTAAGAAAATAAAATGCAAATCCTGTAACGGTCCTGCACAGCACATGCATATATGTATTTGCATTTACTGAGGGTCTGCCAGGTCATTAAGTTCTAGACCTCTTGTTTTTTTTTTTTTTTTCTGCTGGAGTAGGTAGTAAGGCTGCATAACTGTCTTGGCTTGTAATCAAGCAACGAAAAGAAAACGCACTTTCTGCAGTCTATCCAGACCACCAACTGAGAAAGAAATATTTTCTATAACACCACTTCCCCATATTTTATTGTGTGGAATATATTTCATGACTGGACTTTGTGGTGTTATCGAAAATATTTCTTTTTCATCTGTTGGGCTGGTTAGGCTCAAGAGAGTGGCACTGTCATTCTCAAGAGTGAGCGTATTGGATAGCAGAAGGTCTCCGATTTTACTTTGCACTGCCCGGTAACTCGGCAGCCAGGCATTACATAGTTCTCAACTATCCCAATTTTTCGCAGACTACCCCGATTTTCCTGTATCAAATGGAGACTCAATGAACTGACGTTACAGAAAAACAAAGCTGAATTTTCAATAATTTATTTTACCCTTCCACCCTGCATTACTAGAGGGATTATGCTTTGTGTCTGTTAGATCTTTTGTGCTGGCATCATACTTTTCAACCATTACTTTTTTTTACTCAAATGTTAGTCCTAAAACTAGTGACTTTTGGAGAAGATGTGGTGCAATCCCCTTAATAAATAATAACAATAATTAGAAAAGAAAGCTGAAACAAAATCCCTGCAGAGTGCAGAAATAGATTAAGGATAACACAGATATGAAGAAAACGACATGGAGGGATATAAAAGTAAAATAAGAAACTGGTGTAATACATGGGGACAAGCAGATGCAAATCCTGCATAGCTGGTTTTCAATACCAAAAAAGGGCATGGTGATGAGAATTAGAGGTGTAGTGGTGAACATTTCAAATACTAAGCATATATTCATGGAACTTTAGTGGCTAAGAGAGTCTATGGAAACAAGCTGTAGAAAGCTGAAGCCAGATTACTGGGAAACAAGGGTGACTCCTGGAATTTCTGTATGTGGGAAAAACAGTGATGTAAAAGGTACATGAAAACAAAAACGGGAATAATGAGAGCTGCATTGGTCTCTGGGATGACACTCCCAATAGCAAGAGACTGAAAAGGGGGTGCTGAGGGGGAAACCATCTGAAGTGGACAAAGGAAAATTCAAAACTGATAAAGGAGACAATACAAAAGTAAGCTGAGAGGGTGAGTGAGTCACCGGCAGTGACAATGGGGTGGGGTGTTAGCCTTTTATAAAACAGGAAATGTATGAGCAGTACAGGGACCTTTAAGGTAAAGTAATCTGCCACATTCAAAGAAAACAAATAAACAAAAAAAGCTAATATCTGTTTGTAGAAAATAGAAGGAAAGAACAGGGAGTTTAAGGATAAGTCGACATTAGACAGGGTAGTACATTCTGCTACACAAACTGTATGTCCTCAGTGGAAAGTAGTGGCTGGTGTGCCATGATACACTTGGGAAAGGAAAATATAAGGATGGAAGGGCACACTATTTTTCTATTCTCATTTTTTTAATGCCACAAAGAAATCCAAATAACAGAAGTTTGCAATAAATGATTGAGACAGTCCAATGATCTGAGCTCACCAGGGAAGAACATACTATGGGAGTGGTGCAGCAGTCACCCATGTTGGTGAGAACCAAGTCCAGAATATTATCCCCCCTTGTGGGGGGATGAAACAAGCTGGTCTACCACAGTAAAACTGATGACGCCAAGGAATCATTGAGTCGGTGCATTATTGCAGGAATAGTTCACCCAGTCTATGGTGGGATACTTGAAGTCCCCAAGGATCTGGGTGTTAGAGGGTACCTTGATGGAGTCAAGTAGATACAGGAAAGAGGAGTTGGTGTCCTGAATCATAGAGAGGGGTCTTTAGCTGGCTAAACCTTGGATGGGTGTCTTGTCAACTGTCAGTTGCATCTGGAGTAGTTCCAGTGCATCATGCTGGCAAACCAGTCTGGAGGTCTGCCTGTCCTTAATTATGATAGAGAATCCACCACTCTTAGTCTTCCGACCTCATGGTGTAGCCTGGTAAGGCAGGGGTGCTCTCCATAGCCATGAACCAAGTTTCTGTCACCGCACAGACATCGGCATCTTCCAGTGCAAGGAGAACCTCCAGTGAGTGCATTTTCAGGTTAAGGCTCCTAGAGTTAAGCAGCATGACCTTCAATTTGCTTTTTAACAGATCTTTTATGTTGGAAGATTTGTCTTTAGGACATTGCTTAAAAAAAGGCACAATGGGTGAGATGAGAGCCTTGGAAATGATCCGGAATTCAAGGAGTGACAGGTGGAGACCATCACTGGCATGTTTAAGCTTAAATACATGTTATGGGTTTCCTAGATCTTAGAGGGGGGCATACAGCCTGCAATAAAATGGTCTGGAATTTTTCCAATCGTCACTTGAATGTGAAGAGGGTCAAGTGCATCCTGCTTGATCAGCCTTGAGGTATATCTAATATGGAAATTGAGACACCTCTGCCTTTAGTCCCCTGTCTGTGCAGTAACTGGTCTGTATCTGTGGCTTTAAGCCATATCTCAGTTTCTAGGTAGTGATATTTTTGTTTAGACCCCTAGCTTTGAGCGTTGACACCTTTAGATTTTCTTGTTTTCCATTTGCTACTTCAGAAGTACTTTCAGTTTGGCATTGCCTAAAAAAGGCACTATGGGGGAAGAAAATATTTTAGCTAATATCCAAAGGCCTAGAGGGGAGAGGTACACACCATCCCTAGCAAAGCAGTGTGATCTGTTGACCATCTCCTTCCATGCTGACAAATATTCCACCCCCTTAGAATGACACCAGAAACTAAGCCAATTATTAAAGTTCGTCATCTTTTTTTCATATTGTAGCATCATCCTTGTAGAAGATAAAATGCTGCTCAATGCTAGGCTTATACTAGCTTGCAACACATATTCTAAGACATTTATGATGTCTGTCTTCATATAATCTCAGGAGGTACATCTCGTGCCATTTACACGAACATGAACTATGACTAAGTCATACAGGTACTTGTGGACCAGTGACCTGAGTGCTTGCATAATGTGACGAATCCTGGCCCCTGATAAGCTATTGCCCATGACTTTGTCCTTACTCAGCCAGATGGGAGGGACATCAGCGTATCTCACAATGGAGGAATGTTGGATTCTGTAGTGGCTTGCCTTATGGACTTAGAAATAGAGGCTCTGAGATTTGGCTGTATGTGTTGATGTTTTAAAAGTATATGTTCATGGTTGGTGAGGGAGTTTTTGTGTACTTCGTCTAGAAAGTCTTTGGGGTTTAAGTAGGTTAGATTTAACTTTCTTAGAATATGTGAGTTCATGTGTTTGCTTTGAAATGTGTGTGATGGGTCCAGCGCGTGCACTACTGACAACCATATTGACATTAGAAGTGCTTTTATGTGAGGGCTTTACCTCCTGTGGCATTGTGTAAATGCATATACCATATCACTTTGTTTGAGAATTTACTACTTGTCAGAAAACATGAGGCAATTTCTACATTGCTCAGGATTCCCTTATCCACCAAGCTGGTAATGGAGATAGTGGGAAAGGCCATATCCATGGCTACAGAGCCTTTTTTATTGATTAGACAGTGGTAGACATATTTGTTTTGTTGAGTGTACTCACTTTTAATTGTAAGCGTTTTTTTTTTTTTGTGAAAGACTGTAATAAACATTATTTTTTGTTCTGTAAGAAGCTAGATCCTGAAAAAAAGGGAAAAAGTGGCCCACTCCTTTAATGGGGTAAATAGCTGCATATCTGTTAACACAATCTGCGTGTGTATATATGTGTCATGTCTTTCTTTACTTTGGAAATATGGACAAAGAAAAAAATAATTAGGGAAAAGCTTCCATATTAGATACTCTTACTGGTGCTGTAAACTCAAAATACTTTCTAAATGTAAGAGGCATGGAACCAAAGTTTGAGAACAAATTAGATGTGATCCTCCAAATTCAGGAAAGCTTAAAGGTGCTTGTGTGCATGCATATTGGACCTTTATGGTTTATGCCTGAAAACTGATTACATTTTGGTTTCATTAAAATAAATGTGTATATTTATTTATTTATTTACTGGGAAAGGTCAACAAAAAAACAACTGACCTACTTATAATGTCCTTAAACATCACAACCATATGTAATAAAATCCAAGATCTACATGCCAGCATAAGCTTATATTCCCCAGATATTCTATTCCTAACTGAAACCTGGCTCAAACCTCACATCAAAAGTGAAGAAATATTTCCACCTGAATATAACATCCTTCACGTAGACAGATTGTCCAAGAAAGGAGGTGGTGTAGCATTGATATTTAAACACCACCTCAATATCCAACTCCTGAACACATCTGCCCCTCATTACAACAATGAAGAAATCCTTTATGCCAATCTCAAACTAAACCCAAACAAAACAATCAATATCATAGGATGCTATTTCCCACCAGTGCAAAATATAACACCCCTAGAAAAACTCTTGAGCTGGGCTAATCTGTCTTTACCCCAGGAAACCATCATTCTCAGCGTCTTTAACATCCACTGGCTATCCTGTAATAACAATCTCCCAGCCCTTCACCTAAATCTCCATGGGTTCACTCAACACATCCAATCCCCGACCCGAATCAATAAAAACCCTAACAATCATGCCTTACTTGACTGGATCCTAGTCAACAAAGCCCCTCACTCTTATCTAGCAGGCTGCTTACCTGACAATTTCAGTGACGATTCCCCTACTTTCCTAATTAGGCACCACACAAACAGTCTCAAGCCCATTATCCACAGGCAAATATGGAACAAGTCCAACTTCAACCCCAACTTCTTCATCTCCTCCCTCCAAAAAATTAACCGGTCACCACTAAAATACCTCAACCTAGATGAGGCTGTCCACTTCTTCAACAGTACCTTCCTCTTCATCCTAAACACCCATGCTCCTGTAAGAAATGTCAAAGTCAGATCCAGGCATGCCCCATGGTTACAAAACACCACCAGAATCCTAATGAAATCCAGAGATAAGACCTGGGACCACTGGAGCCTAACAAAAAAATAACTCAGATAGGCAATCCTTCCTTGAACTAGCAATAAGGTCAAAAAGCAAATAAAACTAGACAAATCCCTCTACTATAAATCCACCCTAAACTCTACCAACCATAATCCTAAGCAATTCTGATCCACTATTAACTCTATCCTCCCCCTGGGAAGGTAGACATCCCTTTGCCGTCTATTCCTCCCTCCTCCAACAGTATTGCTGAATCCTTCAACAAACACTTCATTAAACTATAACATCTCTAAACAAACAACACTTCCCTACATCAGCCCCCCCCAACTCCTAACCCTAAACCCCCCACTCCTCTTTTCTTCTTCACCTAAGTACCTACCTCAAACATAAAAAGACTTTTGTCAAAACTTAAACCCACCAAACTCACAGCTGACAACCTCCCCTCTGAATACTTAAAAATTGCAGCTGATGCACTAGCTTACCCAATTTCAATTCTAATCAACCATTTCATAACTGAAGGCTATGCTCCCTTTATATGGAAAATATCCCACATCATTCCCCTCCACAAAGGCAGCCCCTCCACTGACCTCTCCAATTACTGCCCTATCGCCATCCTCTCTCCTCTCTCCAAGATACTTGAAAAATGTATCAACACCCAGGTCTCCAACTACCTCCTAGCTAATAATCTCCTCTCCAAAACTCAACATGGTTTCAGGCCATATCACAGCACTACCTCCACTCTGCTCTCCTTCACCAACACTATACTTCATCACAAAAACTATGGCCTCCTCTCCACTGCCATATTTCTAGATGTTTCAAAGGCCTTTGACATGGTATTTCATGAGCTACTACTCTGTACTCTCCCCAACCTCTCCTTCTCACAATCAGCCTGCAACTGGTTCCACAGCTATCTACATGGATGCCAGCAATCAGTAATCTGGGATGATAACCTATCTCCTCACATCCCATTTACTCTCTGAGTTCCCCAAGGGTCTATCCTTGGCCCTCTACTATTCTCACTTTTCACTAACAATCTACATACTGCCACCACACAAGCATCTCTTATACAGTAAGCAGATGACTCTACTCTCGTCTGCTCTGCCCCCACTCTACCAGAACTCCAACAAATCACACAGGAATCATTCTTTTCTGTAGAAAGCTGGCTATCCAATGCTCAACTCCTACTCAACCCAAGTAAGACCAAACGCCTCCCGTTCCAACCTTCCAAATCCACCCAAAACACCCCCCCGCTTCAACATTCTCACCAAAGACAATACCAACATCTCTCCAGCAGAACACACAAAATTACTCGGCGTGGAGATTGGCAACAAACTTAGATTTGACCCCTACATATCTCTTACAATAAAAAAAGTTCACAAGAAACTTCCCAACTAATCTCTACTCTACTCTATGCATCTCCCATACTTACTAACCTTAGACTGACAGACCTACACAAGCTGGATGCTTGTTGCAACAAAATTACTAAATTTACCACTGGGGCCTCCTACCACAGCCATCATTGTATCTCCCTTAAAGAACTAAACTGGCTAGAACTCCCACAACTCCTTCACTTTAATCAACTCACTCTCGCTCATAAACTTATTAACCACCCCCACAACATCCCATCCATTCAAACCCTTCTCCAACCCTATCACTCCACTAGGCCCCTACAGTCAAGCAACAAAAATCAACTCATTGTTATCAAACCCAAAAACTCAGCAGAAGAAGCTCTATTTTCCTGTACCATATCAAAATTTTGGAACAATCTTCCCCCCTCCTTAACTACTCTACCTTTCAGCAGCCTTTACAAGATTGCGCTCAAATCCCACTTAAATTTGCACTGACTTTGCCCTTGCTCTAATCCAGACTAACACCCCCACCCCTATCTCCCTCCCCCACTTAGACTCTTAACCCAACTATACTACCGCTACTACTAACCGCAGTCAGAATGAGCTAGTTGACTTTGCGTACTTTAAAATTTGTCTGACAACTTTGTTCCAACTTTTATTATAAACAACAATAAGCTATCTCAACTTGCAACCATTTACTGTATATACTGTTGATAATCAATATCTAGTTACTGTATTAATGCCAACAGCCGATCATGTTTCCCATTGCTTCAACTTTGTATCACTATTTATCATGTACATGTTGTGGAGCTTTTCTCCCCGGGCAGCCGCTGAGAAAGGACCTGCGTCCAGTCGGAATTTCCCAGTAAACAAATGTAAATAAATAAAAATAAAGTCTGACTTGGAACAAAGCCAATTTTCAGTGGAGGCCTGGGGAGAAACTCTCCAGACAAATGTCTTTATAACCTGGGAGGAAACCCACATGGATGTAGTGAGGACATGCAGACTCCACACATAAGGCACCCCAGCCAAGAATCAATCTGGAGAACCTCTTGCTGTGAGACGACAATACTACCGCTGCACCACTCCACCGTCCATTGTCCAATGTATATGCGTACATACATACACACAGACAGACAGACATACATAAATAAATGAAATATTTAGTAGTAAGAGTTCAATAATGAGATGGCAGAGGGTTACAAATGATATTCAGTATTGTTGTAGAAACCCAGATGTGAAACCCCCACCCCCAAGTGGCTGTTCTTTTTGTGTTGTAACTAGTGGTGACGGTAGATAAAGGCTAAAATGATGTGCTAACACCTTGTGTTTGTGTTGTAGAGGAACCAATCTGCACATATTCAAAGATCATTTCTTGTGATTGTTCTTTCTCATATTTAATGAGATTCCTTGCTAAAGTTCAGGCCCATACTTAGACAAAAATGGTTATGAATATGTGGCTAAATGATTTATACCTAAAGTGGCTGAAAAATGTATTATGAGCTACAGTTGACCTAAGTTATACATTTTTAGTATTTATTTATTTTATGTTAGGCAGTACATAGCAGATATAAACTCCTATTAGTAGTTTTCCCTGCTGGTAGATATAACAAGACCAGAAAAATGAAACTTTGATTAAGGTGTTTCTTTTCTAAAGGGAAGCTCATTGATAATCAATTTCAGACCTTTTTTCTATATTCCACTATAACAGATTTTGGTTATTATTTGTATTCCTGGATTCCAACATGTTTTTATTTCACAGCTTTCTGAGGAAAACAATTTCCTGCACTTTCAACTCACTGTAGAAACCCCTGATACAATCATAAGAACGTACTTAGCTAATGGCCAAAGACCCTTTTTAAGCCTACCCATTCATGCCCCAATTTTCATAATTATCATTGCACTAGGACTTGAATGACTTTGGTATATAGGATCATTGCAGGGTAATAGGCTATCAACTCAAAGGTCATTTCAAGCCTAGCTATTAGATCACAATGTGATACCAGAGATACTCTAGTCAATACCCAGGGATTGTATTTAGTAATTACTGACCATGTCCAGGAGGGTTGTGAGTACTGTCCTCAGTAAGAATTTAGGGTGCCGCATCCAATCATCCAGGTTCCTTTTGAACAGTGTCATAGAGGTGCTCTGCTTCACATAAATTAGCAGCCTATTCCAAAGATATGCCAGACACTGGGAGACAAATTTGTGCCTCCAGCACATCCTATTCATGTTGCAAGCCATAATTATGTGCCTGGAGCAGGTAGCTCTAGTCCTGTTTGATTTACAGATGCACAGCAAGTTCATTAGGTTTGGGTTGGAGCTTACTCTGAAGCCAGACATAAGTCTGCGCTAAGAAGTCTATATGATACAGAGTATAGTGACAAGGGCTTTAGTCGGTCTGTGTAAGGCAAGTGCTGGAGTCCCTTGATCTTCTTTGCTAGAAGACGCTGAGGTCTCTTCAATTGCTGCAGGCGCTTTGTACAGTACATGCCAAAAGGGGTATTATAATCAATTATGGGCCTGAATAGTAATGAGTATAAGGGGGTTATAACTACATTTGCTCTAGAGGTGATGCCTTTGCTAAACAAGTGTGCCATTTAGAATGTCTTCCTTACTACAGTAGACATATGATGTTCAAAGTTAACTCTGCAATCTGCTTGTGATCCCAGATCCCTTACCACTTCATTGGTACATAGAGTATTGTTAATTTGATAGCGTGTGTGTGTGTGTGTGTGTGTGTGTGTGTGTGTGTGTGTGTGTGTGTGTGTGTGTGTGTGTGTGTGTGTGAGAGTGTGAGTGATGATATGAGATAGTACCATCGTGCTAGGGAGAGAAGGGCAAAGTTTGTGCAACATATGCCAGCATAATTTACTGGTATTTTGTAAATAATGTTATGTCATTTGACTTTTACACTGACCTGTGCAGATATTTGTGTTAAAATGTATTTGTAAAGCTTCTTGTGCTACAAATGCACCAACGGTGGGTCTGACTTGACAGAGAGTAGATATAGATGAATTCCAGACAGTTATATTTAATTAATCACAGCCCAGCTGATTTTGAAATTGTTTTATACCTTTCAGATGCTGCATCAGATCTTAACAAAGCTCTGGGTGTGTCTTGTACCAGAGTCAGGTGACAAGAGATGATGGCATTCTATAATGATTTCTCTAGATAGTAGTAAGGAATAGCTCGGAACTCTCACAGCAGCACTAAGCATGGAAACTGATAGGGAAAGGTCTCTCACAAATATCTCACACATTCTCGGAGAGTTACCTCATTCATTCAGAGAGAGACATCTGAGTCATTCACAGGAGAGACACCTCATCTTGCCTTTGGATTAATCAGCTTAGCCTTTATCTTCTTACTTTGTTTTAATGAGTAATCAGGGATCAGTAATTCTTTAGTTTAGTCAGGAAATATAATGAGATTAGTTGAGCATTGTTTTCTGTATCTATGAGACCTATCCAAGTGTGTTATTTTTCTTTTGTTCCCTGTGACTATTATTTATTATTAAATATTTTTATTACCTTTCATTCTGGCTGGTCTTTTAGAGAATACATTTAACAGCCTGAGAGTGTTCATCTTTATTTTAGTGACACTGTGGCCATTCCTGGTAGCATTTCTGCTTTGGTCACACTCTACCATTAGTGTTAACTGTACATAGTTTAATTGGGCACCCTTATAACAGCTGACTGGTGGCAGCAGTTACCCTTGAAGTTTGGGCACAAGGGGATACAGCTGGTGAATCTATGCCATCCTTTTCTGTGTGTGTGTGTGTGTGTGTGTGTGTGTGTGTGTGTGTGTGTGTGTGTGTGTGTGTGTGTGTGAAAACTAAATATCAAAGTGCGGGTTTGTGTCAGCTATTGGGACCAGGGACACAGTGCTCCAAGGTGTCAAGGTGGTGTTGTTAAGGGTCTGGAGAGAGAGAAAGTGAGTCCATCCCCAGAGCTGGAGCCTGTTCCCTGTGTGCTCTTAAGGGAAATTGTGTTTACTGTGGAGAGCTGTGTTTGGCAATACAGTGTAATTATCCTTGGTCTTAGTGGCCATCCCTCACTGGTGCGAGTAGTGGGGACTGAGGCTCCTTGATTACTATCCCAAAGTAAGAATGCCATCACAGTTGCTGGCCTACATCCACATGGCCATCGCCCCACTCCCAACACATGTTCTAGCATGGACAAGCTATGGTCAATGAGGCCCACCATCTCACCCAACCATCTATCCATGACCTCAGTATAATCACGGAGGGCACCTGCAAGTTCATGGAAGTTGTCACTTACAAATGAGACAGCAGGCCTCTGCAGCCTCAGACCCTGTCTGGTGTACAGTTCCATAAGGGGCTGCGACCCCATGGCAGTCTGAAACATGCGTCTGGTGGTACCAGTTGTGGCACTTCTGCCAGGGTCATGATGACCAGTGGCCATCCCATGAGCACCCTGATGTGGTGCTCTGATGGACATCCGGCTATGCCTACTGTGTCCAGACACAGCAGGCATAGATACCACACTCTCCTGTGCACTGCCACCAACTGCCAACTGTCCCTCTGCTATGGCCACTGGTGATGGGGTATCATTAGGCACTGTGACTGTGTGCAGGGTTGGGTTGGATAACAGGGGGGTGGCAAACGATGGTGCAGTTTGAGTTTCTTACAACACTGCCTGTGCCTCAACAGTCCTATCATCATTTTTGGTGTCTGTATGGACACCAACATCAGATTGCATGGAGGAGGAACCCTGACCCACCTCGCCACCTGTGAGGGGAAAAAAAGAAATGCACTTTAAGACGGTATGGCATTGCATAACAGCACACACACACACACACACACACACACACACACACACACACACACACACTGTAATTCCACCATAATACCTACCTGTCCCAGACTTTACAGACATTCCCATTGTTATTGATGTAAATTACCCATCCTGCATCACACTTGGTAACATACCCTCATTAATACCAGTCTTTAACGTATCATTCTTCTAAATGCCTAGACAAGTGATCACAATACAAGACCTGTTACTCCATTATCTCCTTGATTTGACTGGAGTAGGTTATACAAGGCCTCACTGCTGTCATCCAGTGTTCACCCTGGGTATGTCAGGACATCGTAGCATGGCCCCCATATGTTAGGAGCTACTACGTTCACTCCATAATGTCACGCACTGCAGTGTCCTATGTAACTATTGCTCAGTAGATGCAAGATCTGTTGCTCAATCAACTTATTATGTGGACAGCAGTAATATATGGATACACTCCCTGGTGCTGTCTAGTAATTCCCCAATGCATCTGTAGTGCTGCATACGTGGGTAGTCATTCACCTTACTGCTTATTGCAGTTTTAACAGTAAACCAGGTGTCTAGTTTAACTTCCAATGCATGATCCATGCTACAGACCTTATTATACTATGAGCTATCCAGTGATTACATATCAGACAAGTATTTCTGGTGTCTCATGTATCAGTCCATGTACATGTACTGCACAATTCCAAAGGGAAGTACTGACGTATGAACAACACCCCAATCACACATGTGCATAAATGGACACACACACACACACACACACACACACACACACACACACACACACACACACACACACACACACACACACACACACACACACACAAATGGTACATGCATCAATACCCCTCCACTCCACCAGATTGCACTTACAGACAAAATATCCCCCTCACACACACACACACACACACACACACACACACACACACACACACACACACACACACACACACACACACACACACACACACCTACAGGTGAGGTTGCACAAAGATAGTACACACAGACCCCCCATTACCCATCTCTCAACATGCATAACATATGGTACTCAAGAGCATGCAGTGCAGCTACAGTCAATCCATGCTAGCAACAGTATACATGTGTGTGATGCATGGGCTGTGTTAGTAGGTGATGCCCCTTCCCCTTGAAAACACTGCACCCCTGTACACATTATTGCTGTGCACCTGTTCTGCACCCTGCCATGTACACACCATTGCTGAATGTGTATTAATGTGTCAGTCATGTCTGCTCTTATGCTCACAGCCCCTATGTGTTTGTCTGACACATACCTTGGATGATATGTGGACATATGTCATTTGTGAATGCCTAATGTCTGATTTACAGATCTCATGACCAATACAGTACTATTACACTGACAACTGTCAAACCTTACTGTGTCTATGGGGAGTGTACACACCCTTATTGATATGACACACTCTTCCTTGATATGCCATGGGACTACATCACTGCATATGTTAACATTACATGAGCCTGATATGTGACATATGTCCTGTACATTCAAATGCAGTGTCTAACAAATGTGTTAGGTGTGCTGATGCTGACCGTGATGCATACACTTTGTGGGTGCATATGTGTGCATGCCCTTATCATGATGGTTTGTTGCGCCTACTGTTTTGTGTACTACAGCAGTCACTATTCCTGACAGGGGTATACTAGCATGGGCCATCTGCATTTGCCAGTATATGGTCAGTGTGCCCTATACATGTCCCCCAACCCTGCATGATTGCAAGGTCAAGTCATGTGCGCATCCCTTGGAGTTCACACACTGCCATCACTATTGCTGTGGAGTCAGGGTTACATCTGCCACAGTTCCTGAACCTGACTGTGTGCAGATACAGCCATTCGTAGCATCCTTAGGATCCCTGCTGCAGTGCACTGGTGTGTCATGATGACACCCCTGCCCCACCTTCAGCCTTTTTGCAGATGCTTGACAACTATGGCCTACACATGTGTCAGTTTGCAGTGTCCCAAACACCGAACACCACGTGTAACAGCCTAGTCCCAGCTAATGAACGCAAACATACAGATGTACACTGGCACCAGCACAGTACAGATGGGGATGGTGGGCCTGAGGTGGGGTGAGGCATTGGTTGTGCAGCACATGTATCTTACATGATACTGTCTGTAGGATTCCAATGTGGTCATGGTACACCAGTACACATTGCAACGCCTGACTTTTTGGAACCTCTTCGGTAGGCCTGGCTGATGTTTGCTGTGGTACAACTGTCAGATCTGATTACCCTAACCCACAGGCCACACGTTTGCAGAGTCCAGACAATTCCTGACATGAGACATTCACAGCCAGTACTTGCTAGACATTCCTGCAACCCCCCCATCAGTGTTGTGGCATGTTACTGGGCGGCCCGCATGACCAGTTTGCTACATGTGACATCATTTGTCATGGATGGCCATCTGTTTATTTCATACATCATTCCTGTCCCATACATCCTTGCCACATAAATGACTGTCTGCACAGTTTGCCATGGCATATGCAATGGTGAAATATGGCTACATGTCCAGCTCATGTGTGCTACCTGCTGGGTATGGGGCCCATGCCATGTCATATAAGATGCATGCATACCACGCCTGCCTCTGTTGCAGGTAAGTGTGCACATCTGATGGCTAAACGTCTTGGACAGCAGACCTACGTGGTGTGACACTGGGGATGTGTACTTGCTGAAAGGTGCATATCCATGACAAATGCATGCAGTCAGTACCTCAACAGCTGCTTCCACTATATTTTATCTGGAGTGTGTGCACACATATACTTCCAGTGTTTGTGAAGGTATGTATTCCCCATATTTGCTGCCCTAACCTATGATTCCACATTACACACTCATTGCTCATGCTGGGACCACATTGCAGGTTTTAAAGCTTGTGGACTGCTGTATTATGATATGCCATAGTGTAGATCTGTAAGAGTTGCCATTGTAACACTGGTATATACACTGTTGTAGCACTGAATAAGGGTGATGTTTCACACATGTCCCTACTGTAGGCCATTTGTCCAACCATTATGTTCATCCCTGTGGGCACATTTTGCAATGACAGGATGTTAGTTATATTGGAGATGTCTGACATACCCTTCAGATACACCATCATGGTCACCACTGTGATGCACTGCAGTTAACAGCAACAGTACGTGAACATGTACGGCATGCATTATGGGTAGGTGTGTTAGATGTGTGCATGGAACATACCATAGCCATTACATGACTGATGTATTGGCAAGCATGAACATAAACCATACTCACCAGCTACAGGCCGCTGCCTTGGTGGTATACCAGAGGGACCTACATAAGAGTGTGAGAGATGTGATGTCAGTAGCCACAGCTGTGGCATTGGCACACAGTGGGTGCAGCATTACAGTACATCAACAGTACAAGTCCACAATACTATAGCTTATGCACATCTGTTTATTACTACTAAGCAGCAACAGACTATATATATATATATATATATATATATATATATATGTCAATTCACATATGCATGATCCACCTGTACAGATGCAGATGGATACACAACAGTGGTCTACTGATGTGGCCTGTGGCCTTATCTGCACGCTTCTTGGTTGGTGTGTGGGTAGCACCCACCTCCACTATGGTCTCCACTAGTTGTTGCATGTGCGGGCAGGCAGGTGCCATGGGGCTGGAGAGAAGCTCCTCATCACATATCGGGGGGATGGCTGACATGACCGCCCCTGTTGTGAGGTGATCCCTGCAGCAGCACGCCGGCGGGCATTGTGAAGCAGGTCACTGTAATGATGCCGGACCTGCTCATAACTGTGGTTATGCAGGCCATCATTGACCTTGTGGACTAGATTGTTCCACAGGATGGTCCACTCCTGCCGCTCATCGGTTGTCCTTCCAAACAGCACCTGGTAGTGCTGTACCAGGTGGTTGATGATGACTTTATTTTCATCCGCTGAAAACACAGGTAACCTGCCGTGTGACATCTGGACTGAAAGACATAAAAATGGAAACAGGTCTGAGCAACTCATACAGCAAGGTTACCATAGTTCTTAATACACATCTCTGTCTCCCCCCCACCATATCTGTGACAACAAACTGTTCACACAACTCAGTAGGTATGGCTACAGCTTACTTACCATTGGGACATTTATCGTATTGTACCATGCTTTGTGCTATGTGTTTGTAGCCATGTTCCCTGTGGGGACACTATCATTGCTGGCCTGTTACAGACAATGTCACCTGCATGCCATTTTAAGGGCCACTATGGTTCCATATATGCATGTGGTCTGTTTGCTATGTGATTGCTGCACATCTGTCATTATGTGTTATGGGGATATCTATGCATGCTATTGGACATGATCTGGGATTGTGTGGACTATTACTACCCACATATGTTCTTTAACAGTGATACAATAGCATGTTTAGGGAACAGTTGCCAGCAGAACCACCTCTCCCACCTCATCTGGTCATATTACCAGACCACATCACATGTGGGACCCACTCTGGGGCCTCCTCATCTACTAGTCCTGCACTACCTTCAAGTGGAACCACCTCAGGGGATGGTGCCCCCCCCCCGGGAGCACACACAGACATGCTCCAGTCACCCGAGGTCAGGTCCAGGGTCTGTTGCATAGGGAGCTTCACAGAGACTTGGGGGAATGTGCTACATCACCTTGAGGCTCTCAGTACACAATCACAGGGTCCGCATGCTCCTCCTGCTCAGCCTCCTTAGGCACCTTCAGGGCTGTGAAGCTGCTGTTGTGACTGGCAATGGCTGGGGGCCTTGTTCCCATTGTTTGCATATAGGGGCTCATGGGACTTTCACATTGCAAACAACACCCATCATACAGGGTGTTTACCCACCACATGTGTCATATACCACCTCTGTATGCTGTCCTCTCTATCTACCAACCCAACCCACCTCCACAAATATAACTGCTATCCTTCCCCAAATTCCCATTCGCACCTTCACAGACAAGGGCAATGTGGTCCCAACAAGGAGCTCACATGTCACATAACTGTCCATGTTGCACACACTTACTGCTGTATATGTATGTGTGTATTAATATATGTGATGTTCCCTCACACATAGTATGCAAATATGTGTGTGTGTGTTTGTATATTTGTAGGCATACACACACACACACACACACATATATATGTATATCTGTAGACATATATGTATATATATATATATATATATATATATATATATATATATATATATATGTACACACACTAAGAAATGAACTTCATGATAATAACAGCATTCAAAGAATAGTAAATCACACCAACTCTTATAGTACTTTAGCGCTTTTGTCTTATTTATTATCAAGACTTCTTCAGAAAGACATGTTTCATAACTGTTAGCAGATCATTTCCACAATCTCTAACTCTCCTTCCTGCATAGCTGCACTGTTCTGCCTTGCTACAACCCAGACAGGTGCCACATATGGACACAGCCTAACATTAGGAGGGTATATATATATATATATATATATATATATATATATATATATATATATATATATATATATATATATATGTATAGGGACAGATTGCAGGTAAGCCTATTACACACCTATGTCATTTCAGCATGCTACATTACATGTTAACTTGAGTGTCCTGCAAGTGGTGGGGTCTGGAACCCACGTGTCCTTCATAATGGCATTACTTCTACCACCAGCTATTGGCCACAGTAATATACATGTTTTCCATTACACAACACAAACTATGATGGCTTACATCTTGTCAGTCAGTGCTGCTCTGCACAGCTGACAGGTATGGCCCACTACCCACATGGACAGACTCTATTGTCCATAGCAGTTGTTCAGCTGAACATCATTATAACAACACCTGATGGCACATATAAATCATTCTACATCATCTATCCCATTATTATGGACCAAGTAGTGCAGTCAATTAAATGCATATATACTTCACATACCTGTTGTTGGAATGATGTCTGTTCTGGATAGTTTGCTTGTAAGTTTTTTTTTTCCTTTGCCTTGGCCTTCAGCCTGCCTGCTTTCTTTCTTAGTTTGTTTGTTTGTTTCTCTCTCTCACTCACTCACGCTCTCTCACTGTCTACAGTAAATGGATTCAGCAGCTTTGAATAGATTACAGCATGGATTGTGTAGGTGATGCACATGATCAGGTGATGGCCTCTGCACCAGTCAATATCCTCCACTTGCTACCTGCATGCAGCATGCTGTGTAGTACTTCCAATTACCACTGTCATGGCAACCCACTACTATAAATCCCTACATGAGGTGGGCGTGGTCCCTTTACCTTTCCTGTATGGTGGACATCCTTCCTGTGTGTGGGCAGCAGTGTTACAGACAGCAGGTAGCAATACCTCTTACAAGAGGGCTTGCAGACTCAGGCCAGCTACATATTTGTATAAGGTTCCAGAACTACAGAGTGTGTGTGTGTGTGTGTGTGTGTGTGTGTGTGTGTGTGTGTGTGTGTGTGTGTGTGTGTGTGTGTGAGTAGTGTTGTTATATGCATTGTATAGCACCAGTGTTACAGGGTTTTTGTGCACATACTAGTTTAACATGGAATGCAGTCTGTCTGCATAGCTCTCAACCATGGGGCCTATCAACATGATGACCAGAGGTGGGCCTGTTATGTTTTGTCTGTCCACCACACAGGTCTTGTGTCAGATATATCACTGACAGTGTGTGTGTTGAGTGCTATTGTACATGGCTACATCCATTTGTGTTTCTGACTTCATATTCCTGACTAAGGGTATGTTGCAGACTATCCTGTAACAACAGCAACTTGCTCATTGTATGACAACACTATTTCACATATGGGCCTGTGTTCCGGCCTCTGTCCTCCACCTACATACCAGGCTTTGTCCATATGACATTGAGTCAGGGGTTGTTATGTAGTGGCCTGTGATTATGTCATGCTGCCATTCCTGCCATCATTCCACTGCTGTTGTGGCCCCCACACATATTGTGGGGTTGAGTCCATATATATGTGGGCTTCAGCTGCACAAAACATGTGTGCCCTTCTGCAGTCCAGAGGTCAGTGTATGTAACAGTGTTATATGCCCCTGTAAGTCAGTCTATGGGGGGTATGCACAATAAATAACCTAGGCTGTTACAACATGTGAGGGATATCAAGTAAGCTGCCTTAAGGTATCTGGATGTAATTACCATACATTACACCTTGGGAAAATTGCTGGCCTACTGCTTACTGCCATACAGACTGTTCTGTTTGTCAATGTGATTGTGATGGTTTCAGTTATGCATTGTTATGTAACATATACATCCCATTGTGTCAACTTACGTCTTTTCCCCCTAGGGATTGTGTACAGAGTGCTGGACTATACATCTTAGGTTCATAGATTCATAGGTTCATACTAGGCTATCTGCCCGAGGGCATTTATAAGCCTAGCCCATAGTTTTGTGGCTTACGCCACCCCTTTAGTTTGGAGAAACTATGCCCATTATTTTGCTGTGCCTCTGTCGAGCAGTGACACTGAGGTAACCCCTGGGGTGTATCTGCGATCTCCCATCCATTGGTCAAGATTCCTCTTGAACAAGGCCAGCGAGGTGCTCTGCCTCACATAAACCGGGATTTTGTTCCATAGCATAGGGAGTCTTTGGGTGATGAATCTATCCCTCCAGCACGCCCTATTAATAACCGTGTCGGTTTAAGTCTCCCCTTGTGGCTCTGAGGGATCTAGATTTTTGAGATGAAGCATGTTCATCAAATCTGGGTTTGACATGGCCTTGTATGTCAGGCATAGGTCACCTCTGAGCAAGCGGTAAGCAACTGAATATAACTGGAGTTCTTTCAGTCGGGCAGCATAGGAC
Organism: Protopterus annectens; assembly: GCF_019279795.1. Taxonomy (NCBI): domain Eukaryota; kingdom Metazoa; phylum Chordata; order Ceratodontiformes; family Protopteridae; genus Protopterus; species Protopterus annectens. The sequence goes on along the minus strand of NC_056737.1, from coordinate 1,887,281,150 downwards.
AACTTTTTGTGACCCTTTATCCTTTTGGTGAGGAACTTTGTGGCCTCTCCAGCTGCTGCAAGTGTCGGGTCAGACACATTGCCAATGGGGCATTGTACTTGATCATTGGTCTGACGAGTGATGAGTATAGGGAGACTATGACTTCCTTGATCTAGATGTGAATCCCTTCATGATAAGGTGGGCAATGTAGAAGGTCTTCCTAACTAATTTAGCAATATGAGTGTCGAATGAAGGCTACTGTCAACCTGGGTTCCCAGGTCCTAATAACTTCTTCTGTGTTCAGGGATTGCCACCTATATGGTAGCTAGGTAACCTTATTTTTCCCGAAGGGTATGACTATACATTTCTTGGCATTTAACTTTTGGCCATGGCTCTGGCACCAGTTATCCGTTTCTGTGAGACCCTTCTGAAGGATATCTGTGTTGGATGTGTTTTCAACTCCAGTTTGCAGTCATCTGCAAACTTTGTCAGCCATAACCCTCCTGTGTTTGCTTATACTTCAGAAAAGTAGATGCCAAACAAGAGTGGGCCAGGACTGAGCCCTGTGGGACACCACTTGTGACAGGCTTTGAGTCTGAGATGGCGTCAGCAACTCTGACCCTGTGGGTTCTGTCACTCAGCCAGTTTGCAAGCCATCTTGTAATGTATGGGTTTACATTTAAGTTGATGAGTTTTTCAATGATACCCGAGTGAGGTATTGTATCAAAAGCCTTCGCCAGGTCTAGGTAGGCTGTATGGACTGCCTTTCACTGGAACAATGGCCTTGGTGACTGTTTTGAAAAAGTCAACCAAGTTTAAAAGGCATGATCTGCCTTTGACAAAGCCAAACTGGGTTGGATCCAAAGTCTGCAAGTTCCCTATGTCTTTATTTATGAGATCCATTATGATCCTCTCCATGGCTTTGCAGATAAGGCTTGTCAAGCTAATGGGACGGTAATTTCCAGGGTCGGTGGAGGCACCTTTGTGGAGTGGGACCACAGTCGCTGTGCACCACTCCCTCGGTATCCGGGAGGTGAGACTAAGATTAAACAGCTGTCCTAACTGTGGGTTTAATTCCTCATTGAGTTCATGGAGCACACAGCCGGGACACCATCAGGTCCCATGGATGCTGTGTTCTTTGCCTTGGAGAGCAGTTCTCACCTGGGCTAGAGATGTTTGGGGCTACAATCATTTGGTATAGATATCTCTCCTTTAGGGAGGAGAAGTTTGCACTGAACCTGTCAGCCAGTATGTTGGCAATGTCTGTAGGATCAGTAATCTTCACATCATTTTGAACTAATTCTGAGCATATCTGGGAGTTTCCTCCTAGGTTTCTGACATAGCTAAAGAATGCCTTATGGTTGTCTTTAGAGTCCTTAGCTATTTTTTTCTCAAAATTAGCTTTGGATAATTTTATGAGAGCTCTTAGCTTTTACTTATAGTGATCAGTGTCTTACCTTTTAAGGATTTTGCTCTATCTTGTAGTAGCTTTCTCCTTTTGTTGTAGAGTTTGTTTATGGCTGGGGTCCACCAGACTGGACGCTTGCCTTTGGTACAAAGAGTCTTTGTTTTGCTTGGGATTGCCTGATCCATGCAGCCCTGCAGGTGCTGGTAGAAGGCATTTGTAAGTGATTCAGCTGTTTGAGTAATGTTAACCGCTGGCTCAGGGGCCTTAAAGGAGACCACACTAGTCTTTAGAAGTGTGAAGTCGGCTTCGAGAAGTTCTTTACTGTGGTCTTTTTCATTTGGTGGGGCGGGATGAGGACCTCCAGCAGATTAGTTTGTGATCAGATCTCACCAGTGAGGGTATACTTCGGCTGAACATTGTGCTCCCATGTTCGTGATGATGAGATCAAGTATGTTTTCTCCTCTTGTGGGGATGGTGACTAGTTGTTCCATGGCATTTGAGTTTATGAATTCCAGGAACTTTTGGGCTAGAGTGTTTGGGCTTGAGTAGTGTTCCCAGTCTATATTAGGGTAGTTGAAGTCACCTAGTATGATGGTGTTTGGAGATACATTTATCCTCTCCAGTGTTTTCAGGAAGGCCATATGAGGTTCCTGAGTTTGCGAGGGTGGCCTGTAACATGCTACAAATTGCAGAGCAATCTTGCCTATGGTTAATTGCACCTGGATGGTTTCCGATGCATCGTGCGATGCCACCAATCTTGAGGTGTGGGTGTCCTTGAAGAATATGGATACCCCTCCTCCTTTCTTGGTATTGTCCGGGTATTGGGGCCGGAACGCATGATATGAGGTAAAACCTGATAGTGCTGGGGTGCTCTCAGGAGCCTTGAACCAGGTTTCTGTCACAGCACAGACATCGATGTTCTCCATACTGAGAAGGGCCTCGAGTCGTGCATCTTGAGGTTGAGACTTCTGGCATTGAGCAGCATTACCCTTAGTTTTTTCTTTGTTTTGTTCTAGGGTGGTAGGTTTAGAATTTGAGCCTTGCCTAAAAAGGCACTATGGGGTGGCAAGAGCCTTTGCCAAATCCGAATCCCAGGGTGACAAGTGCAAGCCGTCCTTGAAGCAGCGTGGCTTGTCCAGCATGTCATCCCAGGCAGACAGACATTGGATCCCTTTGAATGACACCAGAGTTTAAGCCAATTGTTAAAGCTGATCATCTTATCTCTGTATTGTGGCATCATTCTTGGTGAAGGTAGGATACTGCTCAAGGTCAGGGTCATACCTGCTTGGGCTACATAATCAGAGAGCTCCTCTATGTCTCTTTTCATGTAGTCCAAGGAGTACGCCTCAGGTCGCTAACACCAGCGTGGACAATGATTGAGTCATACTTGTACCTGCTGTTGAGAGACCTGAGTGCATGCTATGTGGATTCTAGCACCTGACAGGCAGCTTACTGTGACCTTCTCCTTACTCAGTCTGGTGGCGCCAGTGTGTCTGACTATGGAGTCACCAATGACTAGTGTGTTTGGCATTGTGTTTGGCCTTAAGGGCTGTGACTGCTTGACACTCTGACTGTGTGGTCTATGTGTTGCAGGTGTTGTGTTCTGAGGTGGTAGTTGTTTGGGTGTCTGCTTTGGTGGCCTCTGCTGTTTTGGTAGATTTTTGATCAGAGCCTCCGAGTATGTCTTTGTGTGTTTATGTGTATGATTTGAGGTTGTGATGGTATTATGTGAGACTGGTTCTATAGTGTGTGTGGTTACCTTCTCCTCCTGTCTGGTCATGCCAGTCCTATGTTGAGAGAGCTCAGCTTCCAGTTTGGCCGTATAGTTGCATCTCTTGCATGTATTTGTGTTTTGTGGGAGGAGGAGAGGGTTGTCTGTGTACATGAGGCAATTGTAACATTGCCTCAATATTCAGGTTCACCAGCTGAGCAGGAGAGGACATTAGCAACTGATCCTCGACATGCTAGAAGGAATAGACAGAAAACTTAAGAAAAGGTTCTGGGGATGTGGGTGACCGAGAAATGGGGTTTGCTTTTGGGGTACTTTCTATAACAAGAGTGCTGTATCGAGGTGATAAGTACTGTAGGAGCAAGTGCTTGCTATACAGATAGAGAATAGTCTACTTGGGAGTCAAGTAGAGATAATTTATAGTTGTAGGATACACTAAATAGAACAGTAGTATACTTTGAGGAAGGTAGTTTTAAGGGAAAATTTGAAGAGTGGATTTTAGGTAGCCCTAATAGTTTAAATCTGATTAACCGGTGCTGCCCTAGTGTGCAATGGTAGCAGCTCAGCTTTAACGCTGCTTTATAGCAGGGGCTGGAAAAACAGGAAATGACCCAAAATGGCCGACAAATTACTAGTTGCTGCTTCTAACCACTCCTCTGAGGACAAACAAGCAGCTCAGTACTCCCCACTCCCACTGGTGAGTAAAGAAACTACCTCTGGCCACACAAGAAAATGGAGGAACACAGAAACCAAATACAAAGCCCAGGGATCAGCAAAATCTGATCACTGGAACAACTAGCTAGGAAAGTTTAGGAAAGGAGAAATACACACACACACACACACACACACACACACACACACACACACACACACACACACACACACACACATCTACATGTATAAATACATTTCCTGTATTACTTACTGTTGATTGATTGTTATCCTGTGGCCCAGTCTGTCTTTACTGTTGTACTTCTTGCAGGCCTTGGCCAGAACAGCAGCATATGTTATGCTTTTGGATTACTGTATTAAATGACCTGCTTGAGAGTTGCATTAATCTGTTTGTATGCATTTCAAAGTATAAACAGCCATATGACATGGCATATACAACTGTGACAGTACACAAATAAAACTTCCCTATGTATGCAAACCTGTGTGTGGTGTCATATCCTTTGACTTCTATGTGGGTATATGTTTCAGGAAACAATTGTCTTTTGTATGGGTGACTCATACACTGTCCATTTGATAAGGTGGCAACTGTAGGAATACTGGCTGTTCAGTATGGTGTGCACCCTCTAAATATGTAGCATCTTATACATATCTATGTGTGTATGTGTAGTTACATATATATCTATATAATGTATCTGGGCATCCACAGTGGTGCAGCGGTTAGTGTTGCCGCCTCACAGCAAGAGGTTCTCAGGTTCGATTCTCGGCTGGGGTGCCTTCTGTGTGGAGTCTGCATGTCCTCCCTGTGGTCGCGTGGGTTTCCTCCGGGTGCTCCGGTTTCCTCCCACATCCCAAAGACATGCAGTAGGTGGATTGGACACTCTAAATTGGCCCTAGGTGTGAGTGTGTGCGTGTGTGTGCCTTCTGTGGAAGGTTGGGCGCCGGGCTGGCAACTTGACACTGTAAAACTCTACTGCCAATCATGAGCAGACAGATGATCCCCTGTGGCGACCCCTAACCGGGAAAAAGCCAGAAGAAGATGTATATGTATCTGCTTATATGTGTGTGTGTGTGTGTATGTATCTTTGGAATGTTTATTGCTTCCACATTATACATTCCCTATGATCAGAGTGTACTGCATGATATGTTATTGATACCATCCTGACATCATACAGGTGGGATGGATTACTGGTAACGTCTTGTGCCCATGTTGTGTCGGATCCTGGGTATGGGACTTGCAACAGTTGGTATTGTATTGCAGGGCAGATCTGTTTTGCTGTGGGGGAGGGGTGATATCAATACTTACAAAACGTATTTAGCTTGGGTTCAGCTCCATTAACGGTGACTTTGGTCATATATGTATTTGTTATGTTCTCTTTTATATCTATAGATATATATCTGTATATAATACAGGTAATATATATATATATTGCTCTCTCTCTCTCTCTCTCTATATATATATATATATATATATATATATATATATATGTATGCATATAGTTTTATATATATATATATATATATATATATATATATATATATATATATATATATATATATAAATATATATATATATATATATATATATATATATATATATATATATATATATATATATATAGATATATATATATATATATGTATATGTGTGTGTGTGTGTGTGTGTATGTATGTTTATGTATATATATATATATATATATATATATATATATAAAACACACACACACACACACACACACACACACACACACACATCTACATGTATAAATACATTTCCTGTATTGTTGACTGACTGTGTTGGATGATATGTTTGGGAAAACATCAAGATTATGTATATCTGACAGGGCTTAGTGGTAAATCACTTTGGCTATGGTGTGCAGGGTCCTGGGTTCGAGCCTTGCAGAGGCTGTTTATTTTGTTGCTAGGCAGTGATTAAGGCACTTTTAAGCAGTTGTAAAAGGGTTTGCATGTAGGTAAGCACTGCTAACATCTGGTTACAGTTTCTTATACTGATGTAGCTTCTCAATTGTTTAACCTGTGTAGGCATTGCTTACCCCCACGCAAACAGGCTTAAACCCGCTTACTGATGCTTAAAAGTGCTTACTTCCGCTTTCCCCTGTGCTAATTTCTTTAAAAGAAATGAATAAGGGTTGATAGCATAGTGGTGAAAAAGAGGCACAAAGAGGGAAAGATGGTAGGGAAAATAGCTAGGGATGTGCAGGACGGGTTTAGGGAAGTTCGATAGCTGCCCATTTCTTCTACAGCAACAGCTGTGCATATACACTGAATTTGGAGATAGATTTGGACACTCAAACCCCTGAGAGAGGAGTGAGGACAACAATAATATGTTGTGAAGCCAATTAGACTAGATTACATGTATCCAGTGGACATATATGCGAAATGGACAGCTATGTATGGGGCGAGATATTTTTTTGGGAACAGATTGCCATTTTTTTTTCAGGTGAGTGTGGGATGTTGGGGAGGGATAGTAGGTATATTTGGGGAGGTAGGTTGGGTAGGATAACAGACAAGAGAGGCAAGACAGCATACAGGGGTGGTATATTACACATGGGCAAACACCTTGATGGGGAGGGGTATTTGGAAATCGGAAGCCCGTGAGCCCCATAGTGGATACAGTGGGACTGTACTCATGGGCAGTCACCACTGCACCTTCACAGCCGCGAAGGTGGATGTGCTTGGGGCTGAGTAGGATGGCCAGGCTGACCCTCTAGTTGCAACACGCGGCCCTCAAGCTGGCGTAGCAGATCTCCAAACTCCCTGCGGAGCTCGGTACGCACCACACCCTGGACCTGGCGATGGGTGATAGTGTCCTGTCCATGCCCACTCCCAGGTGGGGTGAGCCCCATCCCCTGAGGTGGTTCCACCCAAAGGTGGTGCAGGACCAGCAGACGAGGAGGTCCCGGAGTGGGCCCCAGATGTGCTGGTGCCTAGTGCCACGGACAGCTGTGGAGGGACAAGTGGGTCCACTAGGGCCGGCCTTCCCAAACGTGCTATGGTGTTCAAATTTACAACATATGTGGGTTAGTAATAGTCAACACATTCCAGGATTAGGTATAACAGCATACATAGATATTCCCATTAACTTGAAAGACCAGATATGGAACAGTTGCATAGCAAACAGAGCACATGCATATATGGAACTGGGATCCGTACAGATGCTCGTCTGCATCTTTCACCGAATCCCAAATTGGTGAGCATACTTGCACCAAAGTGCTGTTCACTGAAGCAGCACTTTTGCGTAAGTATGCTTGTTGTTCCAGTCGTACTACAGCTCGGTAAGGGAAAATTCCCTTTTCCCAACTGTAGTGTGACCTCGAAGTGAGAATATTAAAGTAGGGGGGCATGGGGGCACAGCCCCACACATCAGGGGATGCAGGGGGGGCTTGCACCCTTGTATTCAAGTAGATGTTGTTTTTTTTTTTTTAACATACTTTAATAAAAGCGCTTTTTCGATGAAAGTGCTTTCGTTAAAGTGTGTTCGGTGGTAATGGATTCAGGCATTTGATCTTTCGATCAAAAGTCCTAGATCCATGGACCCACAGTGACCATTACAACAGCATGCAGGTACATTGATGGCAGCATGCCAGCAATGTGGGTGTATTTCAACATAGCACATGCACAGGAACATATTTAAGTATTTGTGAACCAACAAACAAAGGGAAACATGCTCCAAAAGTCCAAAATGTTAATAGCAGGCAACAAATAAAAAAGTTTAAAAGAAGTCCAGTACCAAAAATCCAGGTAATAATGTTGAGCGCTTTTCGTTAGGCAAACAGTCTCCTAACTTCATCAGACAATGACACCCTGAATACAAAAGCATGTTTAGATACTTTATCAAGTGCCTAATTGATGCACTTAAGCTTGCTCACATAATTAAAGGCATACTACTAACACTAGTAAATTTACTGATGTTCAGGTTAAATAAGATATAACTCTTTCATGAGTTTACATTTATATAAATTCACTTAATAATAACAAGAGGTGTACATGCCACCCAGTTAAATATTGTCAGTTGTGGTTTAAGTTAAAAAGCTCTCACACTTTAAAAAAAAAAAAAAAAAATTATATATATATATATATATATATATATATATATATATCAGAAAAATATGTATATACAAGAGTCCTAAAATATACGCTAATCAGAAAGGTTGTCAGAAAACTATAGTTTTATTAAAGTTATTGGTAGTCTTAATATAAAGCCAACCATAGCATGTTACAAATATTATCTCATGAGGCTCTTAAGTTTTAAGACGCATAAAATGGAACTAATTTCATTAAGCCCCAGTGTATGGCATGAATTAAGTCTTAGCTGACAGAGAAGTTCTAGTTTCTCTAGTCTAAGAGTGGGTGCCCCCCTGGCATCTGTATCTATTGAGTCGATAACCCTGAACTTAAAAGCATGGTTTGGGTATTCGATACAATGTCTAGCCAAAGGGCTCTCAATTTTTCCTCTAGTAATGTAGTAGATGTGTTCATAAATTCTATCCTTCAATTTGCGATCTGTCTTCCCTACATAAAAGCCGGGGCAACACTGGCACTTGGCTAGGTAGACTATAGCCTTAGAGTTACAGTTAAACTTGTTCTTAAGGAAATAATCATGTCCTCTAATAGTACATTTTGACCCTGTGATAACATGTCTACACTGGTTACATGCTTCACACTTAAATGTCCTTGGGAAGCCTCTAATGGTTCTAGTGCTTCTTTCAGTGAGGTTTTAAGTTCTTTCCTTTCCTCCAGGTGACAAGGGGTTTATCCCCTAGTTTACTTTGTATGTTTCTATTGGATGTTAATAACTGCCAATTCTTTCCCAATATTGCTTTCAAAGCTACAAAGTCTAAAGAAAATGTAGTCACGAAACTCAAAGAGTATTGCACACTTTGTGGGCCAACACTATTTATGGCTTCAGGGCCCCCTATTTCAACCTCTCCTGTGGTAGCAGTTTCTATCCTATGAGATGTAATAGTTACTTGAGATAGGATAGGTTTAAAGTGGACAGGAGCACGTTTTCTGCTGACCTCCCCTATAAGGCCTATAATCAAGTCATTGGGGTACCCATTTTTGAGAAACATAGACTTTAAGAGTTCACATTCCTTAAAGAAATGATGGTCCTCCATTGTCATCCTGGCCACTCATACTAGTTGGCCTTTTATGACACTTTCCTTCTGGTACGTAGGGTGGAAACTAGTGTAATGTAAAAGTGAGTTTGAATAGGTGCTCTTCCGGAAAATACGTGCAAAGTATTTTTTCCGGAGTCTGTCTTTTGTTAGTTCAACATCCAAAAAACTCATAATGTCTGTGTGGAAATTACTAGTGAATTTAAGAAAGGTAGTGGACTTGTTAAAACATTCTAACATTCTGGAAGCTAGATCAGGGCCACCTTTGATGATCATGAAGATATCATCTAAAAAACGAGTGTAAAAATAAATGCTCTCATTAAGTTCAAAATTTTCAAAAATGGTTTACTTTTCCCATTTAGCCATAACTAAATTAACAAGGCTAGTTCTGCAGGGGGATCCCATAGCTACCCCTGTCTGCTGTCTAAAATATTCTTTTTTGAACATAATGCAGTTATTAGACAGTATGATGCCCAAAAGTTCCTCTACCAGTCTCAGTTCTGTGTGTTCTGCCCCCTTTGATCTCATGTGATCAGTTACCCATTCAATCCCCAGATCTTGTGGGATCACCGCATATAAATCACACACATCTACTGTTAAACAAAACTCATCATTATAGTCCAACGTATTTACACTCGCCAAAAACGACCAAGAGTTTTTGCAGATTTGGGGTTCTAAGGACACATATTTCTTCAAAATGTCGTCAGTCACCGTAGCACAAGAATAGGTGATCGATTGTCTAGCATCTACCAAAGGTTGCATAGGAGGATCTCCTTGGTTCTTATGGATTTTAGGTATTCCAAAAAGTACGGGAAGTCTAGGTGATAGTACTGACAAATAATTATACATGTTCTCATCAATTAGTGAGTCAGTGAACATATCGTTCAAGAACATTCTAATGTGGTTATACGCTAGGTTCAATTCGTTCAGACTCACTTTGTTGTAAGCATCCCTTTCGAGTATTCTCACCATTCTTTCTTTGTAATCCATATTGTGCATAATAACCAGTCCACCTCTTTTGTCTGGTTTAATTAGGAGAACTGGTAATAGTCTTTAGTTGCTAAGAGCCTCACGTTCATCTTTATTTAAGTTGGCTGTTGGTCCTTACCTTATGTGTATGGTTCGTAAAAGCCTTAAAATCCATTTCACACATTTTTTCCAATAAAAAAATGGATGGATGTAATGGGGAGGTTAAAAGTACTGGAAATACACAGATCTGAGTCCCCATTATGTTTCCCGTTTCCTAAAATCAATTGTAAGTTGAGTTTCCTGGTGTAAAGCTTGAAATCCAACAATAAAGCACCTATATCGGTAGTATGTGTTGGGATAAATGTAAATCCTTTAGCAAAAATTTCAACCAGTAAGGGGTCAACTGGATATTCAGTAAAATTATACATTTTAAAATCCCCATTTTTGTTCATTATAATTTTACTAATAGAGTTACTTACTCTATCACTTTGGTGGAAAGTTACCTTTTGTTCTTGTTGTTTTTCCTCCGCGTATTGTATTTCCTCTGTTGGTTGATGGTTGGCTTGTTCATATCCTGCCCTTGGTGGCTCAAGGAGGTTTTCTGGAAGGTTTTTGGAATTGGCACCAAATGTTTGAGTGTCATTATCCCCTTCATCCTGGTCGGCAAAATAATTATTCTGGTAGTCTTCATTCAAGTTTGCCATCCTTTGGACACTGGTTCCTGGTGTAGCCTCTGTTTGGTTGCAGTTAACGTTATCAGGCATAGCCCTTGATGCATTGAAACCTCTAGTAACATTCCACGCTTGTGAAGGGGGTGGGTCTGGGTAAGGCATTTTGTTGGCATAGTCACTCCGGTCTCCATTGATTTTTTTAATTTTAATGTCCCTTGTTTTTAGTAGCAGGTTATTAATGCTCGTAAAAGTCGTGCTATACTCAAATTGGTACCTTTGAAAGTTAAAGCCTCTCTTAATGTCATCAGCAAGTGCATTGACTTCTTTTGACAAATCACTGATGTGTGCTTGGTAGTGTTTGGACATAATTTTTAGTAGTTCTTGTCCCTGGGTATTAAAAAATAAGACAAGTTCTGTGTGAAAAGCAGAGCCCTTCACTAGACCTGTGGGATATTGCCAAAACCGTAAACCTTTCGGTACAATGTTTTCTTTAAGACACTCATTAAAATAATTAACCTCAAGCTGCAGTTTTCTTATTTTCACGAGCTTAGAATCAAAGAGTTTTAACTTCTCCACAATACTCACACTTCCAGTAGCCGATTGTCCCTGTAGGTTATTACTGGTGTTGTCCATAGATAGTTTAGGCTCATCCTTGAGCCATGAGTTCAAATCTGGGACTCTAATGAGCCATGGTACAGTGTGTCCTGCTGTTTTTGCAGGTAATGTGGACTGAATTCTGTAGTCCCTCGCTCCAGTAGGGCTACTTGCACCTTTATTGAGTCGAGGATTACTTCCACTACCAGCCTCATTAGTTTCAGTGCCAGTAACAGTACTGTTGTTGTTAGTCCTTAAACCCACCTCCATTAAAGCGGTTGGTGAGAAGGATCCATTCGTGTCGCCAAGTCATCAAGCCTTTGGTTCATGAGTTCAATCAACATGGTCAAATTCCCTGTTTCGGATTGAGTTTGCAGGGAAAGTGGACTGGCAGCACCGTTCAACTCCACAAAAGACATATTCAAACAAAGAAAACAAGTGACTTGTGAACCAACAAACAAAGGCGAACGTGCTCCAAAAGTCCAAAATTTTAATAGCAGGCAACAAATAAAAAAGTTTAAAAGAAGTCCAGTACCAAAAATCCAGGTAATAATGTTAAGTGCTTTTCGTTAGGCAAACAGTCTCCTAACTTCATCAGACAATGACACCCTGGATACAAAAGCATGTTTAAATACTTTATCAAGTGCCTAATTGATGCACTTAAGCTTGCTCACATAATTAAAGACATACTACTAACACTAGTAAACTCACTGATGTTCAGATTAAATAAGATATAACTCTTTTATGAGTTTACATTTATATAAATTCACTTAATAATAACAAGAGGTGTACATCCCACCCAGTTAAATATTGTCAGTTGTGGTTTAAGTTAAAAAGCTCTCACACTTTAAAAAAAAAAAAAAAAAAAAAATATATATATATATATATATATATATATATATATATATATATATATATATATGAGAAAAATATGTATATACAAGAGTCCTAAAATATACACTAATCAGAAAGGTTGTCAGAAAATTATAGTATTATTAAAGTTATTGGTAGAGTCTTAATATAAAGCCAGCCATAGCATGTTACAAATATTATCTCATGAGGTTCTTAAGTTTTAAGACACATAAAATGGAACTCATTTCATTAAGTATGGCATGCCATGGTACGGCATGCATTAAGTCTTAGCTGCCGGAGAAGTTCTAGTTTCTCAAGTCTAAGAGTGGGTGCCCCCCTGACATCTGTATCTATTGAGTCAATAACCCTGAACTTAAAATCTTAAACCACAACTGACAATATTTAACTGGGTGGGATATACATCTCTTGTTATTATAAGTGATTTAATATAAATGTAAACTCAGTAGAGGCCCCAAGACCGATCCTTGGGGTACACAGCTTGTTACCGGTCTACTGCTACAGGTGGCTTCCCCTACTTTTGACTGAGTGGGTTCTATCAGTGAGCCAGTTTGCTACCCATCTGGTAACATACAGGTTGATGCCTAGCTGAGAGAGTTTATCTATTATGCCCGAGTGGGGAATAGTGTCAAAGGCTTTGGCGAGGTCAACGTAGGCGCTGTGCACCTTCTTCCCCCCATCCATGTCTTTGGGGACTGTTTCAAAGAAGCTGACCAAGTTTAACAGGCATGACCTCCCTTTGACAAAACCAAACTGTGTGGGGTTAAGCTTTTGGAAGTTGCCAATGTCCTTGTTTATAAGGTGCATGATGATGCATTCCATGACATTGCAGATCAGGCTAGTTAAGCTGATGGGCCTATAACTGCCTGGGTCAGTGGAAGCTCCAGCTTTTTTTAGAGGGATGACAGTGGCTATCCTCCATTCAGCTGGGATGAAGCTGATGCTCAGGCTTTTGTTGAATAGGGTGTCTAATGGAGCTGAGAGCTCATGCCTGAGTTCATGCAGGATGCAGCCAGGGATGTTATCGGGTCCCATGGAGACCGTACTGTTTGCCTTTGAGAGGGCAGGTGCTGGGGATGTCCTGGTTTACTGAAGGCGGACAGGGGGGTGAAGTTTTCACTGAACCTGTCTGCCAGCAGGTTGGCTATATCTGTGGCATTTGTGTATTATGCGCAATGTCTTTATATACTTTTTTTGCAAAATGTTCTGGATCTTGTCTCACGTTATGTTTGTCTGTCCAGTTTTATTAGTTTGGTCTTCAAAGTTATAGCTATGGTTTGCTCTCACTTCATTTCTTTTATCTTTATCTATCATTGTGCTTGAATTCCACTTCTGCATTTTGTCAAACTGTTTGACATTCCTTCAAAAAGTGGTATTAAACTTTATTCTATTTTCCATTTTCTGTTTCTGTTTTGTACCATGGAGGTCAGGTTGTGACTGAAAACAGTCAATCCACTTTCTTGGCTACCAAACTGAAATTAATAGGTAAACAAACAAGCACAAAGCTGAATAATGGGTATAAATTAAATGATTTCATACAGAGATTAAGTCAGGGTACCTTAGAGAGTACAGTACAAGTCTATTTGTTTTACTTTTTTATTAAAATACACAATTAAATGTTTGCTTACAGGTACCATGTAATCTATGTGTACATTGTTGCTGCTCTTACAGGACATAAAACACAGTTGGCGGGTATTCAGAAATTAAAAATTGCACACTGTGTACTGCTAAACTTTGCAGTAAGTGTTATCATGCAGGCATACCTCTCAACCTCTTAGAGCAAGAAATCTGGACAAAGCCATAAATAATGGAGGGACAAAGGTACAAAAATAGGAAGATTTTTTAAATATTGCTTTTACAAACTTAAATTGATAGAATAATAGGTTTTGCATTAGCATGGTTCTCCTGCAGGGTATAAAGTCTGAAACTCAAGTGTCTGTCATTATTTTCTGACTACAGTGCTCAATGTTTTGCCAGAAAAGCATAATTTTGCGAAACAGACCAAAAATAAGAGGCAAAAATCTGTATAGTTGAGTGGTATGCATGCAGGGCATATCCAGTTCAGAGATATTTGTAGAATAATCACATGAGTGTGAATTTGTCTGGTCATTAGTATATACTTTCATAAGTATCGTATTTGTGGGTGAACATGAAAATATTTTATTTTGGTATGTGTGACTATGGATGCTAGTATCAACCATGTCTGTTAATTATAAGATGTATACCTATGTGAATAAATTGCCTATGTGCATGCATACACATAGGCATATGCATGCACATTACTAAGGCAAAAAAGCTTATAGATTGCAATATATGCATGCATGTACACATACACATATGTATGTATGTGTGTTGAATTAAATATTGAGATACATATGTAAATATGCAGGTACAAATGGAGTAACTAATCATGTTTTACATTTGCCATTACTATTTTAGATGATTTAGGTGGTGATAATGATAATTACCAATGAGTTTGTTCGATGTTTTGTGTTTTGCACAAATTCTTTGATTATTCATTGTATACACACACACACACACACACACACATATATATATATATATATCACATATATATATATATATATGGATCTACTACTATTCACCAAAAGCACATTTCACTGAAAATCAAATTAGAGTGCACTTTTCACAGAAAGCTCATTTCACCAAAAACACAATTCACCGAAACACATTTCATCAAAAGTTGTAGATGGCCTTTACTTCACTGTAGTGTGACCCTGGAGTTAGTATATATAGTGCGGGGGGGTGTATTATGTACATATTATTGTCAGAGAACAGTAATATAATGCAATTACATGTATCCATGTATATAATTCAAAATATTTAAAATATGTGGAGGGCTACACCCCCCACACTCCCCCATGTGGAGGGGCGGTGCCCTCCACACCCCCCCCTTACTATATATATATACTAACTCCAGAGTCGTACTACAGTGGGGAAAAGGCCATATACAACTTTCAGTGAAATGTGTTTCGGTGAATTGTGTTTTCGGTGAAATGTGCTTTCGGTGAAAAGTGCATGATCAAATGTGTTTTAGTGAAATGTGCTTTCGGTGAATAGTAGTAGATCCATATATATATATATATATATATATATATATATATATATATATATATATATATACTCAGAACACATTATTGATGACATTTAGGATAAAACAAAAAGGTTTTTTGAAAAGTGAAAGACAAAAACAGTTTCAGGTTAATGTTTTATCCGGCTATTAACAATTCCTAAAAGTTTTTTAATTTCCCTTTAAGATACCCCCGCAATGTGTATTTTTGAAAAGTGAAAAGCAGAAACCTTTGTTCTGTTGGGAAATTTTACTATGGCATTTATTATCAAATCCTTGTTTTTATTTATGCTTCATTCCTTTAAGTTTTATGCTAGCAAAAAGGTCCCCGATAAAATTTTATGGGGCCTTTTGTACTCAGAACCTGACATACTTTGTGTGGGGCTTTGGGGGGGGATTTTTTAGGTTTGGGCATCCTTACTGGACTTTTGAAATTTGTTTCATTTGATGCAAAATTTAAGGTATCACTTTAAGTTTTTAGGTTTTTTCATTTCCAATAAACAACACGGAGTGACTTTTTTGAGTGGGGAAATGGTCTGTAAATGCGATCTGCTCACAGAATTTATTATTGAAATTTTCATTCAAGTGTTTGTTTAGTTTGTCACCAAAAAAGTTTTTTTAAAAACCCCGAAAATTAAAAGTAATTTTGTTCTCATCATTCATCTAATAATCAAATGAAAAATCTTTAAAAACTTTTAAAATTAGGTTTTGTCATTTTTGGTTCACACTTTTTTTATGCCTTTTTAAAAAAAACCCCCAAATTTCCACTGTAATAACCCGGAATGGACTGAAAAAAATCGAAATTATAACTGATTTTTAGCTTTTAAAGAATGTTAAATTCGTCTGCATAAAAACAAAAGAGGAAAAATTTTTTTTCCACAATGAATATAAAAAAAAGTGAAAAAGAAATCCCTAATAATACTATTTGAAAATGTTTTTTATTTCAAAAAAATAAGATGCAAAGAGAAAAAATTTTTGAGCACTTTTAAATTTTTAAAAATGCCTTTTTAAAAAAATGAAAATATTTTTTTATTTTTGAAATTTTGGACTTTTTTAGTAAATGTTTCTTTTCAAGGGCCCCTTTCCCAAAGCAATCGGTGTAAAAAAAAACTGACTTTTTCATCCCCAAACACAAAAAAAAAAAACACCACAAAAAAAAAAAAAAAAAAAAACCAAAAAAACACAAAAACAAATAATAAAGTGTATGAAAAAAAGGGAAAAAAATTTTTTCAACAAACATGAAAAATATTTGAGACTTTTAAAATTTTTTGAACCCGTTTTAAAAAAAAACTGAAAAAGACATTTTTAAAAAGGAAAGTGCAAAATATTTTATTAAAAAATTTTAGTAATTAATTTGTTAGTAAAAAATCAAAAAGGCAAACTGCCCAAGCAAGCTTTCCCCTTAAAAATGGGGGGAAGATCGTATGCTAAAAAATTTTAAAAACCTTCCTCTACAACAACACAAACCAAAAAAACAAACCCCACAAAAACACCACCCCAACACAAACACCCCACTTAACGATGTTGAGAGAAACATTGGTAGCCCCCCCTGATTTTTTTTCCCCCCCGCCCTTTTTTAATACCCTTAAATTTAAACCCCCCATTTTTTTTTTTTTTTTTTCCCAAACCCCCAAAACTGTTTGTCTTCCTTTGTAAACCCCCGAATTTTGCACAAGGTATGCTTCTTGGATTTTAAACCCAATTTTTTAAAATTCAGCTTATCTATTTTTCTCATTTTAAAAGGGAGGAAATTTTTTAAAAGGACAATGCACCCGAAGTTCTGTTTTTCCTTTTTTTTAAACCAGAAGGGATTTTGTTTTTTAATTTTGAACTGCAGTATGTTTAAATATTTGAAAACTTGCTTTTTTGTGGGAACCAAAATTTTTTTTTCAAGAGTTCCAAAGAAAAAAAATTTTTACTCTGAAACAGGTAAATTCCTGAGTTTTTTTATTCTTTGCAAAAAATCCCAACTGATGGGCCCAGAGTTCCTTAATTAATGCTCCTTCTTTTTGCATTTTTTTTCTTTCCCCACCCTGGTCGAGGATACCCCCCCCTATAACAGGGAAAATTTGTTTTTTGGCCCTTCACCCACAAAAAACTTGTCCTCCTGGTAAACACTTGTAGGGGTTTCTTCCCAAGTTCTGACAGTAAAATTCCAATCTTAATTTAAAAAAAGTTATATTTTTGTTTCTCTTTATTTTTAAACCCCTGCAGGAAAACCCAAAAAAAACCCGCTAATACTCTCCAGTTAGTGCCCCCCCAAAACTGAAGTCTATTTTCTTTTGAGAAATACTCAGATCTATAAATTAGAATTTCATTACCTCTCCTGTTTCATCTGCAACTAACTCCAGCTTTAATTTTATATCCTTTTAAGAATTTCAGGGTAAAATTCAAAAACACTTCCCAAAAATTGGAGTCAGACTAACAATAACTATAACTATAAAAGAACTCAGACATTTAAAGGTTAATTGACTCTGATTTCTACTTATCCTGACTAAACAACCCAAGATCTCAGCTTACACATAGTCTCCTTTGGAATGGCACTTTCTCTGCCTCAGGTGTAGCCCAGCTCCGTTTGCCCTCGCTACGCTCAGGCTTACTTTGCCCCCCACCCTCCATATCATTTCCTTTATACTTCTTCACCATTTTCCTCCGATAATCAAACTCTTCCCCTTCCTGTTTCCTATTTACATCTTCATCTATAGCACCACACTCCATCTAACTGCACATAATCTAGTTTACCTATACTTCCTCCTCAACCTATAACCTTCTTCCTGGTCCATACCACCTTTTATTATATCTTTTTTCTCCCAGTAATCACCATGCATACACCACTCCTCTCCACTGCAATCACTATATCTCCTCCATGATCTAACATCCTCATCAGCAGTATTAACCCCCTACCCATACACACAACCTTAACTTCTCCTATACCCAACAACCAATACTCATATCTGCATACATCCTCCCCATGAATGTACAACTCCCCAAAATAAAAATCCCCCCTCCCATTCCATAGTATCTACAAATAAATCAAAATACACTAAATACTACCTAATAACTATCAAACCTAACTACTATCCTATTTCACTACTCCCATCAGATGATATCCATCCTAACCCAGGACCCAGTCCTAACTCTACCACTCCTCAGAATACCTTATCAGCCACAAGTAATTTAGCAAAAAAATACCAAACAAATCTCCTTTTACTCTATAAACACTTGAAGCATATTTAATAAAGTTAGCCAACTTCATGCTTGGATATCTGCTCAAAACCCAGACATTATTTCCCTTACAGAAACATGGCTTAAACCACAAAACCTAGATAAGGACATGCTCCCTCCTAGATATAATACAATATGGCTCGATCACCCTAATAAAAAAGGAGAAGGGATTGCAATTGTATACTCCAACAACCTCACTTTTACATACCCAAAGCTGTCTATACCTTCCTTTTCTCCCGCAGAATTACTGGTAGCAAACCTTAAGCTCAATGACTATACTACTGTGTCGCTACTTAACAGAGGCACAGTAAACTAATTTTAATAAGTAAGGGGTCTTCAATGTGTCACTACTAGACAAAGGCACAGTATTCTAAATTTATCCTATACATCTTAGTACCACTACATGGGGTGGCAAAAGCCACATCTCTAGGGCTAGGCTTGCAAATGCCCCAGGGAAGATAGCCTAGTACTAAACTATGAAACTACTGTTACTGTTGTATCTATCTACATTCCACCAGGAGACAACATTCCCTTATTGGAAAGCAATCTTTCCTACCTCTCCCACAACATCCCTAATGAAATCCTCCTCCTTGGGGACATGAACATAAATTGGGAAACACTCACCAGTCCTAACTCAACATACCATATAAATCAATATGTCTTTTCACAACCTAACTCCCAGCCTACTCATACCAATAACACTCATTCTACCAGTACACTCATTGACTGGATTCTTTTCTCAAATCCCTCTAAATACCATAGTCCTGAAACACTCTCTGACTCCTTGAGTGGCCACTCTTCAATAAAGGTACTTAGACATACCTCTCACTTATCTAAACCACATAGATACATAACCTGTCATAAATTATCCAAATTCAAACCAGAAACTTTTAATAATCTCTTACTCAGAATAAACTGGAACTTCCTCATCCAGCTCCCACTTGATGAAGCAGTCCAAGCTTTTAACTCAACCTTCCCAAATATCTTAAACTCACTAGCCCCATTACGGAAAGTAAGGATAAAAGCTACTATATCCCCTTGGCTATCTAAGAATACTCACACTCTCATGACAGCCAGAGACCGAGCCTGGAAAACTTGGACCCAAACTAAACTACCAGCAGATCTGCAACAGTATAAAGAACTGAGAAGACAAAAAAAAATTGATAAAGATAAAAAAGAGTTTTACTATAATCCTCCAGCTGCCCTAAAATCAGATCCCAAAAAAATTCTGGAATGCCATAAACCATCCTGGTAATCCTACTTCACCCAATCCATCTCCTGACAAATCTCCCAAAGAGACTGCTAACTCCTTCAATGCCTATTTCATTCAATCAATAGCCAAACGTTTCAGTCCTAACCTAAAATACTCCAGTAACAATGTTCCAAATTGCTTGGAACCTCCACCCACAGCCAACTCTTTTTTTCCTTAAAGTAGTACCTACTTCTTACATCAAAACCCTTCTTTCCAAACTAAAACCATGCATTGTTTCAGTTGACAGTAGCCCATCTTACTTTCTTTAGATTGGTGCACCCTCTATTGCTTTGCCAGTATCTATTTTAATCAACTGTTCCATCTCTGAAGCTAAAGTACCTGCTATCTGAAAACAATTCTACACCATACCTATTCACAAAGGTGGCAATTTCACAGAACTCTTAAACTTCAAACCAATAGCTATCCTCTCCCCTCTGTCTAAAGTCTTAGAAAAATGTATACATACACAAGTAATGCAATATCTTATACAGGGCACACTCCTCACTACCACTCAGCATGGTTTCTGACCCAAACATAGTACCACTACAGCTCTACTTTCCTTTCTCAACACCATTTCTATAACTAGATAATCATAAACTTATTTAATGTTTATTCCTTGACCTCTCAAAAGCCTTTGACACTGTCTCACATTCTCTGCTACTGAATTAACTCTCTGATCTCAACTTCTCTACCACAACAATAGCATGGTTCTCTAGCTATCTCACTGACTGACAGCAATCAGTAAGATGGCACTCCTCACTATCATCTCCCCTTCCAGTGAAAATGGGTGTTCCCCAAGGATCCATCCTTGGATCAGTACTTTTCAATATCTTCACCAACTCACTCTACTCCTCTTGTCCACAATCCTCATTAATCCAATATGCAGATGACTCCACAGTTATCACCATTGCTAACTCATCATCTGAACTTCTAATAGCTACCCAGTCTTCTTTCAACTCTGTTGAAACCTGGCTCACCAATAATCAGCTCATCCTTAATCCCCCAAAAAACAAACTCTTACTCTTTCTCCCCAAAACTGTTACTCATATCAAATCTACTTTTCAAATAAAATCACTAAATCACACTCTCATAGTTGCTGACTCTAGTACTAAACTCCTTGGTGTAACCATTGATGATCAGCTAAAATTTGACCTCCATATAAATAACTGTATCAGGAAAACCCATCAAAAACTAGGACTTCTCTACAGAAATAAAAAACTTCCTAACCCCTGAATCTAGAACTACAATCACACATGCTTATCTTTTGCCATGCCTAACATACTGCTCCCAAATACTCACAAATCTTAACTCCACCTTACTTAGCAAACTCAAATCAACTTATCAAGATAGCCAGGTTTGCTGCACAACAAACCTACAAATCTCACCACTGTATCTCTCTCAGACATCTAAACTGGCTCGAACTACCACACCTCCTACTCCTCTCTCAGCTCCAAATTATACACTCCATTATTTATTCACCATCCTACTGTCCA
This sequence comes from Protopterus annectens, assembly GCF_019279795.1. Lineage (NCBI taxonomy): Eukaryota > Metazoa > Chordata > Ceratodontiformes > Protopteridae > Protopterus > Protopterus annectens. Next base: position 1,887,260,062 of record NC_056737.1, on the reverse strand, counting down.
GCACTAGACATCATAATCTCCCAGTATGTCCCATCCAGATGACTTGGGGGCTCCACCCAAGACCATTTACAAATTTACAAGCCCAAGTCTAAAATAGGAGCCATTACATGCTGCGGTAGCGTTGTCGCCTCACAGTAAGACGCTGACCGGTTCGACTCTCAGTTAGCGCGTCTTCTGTGTGGAGACATGTGTGAATGGGTGTACCTTCGTTGAAGGTTGTGCGTTAGGGCTGGCAACTCAGCATGTAAAAATCAACTGCCAATCATTAGCTGACCGGAGTTCCACTGTGGCGACCCCTAACCGGGAAAAGCCGAATGACACAACAACAGCAACAACATACAGCTACCATCCCTCTATTGCTTGGAACAAACTCCCACAAGAAGTTAGATCACTTTCACATCCTAAAGTATTCAAACTAGTCACTAAAGAGTACTTAAAAAGTCACTGGATTTGTACCTGTTCTCAGCCTAGTTGAATATACCTTCACTAAATAAGAAACATAACTTCCTCTGTCTTACCATCATTTCTTCTCCTCTTTACCAAAACATTTACAACTTAAACTAGTCTACTTCATCTTTTTTTTTTTTTACCTAACACTGTCTCCTTTCCTTCTGCTGCAGTATTCTTCATAACATTTTTATAGTTAATTGTAACTGCATATATATGATAACTATTCTACAAGTTTTATTATGAATGATTATAATATTAACTGTTTGTATATATATATATATATATATATACAAATATATATATATATTTTGGAGCTTTTCTCTCTGAGCCTGTGCTGAAAAAGGGCTTTTGCTCAGTCAGACAATCCCAGTTGACAAATGTAAAATAAATAAATAATTTTCTGACTTCAGTCCTCAATGATTTGCTAGTGATTTACCAGGAAAAACACAATTTTATGAGAAACAAACAAATATATGAATCCAACATCTGGACATTCTGAGAAAATCTGCACAGTTGAGACGGTTGTCCAGCACACAATCAAATTGAAAATAATGTACAGTCGTAATAAAATATTGCATATTACCTGTACATTTAGTGAAATGTTTTACTTTTAAAATACTGCACTTACTTATTACACACCCCATTATGATGTTTGCTTTCAAATATGCAGCACTATTTTACATGTCTGTGCTTCTTGGTTATCCATCAGTTATTTGTCCAGTAGTCTGGGACATACAGTGTGTACACCATTCTATATCATTGCATTAACAATGTGAAAGGATATTTAACTGGGAATAATATGAGATGAGGCTGTTAACTAAGGAAAGACAGGTTGGATGTCACAAACAAGCACTGACTGTTCTTTTGGGGGTGGAGGAGCAAAGATGTATGCTGCTATGGCACTAACAAGATTGTGTTGGTCTGATTACTCTACATGTCTGGCATCCTGCCTGTTGCATGATTTAGTTATGGTTAAGAATTGTTATCTCTAATGCATCCCTAGTACAGATGTATAGTGATGTCAGAGGATGGTTTTAGCCTCCTAGGTGTTGAGTCAGTGTGCTATGGCTTGTCTCATAGCCAATACAAGGACTTACTGAGCATGGCTGCATCTGCCTACAACCACACCTGCTGATAGTTCCTCCACTGAGTCATCATTGGCCTGTGGCTGTGGTGACCTAGGCATTGTCAGTAGGATTTGTTCTCCATCCCCTTGATGATCCTGCTGCAGCTGTTTCCATTATATTAAAGTTGATAGCATAGCACATACTATGAGCATTGAGGGACATGTCAGTGGATTGTAATGGTGCCCCCAGCCAGAGGTATGTGAGCACTGCTACTGTGAATGCAGTAGCTGAAAAACATGCTCTATGGCATTACAGGTTGGATTGTAGTGTGATACATGTTACAATTGTAGCATACTTGTGACTCTCTCCTCAGAACTTATGCTAAAATATATGTGCTTTCTGCCATGTTGTAGCATAGCATGCAGGATTGTTTGGAAGATCCTGGATGCTGACGCCCATGACGCACCACACATGTCCCCTGGTAGTTTATTAAGAGTACCTGTGGCTAACATACTAACTTCAACACATACTTTGTTTTCCACTGAGATGAGTTCCCTGCATTTGGCTCTGTATCTGACTCAAGATTGCCAGAAGTTCCACAGTTCCTCTTCTGTGTTGTCAGCCTGAAGTCTTCACCTGCTCTGTATATGGCCATTGGCAGGAGCAGCAGCATTGGCTTTAGCCTGTAGCACACACATGTATATAAAATGTAGCTGCTACTAACAATCTGTCAGTGCATACATTGTATCTGTACTACACTATTTTCTCACTTCACATATAAGAAAGGTCATGATGTCTACATTGATGCCTTATATCTTGTTGAGTAGTTCCACGGGATTGGTTGATTAACATGCAGTTCAGCAGTGTATGCTGCAATGAGCATCTCTGAAGCACAGACTAGGTCAGATGCAATAAATTACTAATGTACACCATTATAAAAAGGCAAATGTGAAGCTAGGCAAACCAATGTGAATGAGAGTTATTCATAAATCAAACTCAGTTACACATTTATTTTGGAGCAGTATATTTCAACAGAGGAGTATTGTACTCCACCAGGTATGTATCCATTTTGTTACCTAAATAACGCATATTTTGGAATGTACTTAGGAATAATATGAAGTAAATCAGTAAGAATTTATTAGAGCTGCACTCATGACATGGTCTTGTTTTCCAGCCATTTGAAAGGTAGAGAGGATGTACAGTAGGCCAAAGGTATAATGCTGTGTGCTAACTGTGATTCATGGATAGGTCCTTTGAGAGCACTTTTAACATTACAACACCCTGTGCAAGTGGTGATAACTGTGCCACATCCCTGTCATCTATCTTTTGGATTAAGGGATACTAAAGCTATGTGTCTGATGCACAGGGTAACTATCTGCATTAATATGACTTATCTCCATTTGTGCTATTGAGCTGATAATTGTACCTGTCATTTAGATTGTACATAGCCATTTAGACAGTTGCTAGCACAATAATTTATCCACTTTATAGTGGATGCTTTTGTAAGGGCTGTGAAGTCAGACAGTTGCCTCATTAATATATCTAACTTTCTATTTAAGGATTGCTTAGTACAGCTGTAGGGGTGTACATCCAAAGTCAGCCCATCAGATTCATAACTCAGGATTGTATATCAGCAATGAAGACAAATCTCATCAGAACGGTAATAAAGTATAATGTTCCTTTTTGCATATACATCGCCATAGGTTCTGAGGTTCATAGGATGTGACTAGGGTATTAACCTGATGGTGTTTAGAAGCATAGCTGTTACATCACAATATAATATTCAAAGGCAAATATAATGCATGGCCAATTTTGTCTAGCAAGGACCACCCATGTCCAGCAGAGAAGCAGCAGTGATCTATGGCAGATAACATTTTCATATCAAGTCATCCAGTCTGTCCTTCAGCAGGGTAATGGAGGTGCTCTGCTTGACATGGATTTGAAGCCTACTGCAGAGGAATGACAACCTTTGAGAGATGTATCTGTCTCTCCAGCATGTCCTATGTATATCCTAGTGTACATTGTGGTCCCCGGAACAGGTAACTTTAGTCCCATATTACTCACAGATGTGCAGCATTTTCATCCCATTTTGGCCACAAATAGCCCTGTAAGGCATACATAATCTGCCTCAAAGCTATCTATATGATACTGCACCCAATGACAGCTATGTCAGTCTGCTCACAGAAGACATGTGTTGGAGACCCTCTGATGTTTCATTAATCTGGCATGTCTGAGGTCTGTCAAGTTATTGCAGATGTTTGGTACAATACATAGCAAAGGGAGGATTATATTCATTAATGCAGCCAATGAGGGATGAGTATGGGGATTGATAACATATATTGCTATTAATGTAATGCCGCTGCTAATCAGATGTAAGATGTAGAATGCCTGCCTACCCACAGTAGACCCAGGTTGCAGTCCACATGTGCTCCAAGGTCTATCAATACAGAAGTGCGGATGGTGTACTCATGGTTATTTTATAATAAACAGGAACACTTATTATTATCACAGGGTATGCTGATGCATTTCTGTGCAGCTCATGTAACACCCATGAGTTTGTCAGCAGTCATTAGTGACACAAAGATGGGTTGCCATAGACCCACTGTTTTGTTCAGGACTTCTGAGATGTATATGTCAAACATGAGGGGCCACAGCACTGATACTGTTGCTACACAGGTGACATGTCTGCTGCTTGAGGTGAAGTCTCACACTGTGATTGAATGTTGTTGGTCTGTGATCCCATTTGCAAACCAACTGATAACATAGGATTTGATATTCACCTTGGTTAGGGATTTGATATTCACCTTGGTTAGTTTTCCACTGAGATCAAATGTGGGATTGTGTTGAAGGCCTTGGCCAAGTTACGATAGGATGCGTGCACAGATTTGACTTTGTGTATGTCTCTGGTCACAGTCTTGAATTACACCAGATTTTGCAGCCACAAGATACCCTTGTGATCACCTAACTGGAACACATCTAGTGTTTGGAGGTCACCTATTATTTGGAGGTCACCTACTTCCTTGTGTATTATATGCAAATTGTATCCATTGCCTTATGGCAGAGGTTGCATAAAGTTATGGTTCTATAATTACACTTGTATTTTGCCAATCATCCCTTGTGTGGTTGGGAAATGGTCACTGTATTCCATTCATTGTGGACAACAGCATTATTCAGACTGTGGTTGAATATGGTGCCTAGTGGAGTAGCTTACTGTTGAAACACATGAAGAACACAGGCTGGAATGCCATCTGGTCCCATGGAGACTGTGCTCCTAGACTTGGAGAGGGCAGTAATAACTTTCTCATTGTAGATACCAGTGGTTGGAGGTGATGTTACAGACATGGTTTGTAGTAGGTTCGGTGGTGGCATGAGGGACACTTCAGCCAAACGTGTCTGCTAGCAGGTTTGGAATTTACATTGGGTCTGTGTGTGTGCTATCATACACAATGGATCCAAATACATTTGAGTTATATATATCATTTTGCAGATGTACATGAAGAAAGCCTTATGGTTATCCCTGGATATGTTGTGTAAATTATTAGCATAGTTGCTCTGTGAGGGTTTTTGAAGGTGTCTTAGTTGCATGTTTATGCTAAGGACAGTGGCCTTCCAGCCCTTCTTTCACTTACTGTATAATGTAGTAATGACAAACATCCACCAGTATGGTTTGTATTTTCTGGAGGACATTTGTTTGAGCCTATCAGGCATGGCTGTGTATATACATTTGTGTAGATGTGTAGACAGATGTGTCCAAAATGATGACCAAATGCAGCAAGCTAAAAGAACTTCCTTTATTCCAACAAATAACAAAAGTACTGAATACTTTCACAGAATGTATCTGCTTCTTCAGGTGATAACATCTGTACTTTTCATCTAGCTGTTTTTATACTTACTAATTAATACATTAATTGAATAATCATCTAGTTAAAATCATTAACTTTTAAAGGTGCATTTCTTTATAAGCTTCAAATATGCATACTCATATAAACATAGACATAAAACAGAAACAAAACACATTAAAATACTAATAAAATGTTTAGTATATTCACTTAATACAGGTTATTACTAACTCTCTGTATAAACATATATTGAACACAAATGAGCAGCATGTATTTAAATTTTTAATCTTAGAAAATGTTTCTCTAGCAAAGAGAGGTGGGGACATCAAGAACTATACTGAAAGAAAGGAAAATAAGTTGATACTGCACTTTAATGCATGTACCCCCCCCAGGTCTCAATCAAATATTTTCTCATAAACCTGAATTAAATCACTTACATAACTGTATTAATTTATGTGGAATAAAGGAAGTTCTTTTAGCTTGCTACATTTGGTCATCATTTTTGGACATTTTCCTGCATTGGATTGACCAACCAACTTGGTACTTGTTTTTACCTTTTTAGATGTGTAGACAGGGCATTAGGGAGTAAGTTACTATAGCTGCCAATATCCTTTGTAGAAACTGCAGCCTGGAAGTAGGTTAGACCATCCCTTAGGAGGGTGTAGCAACCTTGGATAATGATTTTGAACCTGACTCCTCCTTTGGGGGGTTCAGTAGCTATATCTACTTCAAAACATACCGCCTTATGGTTGGATTAACAGTGCAGGCATTGCACATGTGCCATTACATTGTTCACTCATATTGTTGAGGTTCAGGTCTGGAGTATGAGATAACCTTGTGGGGTGGTGCACTATTTCTTCCATGGCATTTCAGTTCACAAACTCCAGGTAATATTGTACAAGTGAATTTGTTGTGCTATAAATATCCCGATCAATGGATGACTACTTTCACTTACCCTTGCCTGGGTTGTTTTGTTCTACTTTAATTGTTCCATGTAATAGTATATAGGCTATGTGGCCTTTCATGTTTATGGATGGTGACTTAATGGCAATAACATGAAGGGGTTTCCTATCTACGGTATATTGGATGTAGAATAATTCCATATAGTTATCTTCTCTAAGCAGTCTTAAGGCATACTAGTATTCAATGTAAATAGATACAATGCTTCCTGTGGTTCACACAACTTCCATTTACTGTCTGGATATTTGATAGATATTGTAGCCTTGCAAGGCCAAAGTACTTATTGCAGCCTTGAACTAGGTTTTTTTGACGGCACACACATCAGCATCTTCACTGCAAAGAGTGCTTACAGAGAGTGAGGGTTAAGATGTGAACTCCTAGGGTTTAGCAGCATGGCCCTTACTTGTTTGTAGTTGTACATTAGTAATTCTGCTTTTGTGACCTTGCCTAATAAAGGGACTATGGTGCAGTCAAGTGGCCCATGTCTGGCAATGCTGTGTGCTCTATACACCATCTCATCCCACACTGACAGGTACTCTATCACCTTAGAATGACACCAGAAACTTAGGAAAGTTCAGAAAATCTGTTGTTCTTTATACAGTGGCATCATCCTATGTGAGAGTATAATGCTGCTGAAATATAGGGACATACCTGGCTGGGACCCATATTTAGATAGCTCAATCATGTCTGTGTTCATATATTTCATATAGTCACATCTCAAGTTGTGCATTCCAAGATGAAGTTTGCTGGATTCAGAGTGGGACTTGTTGAGAGACTTGATTGCATGTGTGCTGTGATGACTGTCTGCCACACAAGTGACACTAAGCTTATCCTTGTTTAAGGCAGTGAGTGGGGCATTTGTACATCTCACTATATAGTCAACTATTAAGAAAATCTTTGGGATACATGCCCATTGCCTTAAGCAGTTTTATGTTGAGACAGTGGTGATGATATTTCTTAATTGTATTGTCTACTTTGGGTGTAGTGTTAGATGTAGCCTGATTGTGTTTAGGATGTGTCTGCTGTTTAGTTTGTCTTGTGGAGAATACCTCTGCACATGGTGGTTTGTACTGGATGCATATTATTAGTAGGAGTCAAGGTATGTGAGTGGACAACCTGTTTAGTGTCACTCTTCTGGAAGCAAGAGAGCACTGATTCTAGATTCCTAGTACAGATGGATCTCTTGAAAACTGCACTTCAGTGATGTAGGAGATACAGGCTGTTCAGTGCACATGAGGCATTACCTGCATGGAGTCAAAAACTCATGTCAATTGTGCTAGCAGGGGAAACAGAGTGAAGATGATAGGAGATAGTGGGAGGTTTAAATCTTGTGTCTACATAGAAAATGCAAAAAGGAGGGACATACCTGTATGTGATCCGACTGCTATTTTCAGGTCACTAATCTATGGGGTGTACATTATGAGGTCCTTCATGAGGTGGATCAGTACTTCTGTTATTGATAGGTAAGTGGGTAAATTGCTGCTTTGTTATGCAACAGAGGTTCTGACAGCGAGGTCTGCTATGTTGCGTAGCAGCAGCCAATTGTATTTGAAAGAGTGTATTGATGTTTCTGCATGTATGAAGGCAAAGTGTTACAGCCTCTGCACAGAATCCAGAGCAGGTAATACAAAGACACACTGTTAAAGCCCAAACTGAGTCCAGATACACTAACCTTCAAATAGATACTTCTACTGTACACTCCTTCTACAAGTGTACAGATGGGATTTCTCCAAACTCAGATATCATCTTCTTCTTCCTATTCTTTTGGATAGTACAATTAGGGCTCACCACAGCAGATCATATTTTATTTCTACCTATCCTCTGCATCTTGCTCTGTCAAACAGTGCAGATCATCTTTCATTTCTACTCATCCTCTGCATCTTGCTCTGTCACACCAACCACCTGCATGCCCTCTGTCACCACATCCATAAACCTTGTCTTAGGCCTTCCTCTTTTCCTTTTACCAGGCAGCTCCATCCTTAGCATCCTTCTCCCAATATACCCAGCATCACTCCTTGGCACATGTCCAAACAAACACAATCCCACTACACTGGCTTTGTCTCCAAACCATACAACATGAGCTAACACTCTAATATATAGTTAATACTCCTGTCCATCCTCAGCACACACAATGCAATTTGTAATATCTGGAACTCTGCCAACACCTGTTATGACTCCTTTTTGTCAGTGGCACCATCTGCAACCCATATGACACAGCTGGTCTCACTACCATCTTGTAGACCTTCCCTTTCACTCTTATTGGTACCCGTCTGTCAAAAATCATTCCTGGTACTCTTCTCCACCCACTCCACTCTGCATGCTTTCTCTTCTTCACCTGTCTTTCACACTCACCATTACTCTTAACTTTTGGCTCAAAGTATTTCACATCATACACATTCGCTAACTGTACTCCCTGCACCCTTACCATTTCTCTATCCTCCCTCTCATTCACTCACTTATATTCTGTCTTAGTCCTGCTGACTTTCATTCCCCTCCTCTGTAGAGCAAATCTCCACCTCTCCAGGGTCTCCTAAACTTATGTTCCCTACTCTCAATACAAATCACAACATCATCCGCAAACACCATTGTCCAAGGGGACTTCTATGTGATCTAATGTGTCAACCTGTCCATCACCATTGCAAATAGATGTCATGATGTTTATGCATGCAATAACAGGAATCTCACTGTTGTCTGTCTTATATAGGATGAGGTGACATCTACCCATCTGTCAAGCCAGTATGTGACAATGGCCTGTTGTGACGTATACATATCCAATAATCTGATATCACTGATGACATCAGTAGTGTCTGTTAAAGACAAGAGAACAATGTCCCTTAGGCTGCTGTAAAATGCTCTGTGTAACATCCACCAATAGAACGAACACACACACGCACACACATTAAAAACTACAAATCACAGTACTTATTGCATGTGCCACAGCACAAGTCTGATTTTATTACTTCTGCAGGTGATCTTATACTAGATGACATAAATAAGCCATGTGTTGAACAGCGGCTTTGGAGGCCTGCACAGCCATTCTGCATAGTGTCATCTGAGGCTAGTAGCCTAGCAGACAGATATTGTTTAGTAGCCTAGCTGTGTAAAAACAATACCTTTAATGAGTATATTTGCCTGTTTGCGTTTGGATGAGCAAGCCTGTGAGCACCATCAATTCACCCCTTCAGTGAGGAAGCACATAACATTATATATTACAACTTGTACAATGGTTGATATATGTGTAGAAAAGTCAAGGGGACCCAGGGTTGTTGAGATTTTTCATGTTGTTGCTGGTGGGGAAACAAATGGATGGCTTGTCAATATATATACATATACTTATATTGTGCCCTCAGTTTGCCATGTTTCCACAAGGGAGACATTGGGTCAGAGAATGATAGGGCACCATACCTCTCAATTGTCCAGATTCCTCAGAATGTCCAGATGTTTGACTCAAATTTTTGGTCCATTTCTCACAAAATTGTGATTTTTCTGGAAAACCAATGACAAATCATTAAGAAATTAAGTCATAAAATAATGTCAGACATGAATTTCAGATGTTATATCCTATAGAAAATTCATGCTAATGCAATGCCTGTTATTCTGTCAAATTTCTAAATCTGTAAGAGCAATATTTCAAAAGTGTCCTTATTTTTGTGCCTTTGTCCCCCCTTATTTGTGGCTTTGTCCAGATTTCTTGCTCTAAGAGCTTGAGAGGTATGTAGGGCACTGAGGACTTATGTATGTATCATCATCATCTTCTTCTTTCGGCTGTTCCCGTTAGGGGTCGCCACAGCAGATCACCTGTTTCCATTTCTTCCTGTCCTCTGCATCTTGCTCTGTCACACCAACCACCTGCATGTCCTCTCTCACCACATCCATAAACCTTATCTTAGGCCTTCCTCTTTTCCTGTTACCTGGTAGCTTCATCCTTAGCATCTTTTTCCCAACATACTCAGCATCCCTCCTCAACACATGTCCAAACCAACATAATCGTGCCTCTCTGGCTTTGTCTCCAAACCTTCTAACCTGGGCTGACCCTCTAATATACTTATTCCTAATCCTGTCCACCCTCGTCACACCCAGTGCAAATCTTAACATCTTTAATTCTGCCACATCCAGCTCAAACTCCTGCCTTTTTGTCAATGCCACTGTCTCCAACCCATATAACATAGCTGGGCTCACTACCCTCTTGTAGACCTTCCCTTTCACTCTTACAGGTACTCTCTGTCACAAATCACTCCTGACACTCTTCTCCACCCACTCCATCCTGCCTGTACTCTCTTCTTCACCTCTCTTCCACACTCACCATTACTCTGAACTATTGACCTCAAGTATTTAAACTCATCCACCTTCGCCACCTCTACTCCTTGCATCCTCACCATTCCTCTATCCTCCCTCTCATTCACACACATATATTCTGTCTTAGTCCTGCTGACCTTCATTCCTCTTTATATATATATATATATATATATATATATATATATATATATATATATATATATATATATATATATATATGTATATACAGTGCAATGAAAAAGTATTTGTCTCTTCCTGATTTCTTATTTATTTGCATGTTTGTCATACTTAAATGTTTCAGATCATCAAACAAATTTAAATATTAGACAAATATTAGCCAAAGATAACCCAAGTAAACACAAAATGCAGTTTTTAAGTGCTGATTTTATTTATTAAGGAAAAAAATATTCAAACTTACATGGCCATATGTGAAAAAGTAATTGCCCTGCTTGTTAAATCATGCAGTAATTGTGGTTAATCACATTTTTGGGAAAGCTGAGTTCAGTTTCACTAGCCACACCCAGGCCTAATTACTGCCAGACCTGTTGAATCAAGAAATCACTTAAACAGAACCTGTCAGACAAAGTGAAGTAGGCCAAAAGATCACAAAAAGGAAGACAGCATGCCACGATCTAAAGAAATTCTGGAACAGATAAGAAAGAAAGTAATTGACATCTATCAGTCTGGAAAAGGTTACAAAGCCATTTCTAAAGCTTTGGGACTCTAACAAACCACGGCGAGAGCCATTATCCACAAATGGAGAAAACAAGGAACAGTGGTGAACCTTCCCAGGAGAGGCCGGCCTACAAAAATTACCCCAAGATCACAGTGATGACTCATCCAAGAGGTCACAAAAGAACCTAGAACAACATCTAAAGAACTGCAGGCCCCACTTGCCTCATTTAAGGTCAGTGTTCATGACTCAACCATAATAAAGAGACTGGGCAAAAATGGCATGCATGGCAGAGTTCCAAGGTGAAAATCACTGCTGACCAAAAAGAACATAAAGGCTTGTTTCACTTTTGTAACATATAATGCCAAAAAACATCTTGATGTTACCCAAGACTTTTGGGAAAATATTCTGTGCACTGACAAAACAAAAGTTGAACTTTTAGGGAGGTGTGGGTCCCATTACATCTGGCGTAAAAGGAACATAGCATTTCAGAAAAAGAACATCATGCCAACAGTCAAACATGGTGGTGGTAGTGTGATGGTCAGGGGCTGCTTTGCTGCTTCTGGACCTGGACAACTTGCTGTGATTGATGGAACCATGAATTCTGCTCTGTACCAAAAAATCCTGAAGGAGAATGTCTGTCCATCAGTTCATGACCTCAAGCTGAAGTGCACCTTGGTTCTGCAGCAGGACAATGATCCAAAACACACAAAATTAATTTCTTTGAGTGGCCTAGTCAAAGTCTGGATTTTAATCCAATTGAGATGTTGTGGCATGACCTTAAAAAGGCAGTTCGTGCTCAGAAACCCTCCAATATGGCTGAATTAAAACAATTCTGCAAAGAAGAGTGGACCAAAATTCCTCAACAATGATGTGAAAGACTCATTGCCAGTTATCACAAATGCTTGATTGCAGTTGTTGGTGCTAAGGGTGGCACAGCCAGTTATTAGGTTTAGGGGCAATTACTTTTTCACATAGGGCCATGTAGGTTTGGATAGTTTTTTCCTTAATAAATATAATCATCACTTAAAAACTGCATTTTGTGTTTACTTGGGTTATATCTTTGTCTAATATTTACATTTGTTTGATGATCTGAAACATTTGTGTGGCAAACATGCAAAAAAATAAGAACTCAGGAAGGGGGCAAATACTTTTCATTGCAGCATATATATATATATATATATATATATATATATATATATATATATATATATATAATGACATAAGGCTTTTCTCATCTCTACATAATGATTTTATTATCTTACATTCTCCACCTTCTTATCTTTAAATATATCATTAAGTTTTTACAAGTCTCTCCTCTAGAGAACGCATTTAATATTTTTTACTATGTTTTTCTTCTGGCTCAGAGTGAAAAGTCTCCTACTAACTACTGCTTAGTATACTGATTTTTTTTTCTTTATGTTCATTCAACATCTGTGTCTGGCTCATCCCGCTCTGTTCACCCTCACTACACTTGGTTTCACTCCGATCCCCTTACCCCAATTCCTACCCACACCCCCCCTGTCATTAGGTTTATCCTCTCCCTATTACACACCCACTCCAAATCCTATCCACTCCTAATCATCCAATTAAGTACTCACCTATTGAAACACACACTCAGTTAAACTATCCAATTTTATTCACTACTGTATCCCACCACCAATCACCCACCTATATTCTAGACTTCTTTTGTACATGCATACATTCTGACACAAAAAAATACTTCTGAAGCAACACAAAAAATACTCCTGAAGCAAAAAAAAAAAAAAACATAACATAACCACCAGCTGTCTAAAAACCCAACTACCCTTCAAAATTACTGGCAACTTCATAATCTTGCAAAAAAATCAAATCAAACATGACAAAAACCAGCACTATACAACAATCCAAAAAATGTATGAAAATAATCCAAAAAATTCTGGGGTGCTATTAATCAACTGCTCAAACCCGTTCAAGCCACTACCCTAAGTTCAACAAAAAATAACTCCTCTGACAACATAGCCACTCAATTTAACAATCACTTCATTAACTCCATACTATCATTAGTAAAAACAATAACAATTCTCATCTATCAATACCCATAAATTCAGAAACAAATTCCAATTCCTTCCACCTTCATCCCATACAAACTCATCACATAAAAAACTCCTATCCAAACTTAAACAGTCTTCCACTGGTGCTGATCAACTGCCCAACGAATACCTCAAACTGGTTGCAGGTGTCATTGCTTACCCCATATCCATCCTTATAAATCGGTCCATCACTGAACAATACATGGCTTTAGTATGGAAAGTGTCCCATGTAATGCCACTTCATAAAGGTGGTACCTCCACTGATTTTTCAAAACTATAGACCCATTTCCATTCTCTCCCCTATAGCAAAAATACTGAAAAAATGCATTCACACCCAACTCCTGAAAAACAGCCTTATATCATCCACCCAACATGGTATCTGACCTAAACATAGTATGGCAACAGCTCTAATTAGCTTCATTAATACAGTCAACCAACACAGGAACAATGGTTTACTTGGCTCCTCAGTATTCCTTGACCTTTCCAAAGCCTTTGATACAGTTTCCCACCAACCTAGTGATGAGCCAGCCTCCCTTAACCTCACTCAGCCTATCCTTTCCTGGTTCACTAGTTACATAACCATCTGTCAACAGGCTGTAAAATGGCAAAATAAACTTTCATCCACTTTACCCATCTCTGCCAGTGTACCCCAAGGATCTATTCTTTGTCCTCTACTTTTTGCTATATTCAATAATAAACTGTTTAGCCACCAACCTACTACAATCCTGCAATATGCTGATGATTCATCCCTCATGTGCTCTGCTCCATCTCTGCCTGCTCTCCTAAAAAAATCCTATTCAGACATAGAAAAATACCTTTCCAGCTTACAACTGATTCTAAACCTTTCAAAAACAAAATTAATGCTCTTCTCCTGTAGAAAAAAAAAATATTGACCCTACTACTTTTGCCATATATTCAACTAATGACACCATTATCCAAACAGTAGATCATACAAAGTTACAAGGGGTCACCATTGATAAGGATCTCAAATTTGATACACACACACAGCCCTAGCTATAAAGAAAGTTAATTTCAAACTAGGATCCCTTTATAGAATAAAGCCATTCCTAACTGTTTCCACCAGACATGCAATCTGCAGAACTCACCTTCTATCCACCCTCTTAAATACCTCACCCATTTTCACAAACTTAAGAAAATGTGATTTAAACAAACTAGAATCCTGCTATTATAAAGTAGCCAGATTTGCTACCAACCAACCAATCTGCAAGAACTTGTCACTGCAAAGTACTACACCACTTCAATTGGATAGAATTTCCCAATCTTTTAATCTTTAATCAACTTGTTCTAACTCAGTCTACTCTTTTTTACACAGATAATTGTCCATCCATCAGAAACCTTGTAGAGCCCTACACCAAGAGTAGAACACTAAGGTCATCTAATAAATTGCTTCTTAAGGTTACAAAGTCAAATAATTGCTATGGAGATCCCCTGTATTCACAAAAACTAGCCAAAGTTTGGAATGATATACCACAAAATATACTCAACACACGTAATTCTACCAAATTCAAACAACTTCTGATGGAAAATCTCAATAACAATTGGCTTTGCTCTTGCACTAACCCTGGTTAGCTGCACTAAACATTTAGATTTTCTCTTACCCCTTACTTATTTTCCCTACCCTACTTTATCCTCATGTAAATTACCCCCGCCCGATACACCTTCTTCTCCTCCATAACTGCTTTCTTAGCCCTTGAACTTCCTATCTTTTTGTCTAATGTTTTTCATGGTCCTTAAACTTATTTTGTATTTATTAATCCTCTGTTTTTCTTCTACATCATGTACATTAAGTGTGATTTTAAAATTGTATCCTACAGGAACATTCAGTGTACATATTATGTATCTTATATGAATATTGTTCAGTTACAACATTGGACTCTGTGGGTATTTTCTCCCCGGGCCACCACTGAGGAAGGGCTATTTTAGGCTCAGTTGCACTTTCCCAGTAAACAAACGGAAATAAATAAATACACACAGACACACACACACACATATATATATATATATATATATATATATATATATATATATATATATATATATATATATATATATATATATACACACACACAGAGATATTGCAATAGTGCGAGAAACATCAGATTTGCGCTATGGTTAACTAAATGTACACGCATGCATGTTTGCCTTTTTTTACTTGTTTGCATGTAGGTAAGCAGTGCGCAAATATGAGGCACATTGCTCACATCCGAGACTTACTATTATGTAATACACGCCTGCTGCTAAAGCCCACTCCTATCTCTACTTCAGGCCAGGATTTCCCAATTACTAATGGCAATAATTGAATGTATCCGGTATCTGTGGTTGGCAGTCTGACATAAATCGTATTTCCTATTTCACTGTTTCTGCCATGCTGCACTCCACACAAACTGGCTAAGCCTTATCAAAATGATTTTCTACATGCTGCACAATGCACAAATGTGGAATTAAAACAAAACCAAGTTGATAAAAGTATGGGACATAGCTACAGTCTGCAAAACACAACCTATTACTAGTGCAC
This sequence comes from Protopterus annectens, assembly GCF_019279795.1. Classification (NCBI taxonomy): domain Eukaryota; kingdom Metazoa; phylum Chordata; order Ceratodontiformes; family Protopteridae; genus Protopterus; species Protopterus annectens. The sequence goes on along the minus strand of NC_056737.1, from coordinate 1,887,244,169 downwards.
CTCCAAAACTTCTACTTAGATCAGGATTAGAACCTTCAACAGCATTGCAGCTTCATCAGACAGGATGGCTGCCTTAGTCCTTTCAGGCATAGAATCAGCTGGCTGGAACTGGGGTCATTCATCACGCAACCACTTGCATAAAAAATGTGCACTGCTATTCATCATTTACCTAACCTATACAATGTATGATCTAATCTATATTATTGCCCTGAAAATGTAAGGGTAATAACGGACAAACACCCATATGCAGTGGGTTTGGGTGTAGCATAGATGAGTTACTGTTATGGCAGTTACAAGGGGACACTCCTGTTTTGGGGGAACAAACTGCATTTACTGTTAGGATACAAACAAGTCTGAAGTCAGACACTGCAATGTGTAGCCTCAATTTCTAACCTCTCTCTTGAATGATGTACCACTAATCTGTTGCAGTAGGACTGTATGAATGTTTCATGTATGAGGCCTACCAATTACAAATGGACACATAATAGTAACATAGTGTCTATAGTCACATGCTGATTTAATTTTTCTACAACTACACCACTATTTAATTATTTACTGTACCACGTTCATAGCTACAAGGATATGTCATAATACTCTTCAAGAATACAGTGTAGGTTAAGGGCCTACCTTGCAAATGCAGTGGTTGACACAGCCTTAGTTCAAGGCTGACTCTGATGCAAGCAGTACACAGCCAGTACATGGATAGGCACAGGTTGTGTGAGTTGCCAGGCATCATTTTTGATATATGTATGTGAGTAGGAGAAGGGTATTAGTCCCTAGGTCCCTAAGTGGTCAGTGAATGTGATATGCATTGTTTCTTAACTAAAGAAAGAGCATACTGAGCACACCTACATCTGCCTACGGGGACAGCAACTGGGGGCTCTTCCTCTGAGTCCTCTTGTGACAGTAACTGCAGTGATCTAGGCATTGGTGGGGGGATTTGTGTCCCTTCCCCTTGCTGATCCTGCTGCAGCTGTTTCCGCAGGATCAGATTGTGAAGCATAGCACATATAGTGAATATTTGTGTAAATTTACATTGAGTATACTGCAAGAATCCACTAGATATAGCTAGGCACTGGAACCATGACTTCAAAAGCTCAAATACATGCTCTATGATGTTCCTAGTTTGTGCACGTGCCTCATTATGGTATTTTTCCATGGGTGTTTGTGCATTTCTGATGGATGCCATCATCCATGGTTCCACTAGCAAACATCTGGTACAGCTGTGATGTGTGCTAGATATGGGAGTCATGATAATTGTCAGGGTTGCCAGTGCACACATTCAAGATAATCCCCTTGGTATTGCACACTACTTCACAATTGTTGAAGTGGTATCCATTGCAGTTAATGTAGATTCTACCCTGTTCTCCAGGTGGTGTCTTGATGTGCACATGAGTGCAATCTTTGGTACCCATTATTTCAGGATAGTGGTTACATGATATAACCATTGCATTATTGATGGCCCTATTCTCAGAGGAAAGGAGAAATTATATGTGCTCACTGGCATGTAGGAGCATAGCATTCAGGAACTGGTTAAGTATCCTGGATGCTGATGCCTGTGACACCCCATCATGTCCCCAGTTGGTCTTTGAAATGCACCTATAGCTAATATCCAAAGGGCTACACATACCTTAGTTTCCACTGGGATGGGTTCCCCTTGGTTGGCTCTGGCTCTGAGTTGAAGGCAGCAGAGCTCACATAGTTCTTGTAATATGTCCCTGTTTACCCTGTAGCACTCTACAATCTCCAGCTCATGTAGCACCTGGAAGGTTACCATGGGCCTGAACACTCTTCTCCTTCTTGGCCTAGGTCTGTTGTCAGCAGCATCAGCAGCAATTCAACTTCTAGCACATACAGATGTAGAATAGCTGCAGCAGCCTCTAGCATTAACTCAGTTAAAATTTCCAAGTCTCTACTCCAATGGTCTTGAAGTATCAAGGGAAAATCAGAATTTAGGATGTATGCCTACTTTATACATTTCTTGAGAAGGTCAACCATGTGGTCAATGCGCTTCACCTGCTTAGGATATAATTAACAAGATTTAAAGGTCCCACTTCAGTGTGTAGTCATGTGCTGTGCTCGCGGTCTCACAGCTGTGCATACTGAAGGTAAGCCATGTCAAAGTTTTATATTTTCATCCCTCTTGTGATGAAACATACAGAAAATGCTAATTACTGCAAGTTATATTATTATACTATTAGAGGAGGCCCTACCTCAATACTACTAGAAACTCGTGAACTATTATGGCAACTAAAGTTGGATGCGTTTAACATACCAGGTCTCAACGACAGTTGTAATATTGCTGCTTTCTTAAAATATAAATCTTATTTGAGATAGCTCATCTGTTTTCTAGTACAACCAGTTCAAAAAATTCTGGTTTGTACCCCTTCATTCATTGCACACATTCGTTCTTTTTTGCCTGGAGATAAAGACATTCTAGTTAGGTGTTAGTGCTTCATATATATTTGAGCCATTGTATTAAATAGAGTGTCTATATAGCATAGACCCTTACCTTTTAAGGGAGGCTTTATCATAGGGCATATATCCCATTTGCCATAAGACATGGATTCCCCTGTGAAATTGCTTGTTACATATCTCCCCTTGTGTAGTTACCAAAATCGAGTGGGTAAACATTTAAACCCCTACACACTTTTTAGGGAGGTTCTTCATTGGGTATATACCTGTTTAGTTTGTAGAGTGCATTCACATATTATTTTAAACTAGATTTTTATAGGCTTTTTATTATTATAGGTTTTTGATTTATAGCAGGCTTTTTGAAGTCTGATAAGAAAATATAAAATATATTTATTATAAATAAGTTTTTAAAATAGGTTCCAACTGTATCTTGCTTTAATTATGAACTTATAGTACTTTTTGTAGTGTAGTTATTATAGTTATGTACACGACGACTGGTGCTATCCATTTATTTGGCGGATCCATAATGAATTTTATTGTTGAGCAGTCGTTGGTGTCATATAGATTGTGCTATTTATTATTTTTTTCCAGTTTAGGTTGATGTAATTCATGTTTTGTTTTATTGTTTACGGTTTACAGTATGTTGTTTTATTTCAAAATCAACCTTCTCAGGAAGTAATGTAACCACATGATTAGCATCTATTTATATAAGAGCGTGTTATTAGCTCTCATATGACTTCCTCTGAAGAAGCTACCTTGTGTGTGTAGCGAAAACGTTGCTTTGTCTTGTGTGATAAAATAAAATTTGCGTTAAGGAACTATTTGCTTGGCGAGGCTCTTCTTGTTTTGAGGCAATACTTTACTTTACTGGTCTGTCGTTGTTTCATTTGGTTACAGGATATAATTAACAAGATTTAAAGGTCCCACTTCAGTGTGTAGTCATGTGCTGTGCTCGCTGTCTCACAGCTGTGCATACTGAAGGTAAGCCATGTCAAAGTTTTATATTTTCATCCCTCTTGTGATAAAACATACAGAAAATGCTAATTACTGCAAGTTATACTTTATTTGTATAAGCTGCAATGCCAGAATAGTATAAAAAAAGTTGGCATGTCCTATACTAGAACATAGAACCATCTGTACTCCAGTCCAATACTTAACACCTGTTGCCATAGGAGTAGTTACATAAAGTCCCATGACTTGAGGGTATTAGCAGAGTGCAGCCCCACTTAACAGGTTTGCGTGATGCCCAGCAGTGCTCAGCCATATTAATTGAATGCATCCTGTTTCTGGTTTTGGATATCTGGATCATGTCTGATAAGTGGGTGGTCTGGTCACGCAAACAAGGTATGCATCACCAAAACCATTTGCAGCAAGCAGCCTAATGTGCAAGCACATGCAATACACACACACACAAAAAAGTGACCTGACATGCATCCCGATGTCATCAACATCCTTTGAAACACAAACGTCGTGTAGGAGCCTGCACTAAGTGAACATCCCTGCATGGTTCCTGCTTTCTGTGATTCAGAAATTCCACTGATTTTTGTACTCATTTACGTAATAACCATGCTGACAGCCTGGAATCTACATGGTTAGTAGCTGTGTAAGCTGGTCAATAGCACAGGACCATGATTTTAAAGACACAAGGCAGGGTATTGCTTTACTTATGGTGACAGTACATTATACTCCTCTTTTACATGACTTTTGTGGTAATCATAGTTAAAACCTTTTGTGGCAAGCAGTGCACTACATAAACATTAAATTTATAGTAATCTGACATCCTCCCCCTGATGCTTTCAGACATCCACAGTGTATACATGGCCCATTATGTGTGTGTTATTACCTTTTCATGGGAATTCTGTACATATTTCTAGACTTTTACATGCCCTTGCTTCTGTGTAGACTCCTGTACGTGGAAAATTTCAGCGTGCACTACCAACATAGACACAGAGTCTACACAATTGTATTAAAGGTTGTTAAATCACTCCATTGTGTTGTTTCATTTTATTAGCATAAATTTCAGCTACTTATGCTGAAATTTGCAGTCCACAAAAGTGTCTGTAATTGAGCATGAGAGTGAGCATGATTGTGCACCGCTACAGAGAGTTTACTGAATATGAAATTCATGGTGCCTGTGTTCGCATTGTTCAGCGACATGCACACAGAAAAAATAACCATGTAAGCTTTATTGAATTCCCCCCTCAAGTTTACAACTATGACTGTACAGATTGCTAATAAAACATGGATGGAACATGGATACCTAAGTTTGTAGTTTGCCTATCAAACAGACAAACTATTATACTATCTCTATACCTACCAGTACCTAACACTTCATTAAAAAAAACTAGCCAAAAGTTACTGTAACTTACAAATAATATAATATTAAATATGTCAAAAAATTAAGAGACTGTTAATTTAGTTATATATTTTACCATTTAAAACTATTCCCCATTACTACATAAAAGTTTAATAATCTTCTACTAATCACAAATATTAAATAATCCAACAAATAGTATACTATACAGTTATTTATGTAATAGTAGTACAGGTTATCCATTAAATATTCCTAGGGTATTTACTCATACAACGTTGTTATAACTAAATCTCTAAATAAATAAGTAGAACAGAATGGGACCTGAAGTGATAAAAACATCTGTAAACTTACAGGTGACAGATAATCTTATACTAAACTATAATGCAAAAGGAAAATCAATGCACATATATATTTATCATGCTAACACACGTCTTCTAGATCTGACAAAAGCTCTGAATTAATTTTTAAAGTACAAGTGTCTGTATCTCAGAATTGTGTAACACTCTTAACATGACAATTATCAAAATATTTAGAAATCCTTTAGCTTATTAAACTACTTCATAAAATATGCACACTACTGAGGTCAAAGAGAATGTCTTGCTATTTTGCCTTGGTATCTGGTTCACCAAAGGACCTTGCAACATATTTGAGTGAGTCTCTTTGCCTCCCCGGTGGGCAGTCTATCTATACTCTTATATATAAGAATTTACTGAGTTCAGCATATGTTTTCCACTTCTTCAAAGCAGGATATAAGGAAGAAATCCAACATCTGGAAGGCCTGATTAGCAGTAGTAAATTTCTCTAGTGGCAGATCTTCTGAGCCCCCTTACACTTATACTGCCCTTCATAAATGACCTTCTAAATCAGTTATGTAGGAAGTTAAATAGCATAACGACTTCTCCTGGGTCAGCTTCTCCAATCCATTAACATGACTAGTGCTAGTGTTATTGCTGCCCTCTAGATTTGAAAGTCTTCATTCAAACTCAGTGAAGCTTCCAGAAATCTGTTTAATGGCATTTTTAATAGAAGAAATGTTCATTTGCAATTAACTGACTGTAAGAAATAAAGGTAAACTTTATTTTTCAAGGATATACCAATAGTTTCTGAAAGTATACTTTGAAAACATTGAGTTAAACTTTCCCATTATCAACTGTTTCCTACATGTCTCTGGAGATATTTGCAGCAGGTTCATGTTTATTGGACAGTACTCTGTCTTCTTCTAAAATAGCTTCATGTAAACTGCATACATAATTTCTGTGTAAAAATTAAAAGTTTTATTTCATTATTGTTCTGTTCTGGTACATATAGGGGAGATTTTAACAAGTCTACCTACTTTGTTTAGAGAGTCTCAGCAGTTGTAATTCTTAGCACTTTTACTAACTGTACAACATAATTTGGTGTTCATATATTTTAAACATTTAATAATTTCAATATTCAAAGCTTCTGATTACATAAGAACAACTTTAGGAGTATCTGTTTTGATATATACTAGTAAAATCTCATGAATTATGAGTCTGCATATACAAGAATCTTGCCCAAATGTGTTATGCCACTACCATCTGTGGACTCAGGCAAATGCTTTTCACAAGGATTTTGGTGCAAAACACTCAAATTTGGTTGGACTGCAGTTTGTCCTAGACCTGTTTGTTCTTGTCTTTAACACACAATTTCTGACTATGCCAAATTATTCATTCTGTTAAATAGAAAAGTGTTGCTTCTGTTTTTACTGTGTATATGTTGGTGCTATAATGTCTGAGTGGTGTAATGTTCATAGGTGTGTTCTAGGCTAATGGCCCTGGAGCCTTTACAAGCCTAGCCCATAGGATTACCCTGACATCGTGCCACCTGTCCTTAGTTCCCAGTGCCTTTGTTGAGTAGAGCCACTGGAGTGATCCCCGGGGTGAATTTTCTATTTCCCATCCACTCATCAAGATTTCTCTTGAAGAGGGCCAGTGAGGTGCTCTGTTTAACATGTATGGGAAGTATATTCCATAGCATGGGTGGTCTATGTTATGAACCTGTCCCTCCAGCACGTTCTGTTGATTGTGGTAATGAGGTCGATGTATCTGGAGCATGTAGTGCGGAGGGATTGGGATTTCTTTAGATGCAGCATTTCTAACAGAGCTGGGTCAGACATGCCTTTTCAACTCAAGCAGAGATCACCTTTAAGTAGGTGATATGAGACAGAGAATAGTTGGAGTTTTTTGAGTCTGTCCATATAGGAGAAGTGTTTAAGGCCTAGGGTCCTCTTTGTGAGGTACTTTTGTGGCCTCTCCAGTTGTTGCAGATGTCTAGTGAGGTACGTGCCAAATGGGGCTTTGTACTCGATGATTGGCCTAATGAGGGAAGAGTAGAGGGAGACAATAACCTCTTTCTTCCTGGATGCAAAATCCTTAGTAATGAGATGTGCCACATAGACATCTGACCACAGTGGCAATGTGGTGGCCAAAAGAGAGGTTACGTCAACCTTTGTTCCCAGATCTCTCATAACGCCTTCTGTGTTCAGTGGACTACCATTGATGTGGTAATTCATGGGAACTGGGTTTTTCCCAAAGGGGATGATGGCACATTTTTTGGCATTGAGCTTAAGGCCATGGTTCTGACACCAGTCTTTGGTCTCAGTGATACCTTTCTGTTGGATGCCAACATCACATGGGGAGTTAATAATAGCTCCCAACTTGCAATCATCTGCAAACTTTGTCAACCAGAGTCCATTCATGTTGGCCTAGACTTCAGAGAAGTAGATACCAAACAGGAGAGGACCCAGGACCGAATCCTGTGGGACTCCACTTGTGACTGGTTGGCTGTCTGACTTGGAGTCAGCTACATTCACACTGTGGGTTCTATCTGTGAGCCAGTTTGCAACCCATCTGATGATATAGGGGTTGATGTCGAGCTTAGTGAGTTTTTCTATGATTCCTGAGTGGGGAATGGCATCAAAGACCTTGGCCAGATCAAGATAGTGTTTGAACCACCTTGCCTTCATCCACAGCTCTGGTGACTGACTCAAAGAAGTTGGCCAAGTTGAGCAGGCATGATCTACCCTTCACAAAACCAAACTGTGTGGGATCCAGAGTTTGGAGATTCCCTATATCCTTGTTTATTAGGTCCATAATCATGCATTCCTTAGCTTTGCATATCAGACTCGTCAGGCTAATGGGGCAATAGTTCCCAGGGTCTGTAGTCACTCCTCTTTTGTGGAGAGGGATGACTGTAGCAGTGCATCATTCAGTAGGGACAAAGCCTGAGGTGAGGCTGTGATTGAACAGGGCACACAGGTGAGGTACCAGTTCACTCTTTAGTTTATGTAGAACACAGCCAGGGATATTGTCAGGTCCCATGCTGGTCTCTTCTGTAATGTCAAAGATGTAGCACTGATTAAACCCCCCCTTTGACTGAAAGAGATCCAGCAGGGTAAATCTGAGTTCTAGCTCCCTAGAAGGTGCAGTAAAGGAAGTGACCACAATGGTTGGGGAAAATCAGTTGACCGAGATAACAGTAAGATGGAAACAGTAATAGCCAGAGTGAATCCAGATTTTTGTAAGGGCCCCAGACAATAGACAATGAATGTTTTCCCTTTTCTTCCTCAGTTTGAAGAAGGAGAGAAGAGCAATGCACTTGTATATTTAAATGGGGAAGATTGGGATAGCTCTTCCAGTGACATGCATTTTTCTGTTTTGATGAAGCTGATGGGTGGGCACTTCTGGTGAAAAGCTAAGAAAATTGTACAAAGATAAATTTTATTTAGACTTGATTAAGCATTGGTTCAACAAGTCTTCTGAACCTCACAACTCATCCTTTAAATACAGTTTTTGTGACTTTGAGAGTCTTAGGTCCCTCAAGTAGTTCAAAAAATATTACCTGATTTCGGAAGGGTTTTGCCTTTGATTAATGCGTGTGTGTACTGTAAAACTGGAAAGAGTCGTTATCCATGTTGATTGACATATTTACATTATGATAATTCAAACAAATATTGAAGAAAATTGGATTCTAAATCCAGATTACGTGGATGTAGTATGCAGTAGAGTGGAATAAATGGCAGGGATTACTTTTGTGAAGCTGTCATGGTTGTAATTAAACTGAAGACTGATCTTCTTGATGCGAGTCCTTATGGATGCTAAGAGAACAGAGTGTAGTGGGGAGTGTGGATATTTAATAAACACCAGTTGTTGTCAGAGTTTGAGAAGTAAGAAAGTGAGCAAGAAGGTGGCTCTTTCAGTTATACATAGACAATGTGTACTTTGTGCTATGAGGCAGTGATGTCATCTTTGTTGTTGAGGGTGACTTTTTCCATATGATTTTTATTTACCTTTATTTGTAGACAGAATGTGTACATTACATTCTTCCAGATAGATATCCATGAGCAGGCTAATATTCATAAAAAGAATAAAACAAAAACAGAGAACTAAGTGTCTTGAATATTCCAGAGGGCCTTTGATAGATAAATATTGAAACAAACAATGATAAACAAGCAAGAAAATTGCAGTACACTGTATTTCTATTCCATTCATCCAATGTATATGTGTCCAAGTAAACTCCAGAACAAGTTTATAGTATATCGCATGTCAAAGAGCAATGGGATTATACCTACATTTAAACTTTTCCCTTACTTACCCATCCCTTTAACGTGCTAAAACTTTATTCTTCCTTCTCATAACCTCTCTCATTACAGCCGAGTGACGTCTACAGGCGTTTCTACAGTTACCTCCTACTGCTCCTCTAGGCGTCAAGTATTTCTTGTTAATATTTGCATTAATAATTCCAAACCTATGCTACAAACAATGTATCAGAATATTTTATCTTGAAGCATATATGATTGCAAACACAATTGTATTGATATATGACCTCTGTCTATAAGTATTTGTTAGAACTGTAAGGTGATAATGTCATTTTTTTAAAGGCTGAAGCCACACCCACTAGGAGTTAAATGTACACACTCAAAAGAGCTCTACTGGAGGGAATGAGTTAAGAAAGACTACTTATGATTCCTTTTAAGAATCTATTTTTTATTCACTAAAACTAATTTTCCTCTTTTCTCTCAGAAATCATAATCAGCACTCTTACCTATCTAATCTAATTCAAATGCAGGGTAAGTAAGGGAAAAGTTTAAAAGTAGATATAATCCCATTGCTCTTTGACATGCGATGTACTATAAACTTGTTATGGAGTTTACTTGGACACATATACATTGTATGAATGGAATAGAGATACAGTGTACTGCAATCAATCCCTCCGAGCTACACGCTCTAGGGACCTAAACCTTGCCACCACAATAAACAGAACATGCCGGAGGGATAGATTCCTGTCCCAGAGATTTCCCATACTCTGGAATAAACTACCTATCTATATCAAACAAAGCTCCTCATTAGCACTCTTCAAGAAAAATCTTGATGATTGGATGGGAAATAGGAAATTCACCCTGGAGATCACCTCTGTGGCTCTGCTCGACAGTGGCACAGGAAAATAATTTTCTTGGGTGGCAAAAGCCAGGGTACTTTTTTGGCTGGGCTTGTATAGGCCCCAGGGCCAATAGCCTAGTACCTATCTATGAACCTACAGACCCATACCCAGTGATGATGGTTCTTTCCTTACAAAGTTTATTAGAGTCTGTATTTTATTCCTGTTCTAACTGGTGTCTCTACCCTTCACTCCAATACACTTAAGACATCAGTTTCTGCCTTGATTATATTATTTTTTACTCCATTTTTCCTTAACCTGATCCCCAATTTCCCTCTTAACAGCCCTCTAATAACTATCTTACACTCGAATGAGTATAGTTTGCACAACTGTTTTTTTATTGTTGAATTCCTTTGTGGTTCATCAATACCTTATTGATGTGCATTAATGGTACATTGTAGTGTGTTTGTTTAATTTTTATCCACTGTTGTACAATCAAGGAGTTTGTATATATGAAACTGAGGTATGGTGGTGCATGGGGCAACACTTTTTTTTTCAAAGACTTTGAGTTATGCCTAATGACACAAGCAAATCAATAACGCATAACTTGCATTAAGATGATTTGTTTTAACACAGGCAAAGCATCCCCTGAGTACTTTTTGCACTCATGAACAAACTTCCCCACTTAATGTTCAAGTTCAGACTCTTTTCACCCTTTTGCAAAAAGAATGTTCACATACCTTTCAAGACACGTATTTGTGCAATATCTTCTCTGTTCTACCCAGAGCTTGCTCAACTCAAAATAAAAAATAAACATAACAGCTAGTTGACTTCTACTTTTTCCCACACACCTAAGTACATAACTTCAGGAGATCCTCCAAAAAACTATGTACCTCATTGCAATAGCACTATCATATATGATGGATATCTACATTCCATCTCCACACTTTCAGTATACTGTCTCTTCTAACCATCCCTCCTCCTTTATTCTGTTAAATTGCTTTCTGTAACAATGATATTGAAAGTTTAACTGTATATTGTATGAGTCATCTGTATCACCTGCCACCCTTCCTCTCAGACTTCATGTGTGTGTTCCATAACTCCTTTTCTTTGATCAGTTTCACCCTCACCATAGAGATCTTTTCCATGGCTTCCCTTTCTCCTGTGTCCCTATAAGTTATTTCTATTTGGCCTTTCTTAAGTGCAGACCAACTATTCTTATGTATTTATTTCTCCTTCACTGGATAATTTTACCGTTCTCCTTCTCTCTTAACTGCCTTCACCCTGCTTTGTACTGCTCTGCACACTAGCCAATAATCTGCTGCATTACAATTAAACTTGTCTCTCACTTCTTAAAAATTAAAAAAATTCTTCCTGACTGCAGTTTTTACCATATCCTCTGCACATCCAATACATTTATACTATACTTCCAAAAATCAAATAGGCAATTACATTGCACCAACAAAGCCCTGACTGAAAAAATTCCATGTAAATACAGCTCTGGTGAATCTCTCTTCCCCAGTGAAATTGCTAAAACCTGGAACAGCCTTCCTCCTGACATTAGGCTACAAACTTGCACTCCCACTTTTAAACAACAGCTTAAATCATACCTTCTCACCAACCGGCTATGTTACTGTTATAGTCCACCTTGAACTCTTATTACATTGCAAGATTATCATTTCCTTATTCTTCTTGTTAATTACAAGTCTAATTTGTGTACTCAACTTATGCTCTTTTCCTTATGGTCCTAGTGAATATTAATGTGCTAAGGTCACATACTTTTAATCACTAGCAGTCTGCTGTTTTTTATCTAGTATTTGTTCTGTCCTTAAGTCCTATACAACTATCTACCTACTTTCACTTGTTTAATCATCTTAAATTTTTTTGTAATCATCTTACTCTGTAGTTGTAAATCTTTTAACTTTTTGGCAGCTGTTAATTCATTTTTGACTTTTGTAAACATAAACTACTGTTGATTTTGTACTATGTGGAGCTTTTCTCCCCAGGCCTATGCTGAAAATGGACACTAGTGTTCAGTCAGATTATCCCGGTAAACAAATGTAAAATAAAATAAAATCATTTATTATTCCCTTTTATTACTGCATTGCATATTCCCACTGGCAACCTCTCCTACTATGCATTCCTTATACTATGCTTATTAGCATCTGCTAACGTACGCTTCTCTCCTAATCACTCAACCACCTACTCATCAGCATTCCTCTCCAACTTTCCAAATGAATCACTGTTAACTCTCCCATAAAACATCTAAGGTTATCATCTTCCACACCTCTCATTGTTTATACCAAATGTGTCAGAACAATATATCATCTGAAATCAGGCTTACCCCTTTATCACATTTTTTCACTGCCCTCAATATACTTTACTATTCCTACCCCCTTTCCTTTCCTTTCCACACACACCTGTCACATGCCTTCTGCAACTCACTTAACATCCTCTTTTAAGGGCTAGTGTCTAATGCCTCAAAATATATACCAGTGATAAAATCATGACCCTACCTACTTGGTTCCTCTCCTTAAAGTATTAACATTACCAAAACTTGCAACTAACAACTTTGCCACCCTCTCTTTTAATTCTGACCAATTATTTATATTTATTGCCTGTAATAAAAGGTAGACCTTCACCCCAGATGCTTTTCTACTCACTTTGAGTATGGTATGTCTAGCTTTAAATTACCCTTCCCACCCACAATAATCATTGTCAATGTTTGTGGATAAAAGAACACACCAGGTTTCTATCCAAATTTACTGAAACGTTCCAACACCATAGGAAGAATTTACTTGAAGCTCTGTAAAAAGACAATTTAGTTATAAGCAATCAAGTTTAGATGCCTTCACCTCCTTTCTTTTTATCTTTCTTTAAATATAGCCTAATCAAATTCTCATACTAGTTTGTCTTTTACAATCAGGAAGAGACTGAGGAAGAGTGGGATCCCTTGCTGAGTGATTCTCCCTAACTTAACCCCCTGCTGATATACCTCCATTCTACTCAGATGCTTATAAAGAAAGAAGTGACTCCATGGAAGAATCCTCCATTCCACCACCTGATCTATGGTGTCAAACAGAACCTGTTACACGAAAAGACCAGGAAACTAAGAAATAACAAAACTGCACACAAAGTCACAAACTGTAGCAAGCACCAAAAAGGTTGTCACCATTCAAATCCACGAATAAATCCAAGGTTGACACAAACACTTTAATCAGAGTTGAAGCACTTTTCGTCTACTACCATTAGTAGACTTCCTCAGAACATTACAAGTAACCAAAGGTTGCCATCTTTAAATACTCTCAAAGTCATCAGCTGACATTAATTAAGACAAATTCGTACCTAATTAGTTAAAAAATAGAAATATCAATAAAATCCATACAAAATAATAATAGTATGATAATCCATTAATTAAACAGATAAAATATTAAAAATTACTTATTGTGTTTTTGATGTTTTATAACACAATATGTATAACGAACCCTTTTTTAGTACATAGATTTTCCATATTGTACCTAGAACAAAAACAAACATTTAAAATAGATCAATTATACTCCCTTCTTGTTATTAACATAGAATAAAAGTTTAATACTTAACGTCTCAAGTTTTTAAGTTTCAAAAGGCAACTAATTGAACACAAATCATTAAGCCCTGGAAATGCATAAGAGTGCAGTTTTATCTGCCACATCAGTTCTTTTTCTTCGAGCATTAAATGAAGGGGAACACTCTGCCCATTATTCAACACTTGATCAATTATTATAAACTTAAAATAGTGATCCTTGTATAATGTTACATGCTTTGCTAATGCGTTCTCTAACTTCCCCTTCTTTATTGCATATAGATGTTCATAAATTCTGTCCTGTAGTCTACGTTCGGTCTTCCCTACGTAGAACCCCGGGCATTGTTGGCACATAGCTAAATAGACTACCATCCGAGAGTTAGAACTTATTTTATGAAACATAGAACTAATTGTATCAGCAATAGTAAACTTATTTGTCTCAAAAATAGTACTACATCTATTACAATTTTGGCATTTAAAAGTTCCTGGGGTTTTGACAAACCTAGAAACAGGTTTTTCAAGTAGTTTTTTCAAGTTGTTTCCTTTCCTAAAAGTAATTTCTGGCCTAGATCCCAGTTTGTTATACAACAAAGGATCCGTTTTAAATATCTCCCAGTTCTTTCTAATAAGATCAATTATCATATAACTGTCAATGTTAAATGTCAAAATAAGTCTAGGATAAATTTCTCTAATGGCAGGTAACTTATCATGTAACTCATTATTCATTAACTCAGATGAGTTTAATGGGACATTTAAACTGTGCTGTTCCTCAATTCCAGGTATTGACGGAATTTTGTTGAGTAAAGGTTTAAATATTCCTGTATTTCTTTTGAAAGTTACTTCCTCTATTAATGAATCAATTAGTGTGGATGGATAACCCCTCAATGTAAACATAGATTTCAAATGTTCACATTCATCTCTAAAATCTACACCCAAGCTCACTATTCGGGCAGCTCTCACAAGTTGCCCTTTAACCACTGACCTCTTCTGGAAATTAGGGTGACAACTTGTGTAATGCAATAGTGAGTTAGAGTATGTAGTTTTTCTATGTATAGTAGATACAAATGCCTTCAATTCAAAGTTCTTTACTAACCAAATATCCAAGTACGCAATTGCCCTGCTACTAAAAGAAAATGTGAATTCTAAAAAAGTTGTTGTAGAATTTAACGTTTTCACAATTTCCTCACCTACTGTTTCATCACCTTCAAATATTATAAAAATATCATCTAGGTATCTTGTGTAGAAACGAATTTTATTCATTAATTCACAATGTTTGAAGACATATTCACCCTCCCAAAATGCCATCACCATGTTAGCCACACTTGCTCCACATGGGGAGCCCATAGCTATTCCTACTTTCTGTAGGTAAAAGTTGTCCCCTAAAATAAAAAAGTTGTTGTATAAGATTATTTCCAGAAGTTCAATGGCCAGAGAGATTTCCGTAAGTGGGGCATTCTTCTTTTTAAGCATAGCCGCTACCCATTCAGTGGCTATAGTATGAGGAATACAGGTGTACAAATCTTTGACGTCCACTGTTAAAAAATTACAGTTACAATCAAAGTCTAAAGTGTTAATTTTCTCCAAAAATGACCAAGAATCTTTACAAATTTGTACCTCATCCACAAGGTATTTTTTAAGGATGGAATCTACCACTTTCGCACAAGTATAAGTAGGTGAACCCCGACTATCCACTAGGGGGCGCATAGGTGGGTGGGTCACATCCTTGTGGATTTTGGGTATACCAAAAATTTTTGGATATCTTGGGTATGAAATCAACATATATTGATAATGTTCCTCATGTAATCTGCCTTCAATGAACATATCCTCAATGCTACTTTTAATACTAGAGTATGCCTTATTTGTTTCAGATCTTGAACTAACTTGGTATGCTGAATTATTGACCAAGGAACTCATCCTATTTATGTAATCATCCTGGTCAAAAATCACAGCTCCACCACCTTTGTCCGGTTTGCACACACGCAAGTTGTGAATACGAATAAATTCTATCAAGTCACACACTTTATTCCTAGTAGTCACATTACTGGGATATTTCGCCTTATATCTTAAATCCAGTTCACACATTGTCTCAAAAAGTTGAATAAGAGGATGAAGTGGGGGATTAAAGGTACTTGGTACCCAAAAAGGGTTATTATTAGTGTTATTCCCTTCATAACCACCCATCATCAAGTTAAAATTCAATTTTCTGGAAAAAAGTTTAATATCTATGGTTGTATTCACTAAATCCATCTTATTTTTAGGGACAAATGTGTACCCTTTAGCTAGTAGTTCAATAAGTTCATCAGGCAGAATCACAGATGAAAAGTTGTAAATTTTGAAATCACCAGTACCATTCAGTGTGATATCAGGCTTCTTCACTACTAAATTATAATCATCAATGGTAGTCACATCTAACACCCCAGTTACATCAATGTCCAAGGTGAAGCTCTCATCAATATTATTACTAACTAAGTCATAATCAGAACTCTTTTGTTCTAAACAGTTAGTAACAACACATCTCCCCACCACATCAAGTTTAGTGTTTTCAAATGTATTCACTTGTGTTACATGAGTCAACAGTTGTTGACCTTTTAAGTTAACCACATTATCAGTAAAAATATCAGTTTCTGTAAATTCACTGGGTGAACTTTCAATCCATCTGGGAACAATAGATTCAGCTTCACAGTTCACCTTGTTTTTGGCCCCCTCATTTTGTTGTAATAAACTTTGTTCTTTTGTTTCGGTATAGCCCCCTGTTGGTGACCCTCGTAAAAAACCTGGTTGTAGTTATTGGAATGTGCCTGCTGCCCATTAGGTACATTTGCCCTGTTAGAGTTGTTCCGGTTCTGCAAACGTTCACTTCTTCTCACAGCAGGCCCACTAGCATTAGTGAGATCAGAGTTAGACAAACCTACATGGTTTTGAAACCTTACATTAGGTTTAGTTGAACCAGTGTCCCTTTGTACTGCTGTTATCTGTTCACCACTATTAGATAGTGGATGATGCCAAACTTGTGAAGTGGGGGGCTGTGGGTAAGCAGTTCCATTTTCATAAGCTAAACAATCCCTTTCAAGTTTTTTTAATTTTGTTTAGCCTAAGTTTCCCCAAATATGGTTAACACTATTAAAACAGTGCTCATATTCAAACTTGTACCTTTCAAATTCAGTGTTAATTTTAATAGATGAGTCTAATGAAACAATTTCCTTATTCAACTCATTCAACCACACAGTGTAGTGTTTAACCATGAGCTTTAATAAACCGTCTCCATTCCGTTCAAATAACTGAAGTAGTTCCTTGTGAAAAACAGAATTATTCACTAACCCTGTGGGGAACTGATAGTGCCTCAGCCCCTTAGGTATAACATTACAGGCCAGACATTCATTAAAATAGTTAACTTCTAATTGCAATTTCTTCATTTTAACTAGAAGTTTATCAAACTTTTGAAGCTTAGACACTATTTCTGGTTGAGTGTTTACCTCTATATTGTTGCCAATGTTGTCTGTGTCCTCGCTATTAACGGTAGAGACATGCCGTTGGAAAGAAAAACTTTCAGCTAACCATCGATTAATTCCAGTAACCGCATTTGTGTTTAAACTTTCAGACACTTCCGTTAGTTCTCGGACTAAAACACCATTCGTTCTATCCGATAGTAAGGGAATAGATCCATTGTTAGCTCATTCAGGAGTAGTTCCTAAAATATTTCTCTCTCCAGTGTTACCCCTCTCTCCTGCATTCACTCCGTTGCCGGAAGTTGTCCCAGGGTCGAGCACAATGTTCGGAACGTGACGAAGTGCTACTCCATTAGCACCATCCAAGTTGTCAGATATTACATCTGAATGTGTCGTCAAATTTGCTGTTTGTACTGGCGACAAGGGTTCGTGTAACACAGCAAACAGGTTTTTCATTTCCTGTTGCTGAGAATCAATTTTGTCCAGTCTAGCGCATAAAGAATCCATGCGCAAGAGTAAAGAATCAAACAGAGTGTTGTGTGTCAATCCATCGCTAATTCCAGCTGGTGCTGCTGCGGCAGCACTATCGCAGCCCCTCAATATAATAGGTGTTGTTTCAGGTGAAAAGCTACCTTCGCTTCTCAGTGTGCGTGATGCCATAAAACTTGTTACACGAAAAGACCAGGAAACTAAGAAATAACAAAACTGCACACAAAGTCACAGACTGTAGCAAGCACCAAAAAAGGTTGTCACCATTCAAATCCACGAGTAAATCCAAGGTTGACACAAACACTTTAATCAGAGTTGAAGCGCTTTTTGTCTACTACCATTAGTAGACTTCCTCAGAACATTACAAGTAACCAAAGGTTGCCATCTTTAAATACTCTCAAAGTCATCAGCTGACATTAATTAAGACAAATTCGTACCTAATTAGTTAAAAAATAGAAATATCAATAAAATCCATACAAAATAATAATAGTATGATAATCCATTAATTAAACAGATAAAATATTAAAAAAAACTTACTTGTGTTTTTGATGTTTTATAACACAATATGTATAACGAACCCTTTTTTAGTACATAGATTTTCCATATTGTACCTAGAACAAAAACAAACATTTAAAATAGATCAATTATACTCCCTTCTTGTTATTAACATAGAATAAAAGTTTAATACTTAACGTCTCAAGTTTTTAAGTTTCAAAAGGCAACTAATTGAACACAAATCATTAAGCCCTGGAAATGCATAAGAGTGCAGTTTTATCTGCCACATCAGTTCTTTTTCTTCGAGCATTAAATGAAGGGGAACACTCTGCCCATTATTCAACACTTGATCAATTATTATAAACTTAAAATAGTGATCCTTGTATAATGTTACATGCTTTGCTAATGCGTTCTCTAACTTCCCCTTCTTTATTGCATATAGATGTTCATAAATTCTGTCCTGTAGTCTACGTTCGGTCTTCCCTACGTAGAACCCCGGGCATTGTTGGCACATAGCTAAATAGACTACCATCCGAGAGTTACAATTAGTTCTATGTTTCATAAAATAAGTTCTATCAGCAATAGTAAACTTATTTGTCTCAAAAATAGTACTACATCTATTACAATTTTGGCATTTAAAAGTTGGCATTTTCTTTTAGTAGCAGGGCAATTGCGTACTTGGATATTTGGTTAGTAAAGAACTTTGAATTGAAGGCATTTGTATCTACTATACATAGAAAAACTACATACTCTAACTCACTATTGCATTACACAAGTTGTCACCCTAATTTCCAGAAGAGGTCAGTGGTTAAAGGGCAACTTGTGAGAGCTGCCCGAATAGTGAGCTTGGATGTAGATTTTAGAGATGAATGTAAACATTTGAAATCTATGTTTACATTGAGGGGTTATCCATCCACACTAATTGATTCATTAATAGAGGAAGTAACTTTCAAAAGAAATACAGGAATATTTAAACCTTTACTCAACAAAATTCCGTCAATACCTGGAATTGAGGAACAGCATAGTTTAAATGTCCCATTAAACTCATCTGAGTTAATGAATAACGAGTTACATGATAAGTTACCTGCCATTAGAGAAATTTATCCTAGACTTATTTTGACATTTAACATTGACAGTTATATGATAATTGATCTTATTAGAAAGAACTGGGAGATATTTAAAACGGATCCTTTGTTGTATAACAAACTGGGATCTAGGCCAGAAATTACTTTTAGGAAAGGAAACAACTTGAAAAAACTACTTGAAAAACCTGTTTCTAGGTTTGTCAAAACCCCAGGAACTTTTAAATGCCAAAATTGTAATAGATGTAGTACTATTTTTGAGACAAATAAGTTTACTATTGCTGATAGAACTTATTTTATGAAACATAGAACTAATTGTAACTCTCGGATGGTAGTCTATTTAGCTATGTGTCAACAATGCCCGGGGTTCTACGTAGGGAAGACCGAACGTAGACTACAGGACAGAATTTATGAACATCTATATGCAATAAAGAAGGGGAAGTTAGAGAACGCATTAGCAAAGCATGTAACATTATACAAGGATCACTATTTTAAGTTTATAATAATTGATCAAGTGTTGAATAATGGGCAGAGTGTTCCCCTTCATTTAATGCTCGAAGAAAAAGAACTGATGTGGCAGATAAAACTGCACTCTTATGCATTTCCAGGGCTTAATGATTTGTGTTCAATTAGTTGCCTTTTGAAACTTAAAAACTTGAGACGTTAAGTATTAAACTTTTATTCTATGTTAATAACAAGAAGGGAGGATAATTGATCTATTTTAAATGTTTGTTTTTGTTCTAGGTACAATATGGAAAATCTATGTACTAAAAAAGGGTTCGTTATACATATTGTGTTATAAAACATCAAAAACACAATAAGTAATTTTTAATATTTTATCTGTTTAAGTAATGGATTATCATACTATTATTATTTTGTATGGATATTATTGATATTTCTATTTTTTAACTAATTAGGTACGAATTTGTCTTAATGTCAGCTGATGACTTTGAGAGTATTTAAAGATGGCAACCTTTGGTTACTTGTAATGTTCTGAGGAAGTCTACTAATGGTAGTAGACGAAAAGCGCTTCAACTCTGATTAAAGTGTTTGTGTCAACCTTGGATTTACTCATGGATTTGAATGGTGACAACCTTTTTTGGTGCTTGCTACAGTTTGTGACTTTGTGTGCAGTTTTGTTATGTCAAACAGAACCTCCCAGCTCAAGCTGTCAAATGACATTGGAATATTCACAATACTATATCAGTTTTCCCATGTCCTTTTTCCGCTGACAATACAAAGTCTGGCAGGAGCCTCATCATTACAGTTTTACATCTGCATTACCTAACAAAACATGCCTAAAACTGGTGGGATCTTCCAGATGCCTTTTGCCTTTAAGGAGGAAAAATATCATAACGTTCCTCATAGTGAAAGGAACTTTTCCACTCAAGTTAAATTACAGTATTTACTATCGTCACTTAATTGCCCTGCCATAGAGTCTCCATTTCAAATTTCACTTTTTTGCAAAAATCTATGGAGAAGACATTTGGTCCAACAGCTTTACTATTGATCATGTGTTTTCTTTTAACATGTGCTATAAAAATGTTGCACCATTGGCCTGGTAGTGTCAGTCTTCAGTCCCTAGTCTGAGTCATGGTGATTGTCTAATCAAAACCACTACTACCTCACTAGGATGAGTGAAAATGCATAGGCTGCTCACATTCACCATTCTCAGAGTTTGCATTTCCAGTATACAAGGCATTTTTCAAACATGGGTTATTGAGGTGATAGGAATTTATTTCTTTATGCCACAGAGCCAATTTATCTTTTGTTTGCCTCATTGCTATTAACACTTCAGTTATATCTGCTAATCTGTGCAATATTGCTTTACCTACTTCCATCAGTATGCATCTCTACCATTTCCTAAAACTGTTGCCTCCTGTCTTCCTTGTATAAGTTAATATATACATGCTTGAACTCACCTTGAATCTCTTTGCTCATAAATTCTCTTTCATCCTGCCTACTTTTCATACATTTTGCAATCTTGGTTTTGAGGTGGGGGGCAATTTTTCCACATCAACATCTTTGATTCTTATTCTGCATTTGCCCACCAGCTAGTGCCTGCCTTGCTTTCATAATTTAAATTCTACGTTCAACTTTTCCAAGTCCTGAAGTTCCTTTCTCAAGTCTGTTATGCTCTGGCTTCTATTACTCCTTACCCTTTGCTCTAACCTAATCTGCAGTACTTACAATCCTGTCTCCTTCAGTACACTCTTGTCCACAGTCTCCATCGTCACAATTCCCATAAATCCCATAGTCTTGCCTCTCTATGCTAGCAATAGATAATCCCATGTTCAACAATGTTCTTGACCTTTCTCATCCTTGTTTTCTTTTTTTTTTCTACTGCTTGATTTAGCATTCCTTTCAGACAGCTTATTCTACTAATTTTGTTTCATTTTAATGGATTCTATCTCTGACTTGACCCTCAACTAACCAGTTCATCTCACAGTGTTGCATGATATGATAGGCCTCTGCCAAGAATTTCAAAATCGCCCACTCCATCTGACTCACTAATTTGTCTTGATTTAACCATAGAAGAGATAAACTGGCATTTCTCTCCCTGATTTTCCTGCCACATATCAGTTGTTCCTAAATCTTCCATACCACACATTAACACCTGCTGAATCTTTTTGTATAACTCTGCTCCTCCAATTAATCTATGCAACTCTGATTCCAGAATAACATTGATCACCGAACATTATTATCACTCATCTTCTTTCACCCATGTGCATCATCTAAATCCATCCAGCCATCATCTAAATATCCCTTCAAAATTCATTATTTGTTCTTCTTAGATGAAGACAACGCAACTGCTATCACTTTCCCATTCTACATACATCTCTTCACTGGCAAACTACCCTCATGAGCAGAGCACTCTGAATAGCTAAGCACTCCCTCATTCCAGATTGATTTAAAAAAAGAATGCCCTTCTGTTAACCACCACCTTTTCAAATGCTCTCCATGGTCACTTTTATCTTTTTTTCTTGAACTTTTATACTTTAACCACTAATTTCATTTCTTTCATAAGAACTATATCCATTAGATCCCTCAAAAGCTTTACCAGCAACCTTTCTGTTTAAACTCACTTAATCACAAACATCAGGAGATTAATTAGCACATTTGCTTCCTGAAAGCTTTCAAGCCAGGAAACCGCTTGCTTCCTGAGAGCAAAATCCTCTACTGAAAATGCACTTTATTAGGTTTATAATATCTGATAAATGGTGTGAGTTACAGAAGAATGTAAAATATTATATCTCTTTGTAGACAATGGACTATAGACTGGTATTAATATCAAAAGTGTGTCTGCAGATGCTGATTTTATATTGCAGATTTATGAAAGAAAAACTGCATTTTTGTTTGTCAAAAAATACAAGTTTTATGGTCAAACAAAAGGTTATATCTAAGTAAGTGTGCAAGACAGAGCCAAGATGTCTGCAGCAGAATTGTTTACCCACTCAGCAACTTTCCAATGAAGTATGACAAGAGGGGATAGCATACTGTTGTTTTGTCATATAGACAAATCCATGCAAATTAAGCATATAATAATTTCGCAATATGTCAAAACAATATTAATCTACAAAACCATTTTGAGTTGAGTGCAATTATCAGTGGCAACATTGTGTGCCTTAATGTTTTATATAAGGTGGCACTATTTGCTCACCTGTAGGTCACACAGCTTTTATGAAATTAATGCAATTATGGAAACATTTGTAATAGTCATAACTAATTTACCAAAAGAGCATTTATATCACATAATGTATTCATATTGCCCAACATATTTTAATTTTACTAGCATACACTGCTTGATTAGACCATCCCAACATTACAGTATAGCACCATCTAGTTTTGCATTATTAATGTAAACATGGACATATGTCCTATTTTTTAATTACTTTTTGTAAACACTCCAATAATAACTCCAGCAGTGCACATCCCATACTGACCATTTCACTGTCTTGCTTAAGAAATAGTGTCAGCTTGTAGATTCCACCTTACTGCCTTAGTTTTATGCATGTACCTTTATCAGGTCATCAGAAATTAGGCTTTGAAAACAGTGATGAGTATGGTAGCTTCAGGACTATAGGGAAGCCTTCTGTAAAGATGAGTATACTCTAACACGAATCACAGGAACTCTAATTAGCCATCAGGAAATTAATTAGAGTTCCTGTGATTCCTATTAGAGTATACTCATCCTTACAGAAAAAGTCATGGACATTCAGAATTGTCATATAGCTGAAACAACTGATAGCCTTAAAGGGTCAGTTGCATATATATCCCATGTTGCCTCTAATACAAGAGGTTTAAGGAATCACACAGTGGAAAGTCTAGCCTTGCCAGATTTTTCTTGTATTTTTTACTGATTGATGGCTAAACTCTGGCAGGAAGCAATGAAACAATTGGGTTGTTAATTTCCTCCACATTCCATGTTACTACTGTGATCTTTTCCTCTCTCCTCCTCCTGTGTAGGCCTCCCTGCCATTGTCTCTGCAGCTCTAGAGCTAGACACCACAGGTTTTTGGGTTGGATCATCTAGATCACCAACAGTACCCACCAGGATTGAGCAGCTTTGGCTGCCATTGGCTGTCCCAACAGCTACTACAGACAAAAATCTCACCCAATTTCAGAATAGTCAAGAATATCACCCCCCACTAACACTTCTATTTTTCTTCTGCACCCTTATATTGTAAATCATCCTCTTAATCTCTAAAGCCTAGCTTCGCATAACTGACTTTTTTATTTCAAACTGAAAATTTCCCTCCAGGCTTTATATTATGGGATCTTTCCTCTTCCTCTTCAAATGTCCATTTTCCACTTTAATACAGTTCCCTTTGGACATATACTTCTTCTTACCATATCTCTCTCCATCCCGTAAACTCTTCATGAGTTACAGTGACCTAGTTCCCCATCCCCCCAACCTGACACCATTTCGTACTACTTCTGCCACCAACAAGTTGCCTGATGAGGTTACCCTGTCAGTCCTAATCATTCTCTACCAAACTCTATATGGCTGCAAACATTCCTTACATTAAAGCATTTTTGGTCTTCCCACACCCTCAGATATACATACACTTCACAACTGTTAGAGAATAAAGAAATGTTTATTAAACCATTAGTAGAAATTAATAACAGAACAAAATACAGTTAAAGGGTTGAAATAATTACAGATAATTATACAACAACCCCCCATTAATATTGCAAAATGTGCACGCTGACCAATCAGCCTTGTAAATTGCCAGATTGTAAATCGGACTTATACTAAGGTCGCCCAGACTTTTTCCATTAGTTAGTCTTTTTTTTTTTATACAGCAACGGAGAACTCAAGATCTCCGTTGGTTTTTAGAAACTGTTTCGCTATGTTAAAGGAGTTTAACATAGCGAGACAGCTTTAAAAAAAGTAACTGAGATCTTCCTTTCTCTGTTGCTTTTTTTTAAAGTTGTCTTGCTATGGTAAATGGGTTTAACATAGCGAGACGCCCTCGTAACCAAACCACACCAACCATGGGTAAATACAGCATTACCCACACCCAGGCGTGGGTTATTGCTTAATTCATTTCTGTATGCATAATCACCTCTTAAAAATGAAATGTACATTCATGTCAAAACAGAAACATTCTAACTGAGATATCGATGCAAACTAAAATAAAAAGTATTCTTAACTTTTAGAAATGTTATACTAAAATTTCAAAATATCTGTTCTAATGCAATATCCTGTTTTGTAGTTATATTGAGCAATCTTCATCTTTCCTGCCTTTAAGGACTACTTCACCTTCCCCTGTCACTAACAAATAAGAGGTGTCATTGAGGTGGTCAAATGGTGCAATCATCACACTGAAAAAAAATCCAGCAGAGTGGATAGAAAATCAGCTGATCAAACATTGCCAAGTTTGTTTCTGTGCAAGATCATGAAGGGGATCAGGCAGTTTGCCCTTTTCCCACTGTGCAGCACTCTCAAAGGTGGCATATATAATTAGCAGGAGGTGAGGGGGGTACAAAGGGGCAAGCCTCACTGTAAAAAACTGTTCTTCTAATTGTTTTTTTTTTAATGCATCAATCATTTTAATAAAACATAGTTTAATCCAGCGTGTTTAATTGTTACAAAAGTCCAGTAGCTTTCAGTAACCCCTAGCAGCCTGTGTCCCATTGTTCAGTAGTGTAGCCCCTTAATTCCTTACCTTAGTTGTGAGCTATCTAAACATGATGTTGCACCTATTAGTAGCCTTCTGCAAAAATAAATTTCCTTCTGCTATTCTATTCATTGTTTTTTGGACATTTTGCTGTCTCAGTCCCTCATCAGACATGCTACAAAGTATAGAAAGTTGCACCTGGCCATTTGGAGAAAAGAGAAAGCAGAAAAGAAGCACAGAACACAAATTAGCTATGCATTCTCTCATCACAGCACCATGCTCTCTTACATTCAGCCACTTGAGTAGAAATTCCATGTGTAGTAACCTGATCAGAACAACTCCTTCATTACCCTTTTATTGACGGGGTTGCAGTGTCTTGCACTGTTCCTTGGGGTTTCTTTCCTCGCCTCTCCTTTATCCTTAAGTATTTTGTTTGATCCATCAATATGGGCATTCAAAATGTGGGCACTCTATGCTACCTACAAATTCTCCCATAACTCTTTTGTCTTTAATGGTGATCTGTCTCTCAGCTCCTCCTATGTAAACAGATCTTTGGGTACTTTCTTTTTCTCTAACCTTGTTGAACCTTGCTCTTCTTTTCCCAGGAAAGTACCACCTATTGTTTGGGCTGTTTAGCTGCATAAGACTGCAAATTTAAAGTGAAAAAGCAGAAGTGTGAAACGGAAAAATGTTTAGTGTTTTGCACAATGTTGTTTTTTTTTAGAAGTGGAATTTATGTTGTTTCAAGCTGGATCTTGTCAGCAGCTTAGACCTATCTTGCATTTTCTTCCATCTTGGTATTTTTCTAAGTGCCATTGTGGATAGTAACCAATGTGAATAGTTCCAATGTGGAAGATTTGAATGTGTGCCTAATAAGGAAAGGCAAAGATAAAGGGTTTATAGGTTGTTGGTCAGTTAAACAATACAGAGATGTTTAGTTTTAATTGTCAGTGGCTATAGTCTGATCGATATCAAAATGTTTGTTCAAAAACTTTTACAGTATAAAACTAATTATGGTTACCTTGTTTGAGGAGACAAGACTTGGATTGCTTAGTCTCCCATGTATGTGTGCTCTTTTTTATTCTACTCTGCTGAACTGTCTTGCATGAAATTATTTTTGTCCATAATAATTTGGTATCATGAAGATTTTCGAGCCATCTGTGACTTGCTGCAGCCCATCCTTGACAGGTTTTCTCTTTGGGGCATTTCTGATGTGTCAGTTCACAGCTATATTCTTTCACCTTCAGCAGAGTCTGAAGTCTCTACAGGTAAGCTTTTGTTACATGATTTTTCAGAAGTTTAAAGATTTTAATATGAGAGCGGGTTAAGGTTGTGTGAGTGTGGGTTACGTTGCATAGATTTTAGATGAGAGTGGAATTTAATCACATATTTATATGAGAGTGGGTTTTAATCACATATTTATATGAGAGTGGGTTTTAATTACATATTTGTATGAGAGTGGGTTTTAATCACATATTTATATGAGAGTGGGTTTTAATTACATATTTATATGAGAGTGGGTTTTAATTACATATTTATATGAGAGTGGGTTTTAATCACATATTTATATGAGAGTGGGTTTTAATCACATATTTATATGAGAGTGGGTTTTAATCACATATTTGCATGAGAGTGGGTTTTAATCACATATTTATATGAGAGTGGGTTTTAATCACATATTTGCATGAGAGTGGGTTTTAATCACATATTTATATGAGAGTGGGTTTTAATCACATATTTGCATGAGAGTGGGTTTTAATCACATATTTATATGAGAGTGGGTTTTAATTACATATTTGTATGAGAGTGGGTCTTACTGTATGTGAGTGGTAATTTTCCATTGTACTGAGATTACAATGGGTGTGAGTATGGGAGTATTAAAAGAGTTGAGTTTGGAACTCCAGCTAGACATATGTTTAATAAATATGGACAAGACAGCTATAATTATTTGGTAAAATGATCTTACAGAAAATGATGTGGTTTTCTAAGGGTGGAACTTTTGATAGGGCTATTTTAGAAAATCTCAAAAAGAAACTTAAAAAAGGGAAAAAAAAAACACCTGTCTCTTGCTGGTCAGGTTTTAATAATTGGCAAGAAGAATCTTAAAATAAGGAAAAGAAATCTATAGGTAGAAGTCGAAAATATCATTCTGATAGATTAAAAACACAGCTGCAGGCAGATAATAGAACAGTTGATACAGTACAAAAATGTACAGGAGATAATTCACATGGTACTTGGGGACTTTGCCCTTAAAGCATTTAGAAAAATTAAAGATGACTCAACCTGATTCTTCTGACAATGACCGGCCTCTGATTCCTTTGGCTTCCCCTACCCATTATGACCATTCCATTTTTTATGCAGCAGATAGCCCTCCCTCTATGGGGGACAGCAAGTAGTAGGTGAACTGTTTGAAGATAGCCGCTCTACTATTTCCCCTGATACTTCCAAAGCCACTTCTAGTACTTCAGCATGCCCTAAAGGTTCTGTTTATAGCACTAGATTCTGTCAACTGAGACATAAACACACTGTTTCAAATTCTGGTAAAATGTTAATGAGACACAAACAAAAGGAAACAGTTCTATTCAAAGCACAAGCACATCTCTGGGACAAAGCATACAGACAAACTAAAATGATTTAGTAATAAAAGTATCTTCTTCAAGGCAAATATTTTAAAGAAATTCAAAAAGCTTGTTTCAGAATTTCCAATAATTATTGATAGAAAAGAATATGGGTGGAAACCACTTCCCAAGCAAGGCACCAAGGATAAATCATTGTCTGACTCATCCTCTGATGATGACACTCCCACCACTAATGCACCATCTAACATTCAAATTAAAACTTTTCAGGAGGTAGTTAACCTTGCAGTAGCCCAGGATAGTGATGCCGAGCCTACTATAAACGTAGTTCATCCATGGACTGCATTACATTTTTAAACTAGTGTAGATTCTCTCCCTCACATTCAAACACATTCAGTCATGTATGCAAAAATTTTGGGAAGTCATGTATAATTATAAAACCCTATGATTGAGGACTTGTAAGCAGGCTTAAAAGCTTCCACTCCTCTAGATATTTTTAGAAAAACATGGGAAAAAAATCAACAATAGATGACAACATTCCAAAATATACAGTTGAAGGATTCCTAAATGTGAAAGATAATTTACTAAAGAGAATAACCGCTGCATGTCCTTCAAAATTGAATTGGGCATGAATTAAGGCTGTGGTGCAGAAGGAAAACAAATCTATTGATGACTACTTACAGTGCATGATAGATGTGCTTGAGGCTTTTTCAGGATGTCCAGAACCTACTGAGAGAGAAGCAGCCAGTGGCCTATCAGCAGCATTTGTAGAAGTGTTATTATCACCTATACAAGATCAGATAAAAATAGTTTGTCTAAAATAGTCCAGTTTAGGTACTTATGAAATTGTTAATCAAGCACAATACATAGCAGGCAGCAACAAAGTCAGAGAGGAAAAAAGAACAACAAAAGAAATTAGTGGATGTTCAACTTCAACAATTTAATACCAATTCACTGGGAAAAGGGCAGGGCAGGAGAAATTGGGGAGGTAATGGTAGATTTAGGTTCTTTCCACAACACACTCAAGGGCAATACCAACAAAACGTTTACCCCCCCCCCCCACACACACACACACACTTCACTTCACTTCAGGCCCAGCAGCATAGGTCAAGTATTAGCATCCATCTTTTCAGCCTACCAGTCAGCCTAATGTCCAAGTCCCACAACAAGTGAAAAGGCAGCCTCCTACTTGGAGCACTGCTTGGCAGCCACCAGTGTGTCAGCAAGACCATTAGGTCAGCCATGAACAGGAGACACAATTATTTCCTTTGGTATCAGTGGACCAGGAGGATCTCTTTTTTTTAAAAATTGCAGTATGCAATTCCACTCTTCCTTTTCTGATTGATACAGGAGCAACTCAATCTATAATAATTTCACCAAATGCATAAAGTCTCCCACTCTCCACAAACTTTTGGGGTGTGTGGGTCTCCAGGATTCCAGTGGATTATCCAGAGCCAATTATTCTCCCGATTCAAACAGCACTCTTTTATTGTAGGAAATTCTGCCCATTTAAATCTTTCAGGTAGAGATTTGCTGTGTAAATTGCAATGTAGTATATTCTGCACTGTGGATGGAGTTTTCTTAGATATTCCAAATGAACCCTTCTCTCTGGGTTTGTATTCAGCTGATATTTTTCTAGATGAAGACACTCTTCGTAGTACTGAAATTAGAACAAACTTCTAGAGTAACTGGTTTGGAGGGAATTGAAGCTGTCTCTCAGCAGCTGTGAACTACTCATGATGATGAGGTAGATGCAGAACCAGTTACATTTTTAAAGCCTTATGAGTCTTTACCAATAGGAATTCAGTACCCCTTATCAAGAAAGGAATTGAACATGTCATCTCTGAATGACTCCAATAATATCCCTGACTCGAAGTCCATGTTATACACCTTTTTTGCCAGGTATAAAACATGCAAGGACACCTGTAGGCTTGCACAATATTTAAGAAAAGTTAATGCACTAGTAGTGCTAAGTTTTCATGTAGTACCTAACCCAGCGACTATACAAAGCTCTATCCCATTGACAGCTGCCACCTTTTCAGTAACATATATTTTCTCTGCTTTCATTTCCATTCCCATTCAACCAGCCAGTCAGCATTTGTTTGCCTTTACTTGCAAAGGGCAACAATATACATCGACAAAGTTACCTCAAGGATATGTAGAATAACCTATTCTCTTCTCTAGAGAAATGAAGAAACTGATAAAAATTAAATTTCCCTGTGGGTACACCTTAATGCCGTATGTGCATGATTTGCTTTTAGCTTCTGATTCTTTCTCTGGCTGCAGACAAGATACTATTTTTCTTTTAACTAAGTTAGTGGAACTGGGATTCAGAGTTAATAAGGCAAAATTGCAGTTGTGGAAACCACAAGTCCAGTATCTAGTGCATCTTATTTCAGAAGGCTCCGAGCAGATTCTACCCTCATGCATTACTAACATTAACCTACACCATGCCTTAAAAATGTTAAAATAATTGATTGCTTTTCTGGGACTGCCAGGTTACTGCCAACAATGGATTTCAAATTGTGTGGAAACAGTCAAGATTTGTTAGAATTATTAAGGAAAGATATCCCTGAGCCCTTACCCTGGCAGGACTATTATGAACAAGCTTTTGTTTAGCTAAAAACTTTGCTTTCAAACCCTCCTGCTCTTGGATTAGCCAAATATTCAAACATATTCCTTTTATTCTGTTGGGAAAGGACAAATTAGCATTAGGATTATTAGCACAGCACAGAAACGATTGATTCAGATATGTTGCTTATTTCAGTACAAATCTTGACCCTGTCTCTGCACTCTTTCCCTACTGCCTTAGAACAGTGGCTATGACAGAGCCCAAAGTAGAAATAGTGGCTGTTCTAATTCTCAGCATACCTCTCAACCATACCAAATTCCTCAGTATTTCCCAGTTTTGAGGGAACAATAATGGGGTGCCACAAATTGCTTAGTGGCACCTTCAAATCCCAATTTTCTTATTTACTGTTTTTCATTACCGCTGACATCATCCCGCATCGCCAGCATTTCCTGCAACATCATTAATTTGCAGGGGCATGTGTGATGACATCAGCATCATGAGACAGTGCCTAACTGCCTGTTTGAGACTGGGAGAGCTAAAAGAGCTAAAAAAAGTTTTACAGGCAAGGAACTTAGTAAAATGACAATTTGTATCTATGGTTTTAAATTTTAATTGTCTTGTTAATGTTTTTAATTGATTGCGAAATATATAGGAGTTTTTATTGGCTGGAATATATTTTAAATACCAAAGTAAAGAGATGTGTTATCTGATGAAGTGGCAAAACTTGTCGCGAAAGCGCTCACAATAAAAGTTTCTTTTTTCTGGATACTGGCTGTGGTTTGGTTCTACTATATTTTTCAGTACACTGGCTTAAAAAAATTTGTTTACAGCTGCAGCCCACCCACAACTTGCAGCAGCAGCCAACCAAAAACGATGTTGTGACAACGTGGACTAAGCTGCTCCTTGCCAATAAATACAGATCAGAAAAAAAAAAAAAAAAAAAAACAGTAAGTACAAATGTTACCAGAGTTAATAACTTTTAAATGTTATTAACTTTAACTAACTCACACATATTAAATGATGTGGACTGGTCAGTAACTTCAAACTCTGAGGTTTATTTTTATTTTTCTTAGAGTTAAATGTAACATCTGCGTGCGACCCTTAACAGACTAAAGCTCATCTGTGCATGTGTGTTCCAAACTTTTCCGGTGAGCGCCAGTTGCATCAGTGTTTGTATCAGGGAGAATGTTAATCAAAAGTTATTGTGGATAAGTGTCATAGGTGTTTGCATCAGGGTGTGTGTGTTAATCAAGTAACTGGTTAGGTGTCTGCAAATACGGTTACCTACAGCCAGCATCCAATCACACTGTCTCTTTTGCCATTTAGCCGGTTTTCTCGATTCTTGGAAAGCACACTATTCTCTGCTTTCTGATACCATGTTGCCTAGCAAACAACCACTCAGCTCTCCTCTCTAGTGGATGAAACGTGGTTTAAAAAGGCAGTCTTATGATCCCACTAATGAGCAGCAAAACAGTTCTAGGTTACTCTTTCAAGTGAGCTAAAGGATAAACAAACCTGCTGCATGGTTACTGAAATTTAGAATGATTAGTGAATGGCTAAGATGGAAGCGGTACATGGGACTATGGCAGACAACTTTACCTAGCGATTAAGGTAGGAAGTGCAGTAATGCATTATGGTTTCACATTTAGAAACCATCTTCACTGATTTTGTAAGTTGCCGATACCTCTGTGTAGTGGTTGCAGCATTACTGTACTGAAAATATAGAAATATGACATACTTTTATATGGTGATGTTACTATTATTAGTAGAAATTAGAAGGCGGTGGAAACCAGTATCGTTAATGTCCATTTTATTTGTTGCAAACCTGTTTCTAAACAACATTCACCATTTGTTCTTACTTTGGGAGGCAGACAAATAAAAGTACTAACTAAAACATGTAAAGTATACATTTTTCATGGACTTGCTTTGCTACAGGTTTAATTCTTTACTAAGTACATAACACACAATACTATAATATAAACTCTGTACAACCTGTAGTCTTATGCGTCTAAAAGGCTGTTTTTTTTTTTTTTTAACTTCCTTACCCGCATGAATCCTGACTTCCTTTAAATGTGTGTGTGTGTATATATATATATATATATATATATATATATATATATATATATATATATAAAATTAATGCAAATTTTATGTTAATTAGTGCCCCAAATTTTTGGTCAGTTGTAGCTACTTTTTATGGGTCTTTGTCCAGATTTCTGATATCTCCAGGTTGAGAGATATGACTCTCGGGCATGAAAGGTTGGTGGTAGTTCCGCTTTCTGTAGAAGCATTGTCACTAAGAACTAAAACACAATATCTGTCTGCCTCATGAATGTCTAAATTTGAATTGCCTTTACTTAATAATCTTTCTTTGCGGGTCATTAGATGTCCACCTTTTAACTCAGCTTCTTTAATTCCCCACAATGGATGAAGGCAAACTCTATGATTGTGTGTTTTTTTAGTTATTCTTGTGCTTCATCCTCGGTCAGATTTAAAAGATGCCCCATTTCTGAATTCTGAGCTGCTTTTATATTTTGAATAATCATGCAGTCTAAGAGACGATGACTTGCTAGTAGCAGCATTTGCTGTGTGCAGAGCTAATCAAGGACCGTTGAAGGGGCAATAGATGGAAATGCATCTGTGCAGATAAACTTGTAGCCATTACTGAAGCATGCAAATTATCAAAAGACAAAACAGTAACAATCTTTACAGATTCATGGTATGCCGATGGGCCAGCTCATGATTTTGGGATACTTTGGAGAGAAATACAGTATATGACACAAGCGGAAACTCATTAAAAATTCTGTCTTTGTTAATGAACTATTAAATGCACTTCAGTTACCTAGGGAAGTAGCAATTGATCAAGTGCACTGCTCATATGACTGATGATTCTTACAGTTCAAAAGGAAATGCTTTCACCAACATGGTGGTCAGACAAGCTGCATTGTGTTATTCTGTTCAGGCTTCATTTTGCAACAACAACAGGAAACTAATACAACTATTTATTTTCAGGAATTGTTCTCTTTTCAAAATTAAGTTGCTGACAATGAAAAGGCATGATGGACATATAATGGCTTTGTTCGCTTCCCAAACTCAATATGGTGCCATCCGGATGGGAGGCTAGATGTACTACATTCATTTTTAGTTCATTTAGTTCAAGCTTTTCATATCTTCTCATTTGGGAAAAAATGCATTAATAGCACATATTTTGACTGATTGGAATGCCCTTTACATTTCTGAAGTCATTCAGCATTTTGCAAATGTATTTAATATATGTGTAGAGAATAATGTATCCAAAAGTATTCCTGTCCCTATGCAGTCTTTTAAAAAGCCGCGGACACCTTTCTGTTGTGGGCAGAGGGAGTTCAGTAAATTACCACAATGTCACAAATTCAAGTATGATTTAGTAATTTTATGTTTTATTTTCTGGAGTTGAAGCCTATCTCTGTGGTAATGATGTGACTACTGTCGCCAAAAAACTGTTACAAGAAGTAATACCAGATTTAATGTTCCTTAGTGTTTTCAGACTGATCGAGGCTGGACAGGTATTACAACAAGTGTGTTAAATCATGAAAATAAATATACAATATCATTGCTCGTAAAGCTTCAGGAATTGTTGATAGAATGAATCAGACTTTCAAAAGTAGAACTGCAAAACTGTATGAGAAAACTGGTCTTAAATGACCAGAAGCATTGTCTTTAGTTTTATTTACTATTTATAATGCAGTTAGTACTTCTAGGAAATACTCTTCCCAAGACATTCTTATGGGAAGACCTATGAGAATGTCAGCAAAAAGGTTTCCCAATAATTTGGAGTTACAAGATGTTGATGAATCTATTTTTCTTTATTGCAAGTGTCTTTTTCTACTTTGCAATGGATTCATTCACAGATTATTTAAGCTCAACAGCAGTCTATTACTGCCTCTTGCCATAATGTTGTCCCAGGAGACTTCATGTTCGTTAGATCCTTTTCTAGATGACACACCTTGCAGCTAAGCTGTAAAGGACCATTCCTGGTTCTGCTTATAACAGCTACAGCAGTTTGATGTGAAAGATTGCCTACTTGGATTCATGT
Source organism: Protopterus annectens (assembly GCF_019279795.1). Taxonomy (NCBI): domain Eukaryota; kingdom Metazoa; phylum Chordata; order Ceratodontiformes; family Protopteridae; genus Protopterus; species Protopterus annectens. The sequence continues at coordinate 1,887,209,621 of NC_056737.1, read as the reverse complement.
TTCACTTGTTAAGAAAACCTCCCTTGTGATGGATGTCATCGAGATGCCAATATCATTCCACCCATTATTGTTGATGAACCAATTGTATCCCATACCAGAAGAAAAAACATGGAAACCCATTCATCCAGAAGTGAGACCTAGGAATTCAGCAATGTCATAGTGGTTGGAAGTGAGGCCTAATGATATAGCAACATCATCTACAATGGATAATGAATGGGAATCAGCCTATGATTCAGGAAATGAGTCAGATAGGACCATTCATGAGACTTCAACCAGTGTCAGTGTGCTATTTGTTTAGAAATAGATATTATGTGAATTATAAAAAGAGAGTGTATCATCCTTAATTGCAAATTTTTTGAGAACCCTCTCCAGCCCTAACCTGCTCAATATTCATGTAGATTTATTGTTGAAACTGCTACATTGGTATTCATCATCCTTATATTGCATTATTTCTTTCATCTGAAACCATTGGAATTGTAAGTACTGAACAATTTTTTATCAGAGGTAAGTGACTGGTTAAAAATAGAGCCAAACAATTGGTTAAAATTGAGCAAAGAACACCACACTGGCATTCTAAGTTTAATGTTTTTTCTGCTGTATTATATGCTTATGTCAAGACAATGAATGCTAGTAATTGTTGAGTGTGTGCACATATACCAAATGCACATGATGGATGAGGGTATTCTGTTCTTTCCAATACCAGCATAATGTTACCCCATTTTGACTGGTTCCACTCCAATCATGAATGACTGTGAAGGAACATACTTGTTACATTAAAAATGGAAAACTTCCTGTTGGATAGAGCAACTCTAATGTTACCTAAAATATATATATAATGGGCCTGGAAGGCATCATATGACTATGTTGTGTGAGTTTTACTATATACATTTGAAGACAAAGCTTACCTCTGTTTACAAATAAATTGGTCAGGATGTTGCTATATTGGTCATGTTATTCCAGCTGTTCGACATAAAGAGACTTTACCCAGGGTGAAAATTCAGTGTTCAGTGAAAGGAGGAGGCAAAGGACATTAAAAATACTGTCAGGAAGACAAATACTTTCTGAGTTTATCATCATAATATAGAAAAGACTGCATTCAAAGGACTGACACATATGAACTTGGGAAATGGCGTTATCTAGGAATGGGTATTTTACCTACCTATAGGGCAGTAAAGTCAATTTGGAAACAGAGAAGACTGTCTAAATAATTAAAAATATTGAGTAATGCAACTTCTGAATCAGTTAATCAGATTACCATTGAAATGACTGCCATGCATAGTGTAGTGCTACAAAATCACATGGTACTCAACTTTACCCTTCCTTTTAAAGGAGGTACATACACACTCATCCAAATGGAGTGCTGTTTGTTCATTCCTCATAATGAACATGCCATTCCTAGTCCCTTAGAACATATGCAAAAAGTTGTGGAGTTGTTCCATATTAAAGAAACTGATAGCTCCCAATGGACATGGTTGACAAACCTTTTCTCTGGTTGGGGAGGAAGAATTTTAAAATTCTTTATGCTCATTGCCATCGTTATAATACTTTTAGATATTATTTTATTAATGTGCAAAACACTGATCATGAAGCTTTTTATATCTAGAAAAAGTATTAAATTACAAAATATGCATATTAAAAATAGAAGTCAAAATATGCCACTGACCACAACTAAAGAAAATCATGATGAGGATAGTGTGGAAAGTGTGTTAAGAAATTTTGGACAAATGGATGATAATTAGTTTGGGAGAGAGATTTTCAACTGAAAAATATTTATATTGTCTTTTAGGTCCATCCAAACAAAGATGTGTTTATTGCTCATAAAACTGTTTCGCAAAGCATCAGTGTAAGTATTGTGTGAGCCAAGGTCAGAAGGAAATTGCATGTGAAAAATGTTTAATTGGTCATGAATAAGTGCCCACCCATTTGAAAATTTGCTGTTACTGTCCCGTCATTAAGAAATACCTGATATGAATGATGCTTCATAGCAACAAATGGGGGATTGAGAAGGGGAAAGTGTAAAAAAGGAAAATTTTTAGTGTTTTATAAGATATTCTCTCTTTATAAGTGGAATCCATATTGTTTTAAAATGGATCCTCACAGATTAGGCCTGGCTTGTATTTTCTTCCTTATCTAGATGCCGATGTAGATAGTGTCAGTGTGGAAGATCAGAACTTGTGCCCAATAAGTAAAGAAACCATAACAAAAGCCATCTCAGTTTGCATAACTGGGCTAGGATTAGTGTATATTGAAGACTGTTTTCCATCTATGCTTGCTCATCATAGCTGTAAGCACCTTTTGCTTTAGCCACTTCCCTATGTAACTCTGGTTTCCTCCAGTGACCTGCTCCAATATACTCAGCCTTATCACACAATTGACAACATAGCTGGGTCATACCACAGAACCTTCTCTTCTTAAATTTTAGATAGCTGGTTATAACTGACTTTTGTTCAGGAAAAACAGGTGGCAAATGCTTCAGCATTGTAATCCTGCACCAGGCTGGTGCCATTTTAACTCTAAAGTTGTGACATTTTATAAGAAGATGCCAAAACTTTCCATACTAGAAAGTTTCCCACTAATTCTCTGTACGGTATGGCCCTGGCAGTCCTTGAAGGGAATATGTTTTCAAAATCTGACAGTTGGATGACTGCAGTTTCAGTGAGTCCAATTTTTATTCATTAATTTTTATTTTATAAATTTCCTAACCAGGTACGCCCACTAGACACACATGTCCCTTTTCAGAGGCATCCTACAAGCAGTGTCTGGTTAAGAGACTTACTCAGAGTCCGAGAGTAAGCAAATGGAAGTGGATGGAATCAAATGCTGTTCCCTGGACTATAGGAAGGAGCTCCATTAACAGCTCTGAGATTTAATCCAGTGTGCTAACTACCAGACATTCAGACATTTCACTGCAAAATTCTTTCAAAGAACCAGACTTTGTAGTTTTGCCCACCAATATGTGATCATAGAGTTAGTATATATAAGTTTACAAATGTGAAGTGTGTCCCTCCACATGGGGGCACAGGGAGGCTTAATTCTGTCACTCAGCAGTGCCATTCCATGTGTATGAGACTCGATGAAATTGCTTTCAGTGAGCCAGCATGATTCCTATTTTTAAACTGGGAAATCTTCTACAAAATTCACTGGGTATGTACCTTCTTTTCCTTTTACCTGGGCTACTCTTATTACATTATCACTTAACGTCTGGTTTTGAAGATTCTCAAGTCTATTCAGTAGGGTATCAGCAGGGCAATATAGTTTGTTTAAATCACTTTCTTGACATTTTATTTCTCTTCCAATTTTCAAGTTCATCTTTTGTTTATAGTTATTGTTTAACAGGTCAACTTCTTTTCTCATCAGTCATCACTTCCTACACTTCTCCCATGTCCATAGTAAGATTATCCAGTTCATAGCTTGTTCCATTCATTTTATCATGTGTCCTAATTCCAAGTTGTATAGACACACCAAATGAAACATCAAATTGAACCCTTATAATCTGGCTATATATAAACTTTTTCTCCTCCTTGCTATAATGAAATTATATTAAGTGCTGAGGACATAACTGCAGAGGTAGTTTGTGTTCATACTGCCACTGCTCAGGTTCAACACCTCCCTCCCTTTGAACAAGTTTGGAATTATACAGGGAGTTATATAAGTTTGAAAATGGTCCACAAATTTGTCTTGGTACAGAAATGGGAATTTAAATTGGGTCTGTATTAAGTACTAGATATTTATATGAGGGTACACATTCAGTTATATTTCCAAACCTGTCAGTTATAGTCAGGGAGAATGCTTTAGCTAGTAGTTGTTGTAGAGACAGGAATGGGTGAAAAGGCATACTGTAGTTGTATAAGAAACTTACTGTAACAGTAGATGTCTGTAAGAAGTCTTCCTTATTAATAATTCATTTCCATTGTCTACACTATGGAATTTTTTCAGGTATTTATATACTTACAGGTTTAGTGTTAGACTTTTTTTTCTAAGTGCTGCACACATCAATCTCTGTATTTTGTTTAGACTCAATTGATAATTGCTGTAGCTGAGAAATGCTCATTCAGCCTACCCAGTGCCCTGCTAGGAGTAAGCCACTGTAATGAACTGGTGGGACATGAACTGGCATTTTTGGTATAGAAATGATGTGATCATGATGGTGAAACACTGAGAGAGGCAATGTCTCCCTTACCATCAAAAGGTGGAGAAATGGAAAAAAAAATGTCCTGATTGGGAAAAAGTTCTAAGCAACTGTTTTAAGATTGCATTGGGCAGAGTATCTTGGGGTGTGGGCATAAAAATTGAGGAAGTCTCTCTCTCTCGCATTCTCCAATCTATTCTTATTGGTCAGAATGGGACAGATGATCCATCAGTTACTGATAGTGTTTGTGTGTGTGGGGGGGATCATAGCTTGAAAAGATGGGGTGTTACAGTACCACCTGTAATACATGCAGAAGCAGAAATGGATTTGGACATCTACTTGAATGGTGATTTCCTCACACAAGTGTACTTTTGCCCATTTAGATATCAATTGCTGAAGCTGAAGATTATAAATACTTCAACTCAACAGGGAACCACCCATTGCTAACTGGAGATCACAGTCACTTGAGGCTAAGAGGATAACTTAGTTTGGAAAACAGCAAATATAAAACTGTCATGGCCCTGACCTGGGGATCTCAGCTATGCCTTGGTATCATTTCCAGAAAAATCATGAACAGAAGGGGAGATAAGATACAACCATGGTGGAGTCCTCTGACCCTTTGAACATATTCAACTTAAGACTGATGACTTGGATGCAACTCCTTCTCTTCAAATGCCAATATGTGATGACAAGCATCAGCAGCCTTGGGTTCCAGATCTGTTGAACACCTGTCACAAGATATTCTCCACATATTTAGCTAGTACTGGTTAAGTCTCATGACCCCTCCAACATCTAAGCAAGATCAAAAGGTTGATCCACTGTTTTATAGTGAGGACAGAACTTTTGCTGTTCCTCCTAAATCTATTTCAATTATCATATAAAGTCTGCTTTCTAGCATCCCAACATAGACTTTTCCTGGTAAACAGAGGAGTGCTGTCCCTGGATAATTGGAACACATTCATCTGTCCCTCTCTTTGAAAATGGACAAAACCAATGCACAGATAGCTGTTCTCAACAGCCATGCAGCTCTGAAAACTCATTAATTTATTAACCATGAAAGCAAACAATGTTCAGTGACTTAAACATTTCCATCCATATCTGATACACTCTCATGGGCTTGCTACAGTAGTATTGTTTAATCACTACATTGCAGTGATATCCTTTACAAAAATGGATCTAGTCCCATCTGTTGTTTCCTGCATTGCCTCAGTTCTTGAGATCCTGGAGTTTCTCAAAATATTCCTTCCACCTCTTGATCATGCCCCCATTGAGGCCAGAATTTATCTACCTTTGCTGATAAGGTCTGAAGAAATGCCCTGCTTCTCTCCTTCCCACCATCCTGAGTCAGTAGATGAGTTGTCAGAACTAATCTCAGGCTACCAGAAAATCATTCTCCATGACCTCAAAACATCCTCCCACATCAGGAACTTACCGTCAGTGTCTGTCACAAATATTGCTTTCCTGGCATGTCAGTACCTCTCAGTCATTTCTGGAGACCACCATAATAGAACTGCATGGACTTCCTTTTCCTTTAATATGATGGCTTCTTTGATTGCTGGTATCAATTGGCAGGTTCTAATGTACCATATTGTCAAGAACAGCCATATTTCAGTCACAGAAGTTTGCCTCTGCCTCAGCTGTTATGGTGTTGGGTAGTGTTAGAAAAATTTGTATTAATGTGAGTATGATTAAATGCTAATTAATAGTCAAAAGAATTAACACGTTTTTCATTCTATTTTACATGCACTGTGATATATAAATTGAGTTTCATATGAGACTGAAATAGATACTTTTTGAAAACTGCAGTATGCTTTCTGAAACTTGCAAGATGCCGTCTGACCTAGTAATTGCTAGCACAGCAATATTCATGTTTATGCCTTTTGGAAATGTACTTGAGAAGCAGGTGCTTATCTGCTAGGTCAGGAACGAATGAATGAACAATACTATATTCTGTAAATGTAATGATTTTAAACAATCAGCTCTGTTCAAAGCATGAGAACATGTACAGCTGCAGAAGCTTAGAGATAAAGTAGACAAAGGATTATTAGAGAAATGAACTGTTAGCATTGTGCTTGAATTAGCCATAGTACCTTGAAGGGTAACATAACATGCATCTAACTGGTGGTAATCAAAGCCACGTTGTTTTTCTCAGGAAGTTTCTCACAAAAATTGTTAAATCAGCAGAAATTCATGGGACTGATGGTCAACAAATGATGATGAAAAGACTGGTATTTTTGTTACGTCAGCTTGGTAGGCAATGTCTTGTTAGAGAATGTATAAAAATGAAAGTATTTCCTGTTTCTAGTTAGACAAACTCTGTAATAGCATGTTTTTGTCTCCTTGCTGCAAGATTAAAGTGCCTTAACCTGAACCTACTGTGTTTTGATCATTTTTAAAATATATTTTTCCTTTGACAGTTTGGTCCTTCGGACCGGAAAGTACCTCTCGCTCTAGGCCTAGGTCAGAATTGGGCCCGGTGGCATGCATCTGTACGGAGAAGAGGCCAAATTGGCTCTTCTGTTTTGAAAGACCTCTGACTGAATTGTCGTTCGAAAGAGGCCAGCCACTGTTTCTGAGCTGGGATTGGAGGACGAGTCAACGGTCCGGTGGATCAGCTCATGGAGGGTCAGGTAAGGAGGAATTTACCTTATTTCTGTTTTAAGATCAGGGACTAGTTACAGAACTGTTTTTGTCAAGGAAGATTTGCATTGTGCAGATCAGGGACAAAAAAGGTTACTGTCTTGTCATAGATCAGGGAAACAGAATAGGTAGACAGTTATTCTAGATAAACTGTGAAAAGGTGTAGAGCTGTGGTACCATGTGATAAGAAGGATTACGTAACAATTTACAGCTTAGCTGAGGCAACATGGGAAATCAGTGCACGAAAAGTTCCCGACACCCGCCCCTATCTGAAGATGCGAAATATATGCAATTACAGCGTACCGACAATGTTAAGTACTATACAAAATGGGTTAATAAGTATAAATTTGACGGTAATTTAGATAAACTTGCACTTATTAAACCTGTCAGGCAACTGAAAACAGACGCAAAAGGTCAATTAAAAAAGCAACGACAATTAGGAGTTCCTCAGGCACATAGGTGGCTTGAGGAAGCAAATCGCAGGGAACAAAAGATTAAAAATTCAAAAACAATGTTCTTAGACAAAGAAGATAATAACTTGGTAATAGCAACGGCCCCTCCTTCGCCCCCTCCACTTCCCTTATATGAAGCGAGTGGACAAGCTGATCCACCTCCGCTATACCCAGCTGTTTCTACAGCACTAAAACCGTTTGTCAGGGATCCTATCGAGACAAGGTCTCGAACACGCAACTTGAGAGGGGAGATTGAATTATATAAAATAAATAGAAAATCACGAGCTATGAGTGAGGAAGAAATATGTCCACTCATAGAAGTACCAAATCCTCAGGCAGGACAGGATCTGACTCTTTTAGTTTATAGACCGTGGACACCGGAAGATGTCCGGAAAACCACGGAGGGAATTCCCCATCCGAAAGTGAATTTTAGAAAATTTTTAGAAGATTTACAGGGTATGAGATTAAGTTACCATTTAAATGGAGAGGAAGTAGAAAAAGTAGTTAGACAAATTGTAGGTCCAGATTGGCACATGATCAGTGGTGACTGGAATCCCCATGACGCGGAGCTTAGACCACTCCCACATACTAATGCAGAATTGGATGGCAGAGTAAAGGATCTGACAGACCGAATCTCTGAAAAATGGAAGCCTAGGGCTGATTGGACTTGCATTAATCAGTGCATTCAACAAGAAGGTGAAACGGTTGATAGATATTATGCTAGATTATTAGAATGTTTTAATAACCACTGCGGAATGCAGATACCAGAAGATCAAACACATGATTCTCCGTATGAGCAGCAGCTAAAGAATGCATTCTTAAAAGGTAGTATAACTCCCATCAGTAGCTTTATTACAAAGCACATGGTAGATCATCGAACAAGTAGATTGCAGCCATTACTTGAATATGCAAGACATGCAGAAAGGCATTTCAATAGTAAAAAGAAGAAGAAAACCCAAGTGTTTTCAGCCGAAGATGGGTCAGAAGTTTTTGTAGTACAAACTGGGAGAAAGGGTAAGAAAAATGCTCATTGAAACAAACAATCTGATAAATGATCAGAAGATTTTGAAGAAAAAAAGAAAAAGGGTGAATGTTTTAAATGCGGGAAAAAAGGACATTTAGCAAGGGATTGCAGGCTAAATAAAAAGATGACTACAGAAAATAAGGAGGATGAGGAATGACTATATGATAGTCAGGAATCACTGAATGAAAATAAATGGGAAAAGGCAAATGCAAATGTGATAGCAAGGGTAGAGGATGTGACAGAAGGGGTAGAGGAAGTACATGAATTTGTAGATGTTGACGAAAATGAAATTTTGGACTTAGCGTTATTAAGCCTAGAGCTCTACTTAGCAGACACAAAACTGGAAGTTACGCTTCTAGTAGAGGGGAGGGAAGTCAAATTTTTGTGTGACTCAGGGGCTTCACGGACCCTGATACATCCCTCCATATTACCGGAAGATTCAGAATCACCAGATTATATACTAGAGAAAGCAGCTAATGGACAGCTGTATTGGGTGCCACTCTCCCATGACATAGTAATAACAGACCCCGTTTCAGGAATGACCCAGAAAAGTAAAATTGTGGTTTCTGCAAAATGCCCAGTAAATCTCTTGGGCAGAGACTTAATGCAGATATTTGGCATAGTCGTAGTTCCAACCATGCAGGGTATGGAAGCACAATGACAAATGGATACTTTTGTGGTGCGACAGGAGGGTGAGGCATATTATTGGTACAGCCAGGACTTGGTTACGACTGGTCCAGGGGCAGTAACCGAAGAACTGATGAATGTAGCCATCAGTAAATCCCCCTCCTTTGACATTGACAAACAACATTTGTTGCATTGTACTCTATATTACTGTAATAGACCAGGACCTGATAAAGAATATGAACAGGAATTGTTTCAAAACCATGCAAACAGGCTAGTGTTACGAAACTTGTACTGGGACACAGAAGGAAACAGTGTAGTAAGCTGTTCATTGCCCAAGGAATTTTTAGCACTTTACAAATCTAATCGATTGCCACATGTTAGCTTAACCAAAAATAGAAGTTTGAAATGAGCAGACTTAGGAGAAAAAGTCAGAAGGTGGGAAAAACAGACAGAATTAGAACTCTCCGAACAAGGAGTACAGAAGCAGAAATTGAATTGGATAACACAGACACACCCAGCTCTGCACTCACAGGCAAGTGAGAATAGCTGAGTATTACTCTTATTGGAAGAAGAGGAAAAGCCTTGCGAAACATACCAGAGACTCTCTGGTCAACAGGGAAATCAGATGTAGGACTTATTCAAACAGCAGGACCAGTTACTATTACGCCAAAATCAGCATTTAGACCTCAGAAAAGGCAGTATCCCTTGAGGAAGGATGCACAGATAGGGATCAAACCTATAATAGCAGCCTTACTCAAGGAAGGAGTCCTGATAGAATCACCCGATTCACCATGTAATACACCCTTATTTCCTGTTAGGAAAGCAAATGGGGAGTGGCGTATGGTCCAAGATTTACAAGCTGTGAACAATGCAGTTATACCTAGGGCACCAACGGTGCCAGATCCTCACACTCTATTGAATGACTTAAAGCCTCAGCAACAGTATTTTTCTGTGGTAGATATTAGTAATGCATTTTTCTCAATACCGATACACCCTGACAGTCAACATTGGTTTGCATTTACATTTCAGGGGAAACGGTATACATATACGAGATTACCACAGGGATATTGTGAAAGTCCAACAATATTTGCACAAGAAATGGCAAGCAACCTGGCAGGATTTATCCCACTGAAAGGTAGTCAGATTTTACTTTACGTAGACGACATTCTGCTGGCAGCCCCCACCCAGCAAGAATGTAGAGAGGATACTATAGCATTATTACAATTCTTAGCTACTCAAGGACACAAGGTGAATAAAAATAAACTACAACTCTGGAGAAAGCAAGTTAAATACCTGGGATATGTAATATCCAAAGAAGGCAGAATATTAGATGAAGACAGAAAAAACAGCAATATTACAAGCACCTAGACCTACTACCAAGAAGGAAATGATGTCCTTCCTGGGAACTACTAACTTTTGTCGGAGTTGGATACCAAATTATGCTTTGGAATTTGCTCCACTGACTAATTTGATATTCAAAAAGCCGATGTCAGCACAGGATTTATTACAGTGGACACCAGAAGCAGAAGCAGCTTTCTGTAAGTTAAAACAACTGATAGCATCATCCTTAGTTTTAGGATTACCAAACTATCATAAGCGATTTTTTCAAACTGTAGACTGTAAGCAAGGTTATATGACATCAGTGTTGACACAGCAACATGGGGACAAACAACGCCCCATAGCTTTACTATTCATCACAGTTAGACCCAGTGGCGCGATCCCTGCCCCACTGTGTACAAGCAGTAGTTGCAGCTGCAATGGCAGTGCAGGCTTCGGCCTCAGTAGTGTTGTTCCACCCTCTCACATTGAGAGTGCCTCATGCAGTCACAATTATTTTACTGCAAGAAAAAGTAGCATATCTTTCTCCTGCTAGACATCTTTCCTGTATGACTATACTGTTGAGCCAACCTCATATGACAATTGAACGATGCACAACTTTGAATCCATCAACCTTGCTCCCGACCCCTGCAGATGGCAAACCACACTGCTGCCTGCAGGAGATTGAGCAAAAGACATTACCTAGACAAGACCTTACAGATGTTCCCTTGGATGATGCCGAGGTGACATACTATGTGGATGGCTCGTGCAGGAGGGGTCCTACAGGACAGACTCTAGTGGGGTATGCAGTCGTTTCTGATACCGAGACTTTAGAAGCAAAATCTTTACCACACAACTTATCTGCACAAGCAGCAGAATTGATTGCCTTGACAAGGGCATATACCTTAGCAAAAGGTAAGAAAGTGAATATTTTTATTGACAGTCAGTATGCTTTTTCTACTGTACATGTTTTTGCGCAGCAGTGGAAAAATAGAGGAATGATCACATCTACTGGTAAACCAATTAATCATGCACAATTTATTTTAGATTTATTAGACTCCATTCAGTTACCTAAAAACATAGCTATTTGCAAATGCGTAGCTCATACCAAGCAACAGGATAGAATTTCAAAAGGTAATGCGCGGGCTGATACAGCTGCAAAACAGGCAGCTTCAGCCTCAGAAACTTTTCTTTTGAGTGAGGAATTACAACCCTCTGAGATTTTAGATTTAGAAATGTTGAAAAAAATGCAGACACTTACTACAAATGTAGAAAAACAGAAGTGGATAAAACGAGGATAAATTCTTGAAAAGGGACTGTACATCTCCAAGGAAAAGAAACCAATTCTGCCATCTAACTTGTTTAGATATGCAGCTTTGTTGAGCCATGTCTCAACAGGGGGGATGGTACAGTTAGTGAATCGAGTGTTTACAACGTATAGATTTACAAACTATACAAAAAATTTTTGTGCAGCATGCCATGTTTGTAACAAGCATCATGCACAAGGGGCATTGAAGCCTAAGCAAGGGAGTTTCCCTACACCACCGTATCCGTTCCATACTATTTGTATGGATTTCATAGAACTGAATAAATGTGAGAATAAAAAGTATTGCCTTATCATTATAGATATGTTTTCCAAATGGGTGGAAGCTTTTCCAACTAAAAATCCAGATGCAGCTACTGTTGCAAAGGTCCTTGTTAAAGAAATTATACCCAGATTTGGCATACCAGAAAAGATTTATAGTGATAATGGTACACATTTCGTGAACCAAACAGTGCAACAACTTAGTCGCTATTTCAGAATATCGTTAAAAAATCACTGTGCATACCACCCCCAATCTGCAGGATTAGTAGAGAGGCATAATGGGGTATTGAAGAATAAACTTAAGAAGTTGATGAGTGAGACACAAAAGAACTGGGTGCACTGTTTGCCTCTGGCACTGTTGAGCATGAGAACTGTTCCAAATGCAAAGGGATTGACTCCTTTTGAAACTTTGTTTGGGAGGGCATATTATACACCTCAGTGGAAACCTCTCATGTCTGCAGAGCAAGAGGCTGACAGTTCACTTGCAGGGTATATGAGGCAATTTTTGAATAACAAACTTTTGCAGTCAAATTCTGTTTCAGATAAAGAGCAACCAAAATCGGAAGCAGCAGTAGCCCCAGGCAACTGGGTCTGGGTGAAGATTGTGAAGAAAATTAATTGGACTTCTCCAAAGTGGGAAGGGCCATACCAGGTACTACTGTCGACACCCACTGCAGTCAAGATCGCGGAGCAAGCTTCCTGGATTCATTTGACACACTGTAAACTGGTTAAGAACTTTGAATTGGACAAAAACCTTGTTACTGTTGTACAACGAGAAAATAATGGCCAGGTATAGAGTGAATAGAGACATTGAGCAACCTCAGAAAACTTGCATGATCATTTTGATAGCTATACTAATCACAATGTTCTTTTTGTTGTGGCCACTCCTTTTTCCTGCCACAAAAGTTGAACTGATTAAGCGTGATGGGCCAAACATAGATTGGCATCCGAACTTTAACACTTATCAGGCAATTACACGTGTGTATGCTGAGACTTTTAATGCTTTAATTGCTGGGTCTGCACGGCCATACCAACAGCATACGGGGGTTTATTGATGGCTGCTATCCCCCTGGGGGTCAATGAGACCTGGGAAAATCTGTTTTTTGACACAGTTGCTATTAAAGCATATGATAAAGTAGCACTGTATTTGCCTGTAACACAAAAAGGAATTGTATGTTTTTACAAAAATGATACCATCCAAGTGGGATGGAGCAAATGTAATATCACTGTACAGTATAAATGTTATACAAAAGCAAATAATTTAGGTGGATCTTGTAGTACAGATTATAACTCATTTCTTAAATCTATGCATAAGACTCTTGATCAGGTACAACGTAATCCTGTACTTTTTAAACAGTTATCAGTAATAGATAGGAAAATGTTTCATGCAGGGCAGTCATTTCGTAACAAAGTAATAACTAAAGTAGAGGACTGTTATTTTGTGTGTGGTAAAAAAGCATATAAATGGTTACTGGAGAATTGGTCTGGCAGTTGTTTTTTGGGATACCTGGTCCCGGCCATACGACACACTGCAGTTTTACCTCAGGGAAGTATTCGAAACACCCGAGATGTAACCAAAAAGACTGTTAAGAAACCTGAGAATCCAGTGGGACAGATCGAATCAGGCTGGAAAGACCACCATAATGTGGGAACCAAACTTGCGCACATGGACCTGAGTGATGCTGTCATATCGTGGGCAGGCATATTACCTGCATATGGCACAGTTAAATCAATTTGGGAGCTGCGAAAACTGTCCAAACTTCTCAAAGTAATGAGTAATGTGACTTTTTTTGCTCTTGAACTGATAACTGATGAACTGAATGCCATGAGAACTGTAGTGCTCCAAAACCGAATGGCTCTTGACTTCACCCTAGTGGCGAGAGGTGGGACGTGCACTTTAATCAAAGAAGAATGCTGTGCGTTTATTCCGGATCATCAGCATGAGATTAACGATCATCTTGAGGTGATTCAGCAAGTGTCGGCCATGACCAAACCAGGCCCAAACCCTCTGACAGACTTTTTCCAGAATGTATTTGGGGGGGTGGGGTTCCATCCTAAATGAACATACTGATTGCTATTGGGGTAGGATTACTCCTAATAGGAGTTTGTGTTTGTTGTAGAATCCCCTGCATGAAGAAATTGATAAAAGAATTCATAAACATATCAGTATCTGAGACTATGTATCAAAGTACTGAATTTGAAGAGTTGTTAGAATGTGAAACACTTTCATAAAAGTTTTAAACTAAATGACTTTCTTAACTGCAAATCCTGATTGGAAGAGGTTAGGAAAAGAAGCAAATTGTTTACTCTTTTTTTGAAAATAGAATTAAAAAGTATTAACAGGAGGGAAATGTTAGAAAAATATGTATTAATGTGTGTATGCTTAAATGCTAATTAATAGTCAAACGAATTAACGCGTTTTTCATTCTATTTTACATGCACTGTGATATATAAATTGAGTTTCATATGAGACTGAAAAAGATGCTTTTTGAAAACTGCAGTATGCTTTCTGAAACTTGCAAGATGCCCTCTGACCTAGTAATTGCTAGCACAGCAATATTCATGTTTATGCCTTTTGGAAATGTACTTGAGAAGCAGGTGCTTATCTGCCAGGTCAGGAACGAATGAATGAACAATACTATATTCTGTAAATGTAATGATTTTAAACAATCAGCTCTGTTCGAAGCATGAGAACATGTACAGCTGCAGAAGCTTAGAGATAAAGTAGACAAAGGATTATTAGAGAAATGAACTGTTAGCATTGTGCTTGAATTAGCCATAGTACCTTGAAGGGTAACATAACATGTATCTAACTGGTGGTAATCAAGGCCACGTTGTTTTTCTCAGGAAGTTTCTCACAAAAATTGTTAAATCAGCAGAAATTCATGGGACTGATGGTCAACAAATGATGATGAAAAGACTGGTATTTTTGTTACATCAGCTTGGTAGGCAATGTCTTGTTAGAGAATGTATAAAAATGAAAGTATTTCCTGTTTCTAGTTAGACAAACTCTGTAATAGCACGTTTTTGTCTCCTTGCTGCAAGATTAAAGTGCCTTAACCTGAACCTACCGTGTTTTGATCATTTTTAAAGTATATTTTTCCTTTGACAGTTAGAGACCATTTAGATTGCATATTCCTTACCTCCCCAGGTACGAGAAACTCCTCCAGAGGTAGAAGCTGAACTTATTTTGTGCTAAAGTACCTTCATCTACATAACTGACCTATATTAATAAGCAGGGTTAAAATCCCCAGCAAGGTCATTTCACTAGTTCCAAGTCTCTCAGTATGGATTCCTGTAATTTATCCTATCAAAGATACTGTAAGATTTATATGGCCTACACAGTCTCCATATTTGATAGTTGGAAATAACAAGGTTTAAAAACATGGGTTGTAGCTGCACTGATATTAATAATATAAATATGACCAAAATGCAGATACTTTCCCACTATCTGTTAAATGTTCAGCAGTTGTTACACTATGACTATGACTTCACAATATTCCTTCATAATAAAAATAGCATACTTCTGACAAGATTAATTATATGATTAAACTTTGGGATGGCAATTTTCACTTAAGTGCTTGTATTTACTTTGAATAATAATCTGTATAATATTATATGCCAGCTTCTGAATCTCAGAAATAGTTTATAAGCTCTTTTCTATTCTGGGCTGTTTTTTGCAAACCCTTCATTGGTTCATACAGTTTGTATTGATACTGCTGGCTGTGACCATAAAATGTGAAAGGCAGAGTGAGGAAGATATAGACCCAAATACAATTTTTCATCAGTTATTGGGGAAGGTATTTCATAGGTTCATAGGTTGGTACTAACTATCGGCCCTAAGGCCTATGCAAGCCTAGCCATAACAATTCCCTGGAAATTTTTTCCCACAATATTTACTTCTCTGGGCCCCTGTCTAGCAGGGCGACTGACATGATCCCCGGGGTGAATTTTTCTATCTTCCATCCAATCATCAAGGTTACTTTTGAAGAGGGCCAATGAGGTGCTCTGCTTGAAGCTGTCATTTCTCAAATTAAATTGATTTTTAAACTATCATATGATTTAAATATTTCATGCAGAGTGTTATATAATAATTTTTATGTGGTAATGTCCTAGAAAATGTGGAAAATAGTGCGGTTTTACCTGTGTGGCCATGATTACCGGAATTTGGCAATCTTTTGGTATTGGGTTGGACCCTTTAGGGGGTGAGGGGGGGCGAAGTTGGCACTAAATCGATCTGCCAGGATATTGGCAATATCCTTGGGATCAGTATATTTAATGCCATTCTGTTGTAGCTCAGAGCAGATCTGAGCAATGCCATTTAGCTTCTTGACATAACTATAGAATGCCTTGTGGTTGTCTTTGGAATCTTTGGCAATTTTATTTTCATAACTAGCTTTTAAGGATTTTATGAGGGATCTCGGCTTTTTACTGAGACTGGTAAGGGAGTATTTTGCATCCTGGGATTTTCCTCTTTTCTGCAACATTTTCTTCTTTCTGTTGTATAATTTGTTTATCACAGGGGACCACCAGATTGGCTTCCTTTTTTTGGAGGAAGGCATATTGGTTCTATTTGGGATGGCACGATTCATGCACAAGTGGATGTGCTTATACAGTGCCTTAGTGTGGGATTCAGCAGTCGAACTTTCAGATCCTGTCACATGGCTGTCATGAAGTTTGTCACTTATGACTTGAGTAGCATGAAGTTAGCTTTGGAGAAGTTTTTTACGGAGGTTTCCTTACTGGGGGGGTGGGGGTGGGATGTGGATGTCAAGGGTGATTTGCTTATGGTCAGACCTGACCAATGAGGTGGTGACCACTGGTGTGGAGCATCTATCTCCCATGTTGGTAATGACCAAGTCTAGGATATTGAAGCCCCTGGTGGGACAATTTATTAGTTGATCCAGGGTGTTGGAATTTATGAATTCCAAGAACCGTTGGGAAAAGGTGTTGGTACCTGAGTAGTTTTCCCAGTTAATGGCAGGGTAGTTGAAATCACCCAGTATTAGGGTGTTTGGTTGTATCTTAATATTTTCCAGTATGTTTAGAAAGGTGTAGTGAGAATCTTGGGGCATGATGGGGGATCTGTAGCTAAAGTTGGATGATGTGAGAATAGAACTTGTACCTATCTACTGTCATACACTACAGCTTGCAGTATTTATCACATGCACCACACATATTAACATGGAATTTTGTGTAACCTTACACTTATTAATAGTTTACTTGAACTGAACCTTCTAGTCCTCCCAACTCTCTCTTTTTGTTTTCTATCCCGTTTTTAAATCTTTATGCATTAAACATAACATTAATTTTCTCTTTTACAAATCATTTTATAGTATTGACATTTGCTTTTATGTAAAACTCAGAACTGTATAAGACCTACACATTAGTATATTTTGATGCATTACTGTTGCCTGTAAAATGTGTTATGGAAATATGGAGAATGTTATGCAAACAGTATAAAAATAAATCAAACCATTTTGAAGGAGAAATACACTTCCCTTCATGTTTCAGCCAGTGATCTGTTCTTATTGCTACTTCCCTGTGTTTTTAAGTTCCTCTGGTATCAGTGTTTAATTGCCTTAATTAGGTGCTTTCACTTCTGTAGCTAACTGCAATATAAGAATCTCCTCTAAAGCAAAGCTTGTCAACTGATTGCCACCATCTTTTTCAGATATTGTTCAACAGGGCATCTTATATGTCCGAATATATGTTATTATGCCTACATTGCATTACAGTTCTTCCAGTAATATGCCTGGGGTTTTAAGATGTGGAAACATACATCATGTGTTGCATGTATGTTAGCCCTGAAAATGTCTGCATAGTGCTATTTTTTAAATGGCGTTGCCATTATGGGCGGACATTTGCAAATGAACTAATTTGAATTCAATACTTTTTCCTAATAAATAACTGAAATGAAAGTATTTAGGCATTTTGCTTTTACATGAATCACTTATGAAACATTGCATTCCTTCAGCCATATATACTGACTTGCAGAAATCTTGGGATATGGTGCTATACATGACTTATCTTAGCCAAGGTAAACATCTGTCAGCCTTAGCATTAACACAGCTGTTCTTCTTCATCTAAATTATCTTTGATGGCTAGAAACAAGTCAATAGAATTCTTTGTGTAGTAATTCTATGGTTACCCTCTTGCATGTGTTATGGCTATACCTCAATATCCACAATACTGTAGTTCCTAACTTTCTCACACAGAAAGTCACAAAAGAAATACTTGTACTATGGTGAAGACACCAAAACCAAAAATAAAATAGGGAATCAGCCTTCAACACTTAAACCAGAACAAAATCTAAACAGTTCAGAAGGCCTCGAAAAAACACACTCCAAAGATGCCTGAAAAGATGTAAATATAACTTTTATTTTGTGATGTGAAAATAAAAGTTGTATTTACATCTTTTTGGGCTTCTTTGGAGTGTGGTTCTTCGAGGCCTTCTGAACTGCTTAGATTTTTTTTACTATGGTGAAGAACTGGCCCTGTTAGGCTAAGATTAGCCTGGGAGTCTTATCTGATAAAGTAGCCGGTGTAGATGCTGGGAAGCAAGCTGTACAGGGGGAACACAAATGGAAAAAGAAAAATCAGACCGACTTCATATAAAAGTACCATCAAGCAGTTACAAGTAAAAAGTTCCAATCTCAGTCTTGCATTGATTGCTGTAGTAACTCAATTTGGCTTGAAATTAAATGAAAATAGAGATTCCCTTATTTTCCATTTTCATTTCAAGCCAAATTGAGTTACTGCAGCAATCAATGCTAGACTGAGATTAGAACCTTTTACTTGTAACTGCTTGATGGTGATTTTATCTGCAGTCTGTTAGATTTTTCTTTTTGACTTTCTCACAGTGGAAATGTGCACATTAGGAAACACAGATGAGAGATGTTTAGAGATGTGGACGTCTTATTAACGTGCCACTGTCAACATGTAACTAATTCTACGTACATGATTGGATAAAAGGTGGACAATATATGTAGCTTTATACAGCAATAGGCTTTGCAATCTTCAGGTAGAATATGCTCCAGCTACTACTACCTGTAGACTAGCACATGTTCAGAGACAGGACTTCTGGAAGAGAGACAGGACTTCTGGAAGAGTACCATCTATGGGGAACTGTTAAGAATACATTTGCAGTACTGTCTCCAGTTTTGGTCTCCAAACATACCCAGAGAGAGTCAGAGAGAGAGGACAAATAGGGAAGATGGGGATATAGACAGTTGAAAATGCAGCAAATAATGGAGAGATATACTTTAGATATACATCTTTAAGAGTAAAATGGAATGTGCTGAGTTGACCATGAAGAAATGGGAATTAGGATGATTTTTCCATTGTATGTTTACGGATTGTAAGTACTTGTAACTATGAAAATGTAAGTGCAATAATGGAAATATGCATTGTGTGAAATTGCTGTGTCTTGCATTATTCCCTCTTCCCAAGGTAGAACAAGTTTGGAGTTAGTTTGTATAAGTAATGGGGGGGGGGGGGGTTCAGCCTCCCACTTCTGGAGTTTCAGAGGGATTGCATCAGAAAAAAACATGATTTTAATATGTAATGCCACGTTTCATACTTAGCTGTTAGTTTAAAAGGCAGACTGTTGTAAAGACGACGTGTGAAAGAACAAGCAGATGTAGTCTTAATCTAAAAGGTGGCTGTGGCTATGGTAGTCTGAAGAAATAGCTTTTGTTCAATATGTCTAGATGTAGGACACATTCTCCATCATAAGGCTGTATGCTCAAAGCAGTGAAGGAAATTAAACATGTTTGTGGACAATTGTTTTATATATTTGAGCATGTGTGTGTGGGTGTGTGGGGGGAGTGTAACATTAGGCTTTGTGTTAAGTAGGATTTGTAGCTTATCTATTACTTATGGAAAATGATAGTTTAGGTGACTGGGCATTGAACTCTATTTCTGTCATACCTCTCAATGGTAAATATTTTTGCCTCATATTTTGATCTGTTCTTCTTAAAAATGCAGTTTTCTAGCAACTTGTTGAAGAATGAGGTCATTAAATAGGGATATACATTTAAATTCTAGACTTTGTATGATTTACAAAATGCATGTTAATGCAAAACTTGTTATTCCAGCAACTTTCTAAGTTTGTAAGAGCAATATTTAAAACATGTCCTTTGTTTTGGGTCTTCATCTCTGTTATTTTTGGCTATATCCAGATTTCTTGCACTTAGAAGTTGAGCAGTATAGTTTCTGTGCTACTCCATCATTGCCAGACTGGTCACACCACCACATTTTGAACAGGTACAGATGACACAAATGGACTGGTATCACTTCCACTGCATGCTCTGCAGATCTGAATAAAAAACAAAGTAGCAAACTTTGTTATAATTGCATAATGATGAATTATGCATTAGCACAACAAAAAGAAATAACTCAACATAAAAAATTAGAAATGCCACTAGACTCTGAAGAAGCAAAGACAATTTGTATTTCTTTTAAACCAGCATACATGAATATGAGATCTATATTACCTTGTCGAAAGGCGTTTTCATTGAACACCTTTTCATTGCCACATAAACAGCGAAGTCCCAAAACTCTGAATGGCCACTTCAGTGAATTCTTCCCAGGGGAAAAAAAATGCTTGGCCATTATCTGGAAATTACCCTTTTCTCCACTGTAGTGTGATCTTGGAGTTGGTATATTTAGTTAGGGGAGTGTGGAGGCAAAGCCATTTACTTAGTAGGGTCTAAAAGTTTGTTTGGTGGTTGGTTGACCAAGCGATTTTTTTTTTTCCCCTGGGAAAAAATTCACTGAAGTGGCTGTTTGGAGTTTTGGGAGTTCACTGTTTGTGTCAATGAAAAGGCATTCAATGAAAATTTATTTCGATCTGGTAATATAGGACATGAATATACAGAAAGAATACATATTACTTTTATAATTTTGTCATTTTTATGGAAAATCTTAAACATATTATTGCATTCATTCCAGCTGGAACATATGACTTAGTATTATTTGAGTGGCCAAGACATACATGCACACTAACTTAACCTCAAACAATGTATCCATAATATATATATATATATATATATATATATATATATATATATATAATGTGTGTGTGTGTGTGTGTGTGTGTGTGTGTGTATAAAACTAATTAAATGGCTAATGAAAATAAAATATACTTTTTCATGTAAATAGGTGATATTTATTGTACCTTTACATACCATTACCATTGTCTGGACTTGGATGCTGAGATATAATTTTGAATTCACTCTGCAGCTTTCAGTGGCTTGCCTGTCATTCTATAGTAAAGCATGTGCTCTGTATGTGTATTTATTTTTTCAGCACACAGAGCTGAAATTGCTATTTGCTTTGACAGTACTTCTTCCCATCACTCTTTGATGATATGTCCTAACTTAAGCTGCTGACAGTGGAAAGATAAATGTGCACAGTGGAACTACACTTGCCACTTGGTAATACATGTGTTGTTCACGTTAATCAAATGCAACCAAGCTAATCAATAATGCCTGGCATCTTCATGTCAATTTTATGTACAGAAAAGGGAAAAAATCTTGCTTGCAACTGCTACCTGATGCCAGTGAAATATAATCCACTCAAGCAGTCAACTGCCGGAACTGAGGAAGTTGATTAGATATTATTGATTTATTAAAATGACAACCAAATGATAACTCTAGAATGCTTTCCAGGGCACAGTGAAGGCACAATATAATATATTACTTTCACTTACCAAATACATCATTCAGATTAAAAAGCATTCCAATAAATTTTCTGATAACTGCTTTGTACTATTTGCCAAATTATGCATAAATGCAAACTGTCTTTATGGGTACTGCATTTAAAACAGTTTCCACAGTTAGGTTTATATTCCAAATGCTACTTTTTTAATAACCATTGGAACATTAAAATGTATGTTATTATGAGGTAATAGTCAACATGAATTACCAACAGAAACAGTATTTCTGCAAATTAGCGATTCTCATATACCTACTATTGCAAAATTATGATAATCTTTTTCCTCTGCTGTTTGCTTCTTATTTTGTTAAAATTAAAATGTTCCAATGACATCTCTTCATTTTGTCACCAGCACCAGCTATCAGAAGGAAATTTACTTATTTATTTGTATTTTAGAACTGGAGTGTTTATATGGGTATATGCCTTTTTCTGCCGACGTCTTAGGAAGAATGTTTCTACAAGATCTAATGCAAAAACAATGACTATAAAAACCTAGACACCACTGCATATCATGCCAGGTGGTCTCTGCTCCCTCGTCCGTTGTGCAGAAAGTGTAGCACTGTGTTAAGTTCCTCAACATACATTGTTACAGAAATGTATCCTTGCTTGTTGCTGGTCTTGACTTCCATGCTATGCTACACAGGCAGAAGCTATAAAAAAACAAAAGATAGTGGTGGGAAGAATGTATTCTATTTTCAACATCGTTTCTGTAATACAAGTGATAAGCATGGGAGACCATACTATAAAATTATAAAATACTAGTGGTCAGTATATAACAGCTTTGAAATGCATAACAACATTTTGCCCCTTTGTTTATCTTTTTTATGAATAAGATGCAACTGCTAACTAACTATCTTTAATTTTAATTCTTGAACATAATTTGAGAAAGTGATAACTTATCCCCAGACCATCTTGACTTACCTTATTTCTTTGCCAGCCTTAAGAAGAAAGTTGGGTGTTGCCTTGGGGTCATCTGTTAGGTAGGAAGAATGCCTCTTTGGTCTGGGTGTACTATAAATACTTCACAATGGGAGGCCACTGTCAACTCCACCTAGGGCAATTTATGGCATGCATGCATCTGTCCACCCATCCATCCATCCATCCATCCATCCATCCGGGTCTATATCACATAGGCGAAGTTACGTAACTTCGAACACCTAATGGTCGAACCATTATGATGTCCTTCAAGAATGCAACTGCAGTCATAACATATGGGTTGTCCTGCCTCAGGCAGCCCTCGGTCGGCCGAATTCCAAAGTCTGGGTCCAGCGTCGGCTGGTGTCGCCTCCTCTCTGATGTCACAACGGCTGGAGTATAAAGGCATCGGCCGACGCCATCTTCTTCAGTCATCTAAAAGCTAAGTACCCCGTTGGGGAACATTTTTTCTTGCCTCAGCCGATGTCAGAACAAATTGAGAAAGTTAATAATTGTTTGTCTTGTGGTAAACAAATACCTCATAAGGACTTCCATTCTTACTGTCTTCCTTGCCTGGGCCCAGACCATGATGTCTCGGCCTGTGCTGCCTATGCTTGTTTTAATAAGCGCACTCTCAGGCGCCGGGCAGAATTTGCAGAAGACTTTTTTGGCGAATCCTTCGCATATACCATGCCGTCGGATCAACCGACAGCTCAATCTTCCAAAAAACGGAAGGACCGGGACCGGCATCCTCGGCCCGCGTCCTCTACCGATACTACTCCTAGACCCTCCGCTAGTGCTTCGGTCCCTGCGGAAGTGGTAATTCAGCCACTCCAGGCCGACGACACAGCGTTAACTAGTCCTTCGGTCCCGGAGACCTCTCTGGTGCCGGTTGTTGATTTTCCTCCAGATAGCGAAGTTCTTGATTTACGCGACACCATTCCGGTGGACAAGGTCACTCCTGCACGTGGGGCTGCTAGGCCTCCTGTATCTATGTCCATCAAGGCCTTTGCATGTGCTAAGGCCGCCAGCCAGGCCAAGGCCCATACTAAACCTGCTGTTCAGGCCCCCTCTTCTGATAAACAGATTATGTCTCTTGCTGCAGACCTTATTTCCCTTATCAGGGGGTCTCAGCCTCACCCAGACAGAGGTTCTCAGCCTCCTGCAGAGAAAAGGCCTAGAACTGAGCAGACTGAAAACCTCCCTTCTGATGAGGCCTCTGGGGATTCTGAGCATTCAGATATTCAAGAAGAATCCTTCTAGGCCTATGAGGACTCTGATGCTGAGGAATCCATTTCCTCTGCCTCTCCTCCAGAGGATTTCTCTCTTGGTGAAGTCCTGCACTCAATGAGGGAACATTTCCAATGGCAGGGTCAGGAATTCTCTGATTCCAGGAAAAGGCTCCGTACCTTCCTAAAGCTTCCCCAGCACAGACCTTTAGCTATTCCTCCTGTGATGGATGTTTTGGATGATGTTTTCTCCGATTCCAGTGCTAACCCTGACTCTCTCCCACCTGCTCCTGTCAAGCCAGACAGATATTACAGAGTCCCGGACACTCACAAACATCTCTTTAAGGCCCACACTGTGGATTTAGAAACCATTTCACAGGGTCCCAAGGGAGTGGCTACCTCCACTGCCAAGAATCCTTTGCCAGCGGATAGGGAAGCCAGGTCTATGGAGAGATGGGGTAAAAAGGTTTATACCTCTACCACCCTAGCCATGAGGTCTCTTAACTGCCTTTTTCATATGTTTCAGTACCAGGATTTTTTACTGGATGATTTACAGAAAAAGTTAGCCTCTCCTGAGCCTATTGACAGAAAGGCATTGCAGGATCACATACATAACACTCAGCAGGTTAACAATCATTTTCTTCAGTGTGGTTATGATGCATTGGAAGCTTCATGTAGGGCAGCTATGACTGGGGCTGTGATACGTAGACATGCTTGGTTAAAAGATCAGCCACTGCCAGACCATGTCAAAGTAAAGTTACTTGATGCACCTCTGGAGAAACAGAAGCTTTTTGGTGCTAATGCACAAGATGTGTTAAAGTCCATTGAGGAAAAAGCTAAGTCAGTACAGACAGTCAAGGATTTCCTCCAGGTTCAGCCACCGAGATTCAGTAGAAACTGGCCTTCAAAGAATTGGTCCTTCCCAGACTCGGACAAGTTTCAAAGGGGAAAGAACAGGCGTGGCCGAGGCCGAGGCCAATACTGAGGCTCCTACAGGGGACGCCAATGGCAACCTACAAATCAAAGAAGTGCTGCAGCCAGTCCAGCTGCACCACAAGGACAATCACAATGACTTGACTTTCATACCGCCTACAAGGGCTCAAAGAGAAGCACCCTTTGGCGGAAAATTATCCTTATTCTCAAAGAACTGGCATATCTTAACCAAGGACAGTTGGATTCTGGATTTAATAGACAAGGGTTACAGATTCCACTTCCATACTTTACCTACAAGACAAGGCATGCCAAACCTGCCACACCATCAAAGGGCAGAGGCACTCATTCAAGTTTCAAAGCTATTAAGTATAAAGGCAATAGAAAAGGTACCTCCCCAGGAACAAGGCCAGGGATTCTGTTCAAGACTGTTCCTTGTTCCAAGAAAGGAAAACAAATGGAGGCCTATACTGGACTTGTCTACTCTAAATACCTTTCTCATTGTGCCAAAGTTCAAAATGCTGACGTTACAGCAACTCCTTCCCATGCTGGGCAAGGGGTCTTGGCTGGTCACTCTGGACCTCAAGGAGGCATACCTGCATGTCCCAATCAGACAAAGCTGCAGAAGATACCTCAGATTTCTTGCAGGGACAGAGCACTATCAATTCTCAGCATTGCCGTTTGGCTTATCTACTGCACCCAGAGTGTTCACGAAATGCCTGGCATCAGTAGTGGCACACTGCAGACTCCAGGGAATTCAAATATACCCCTATCTGGACGACTGCCTCATACAAGCAGACAACAGACAAACCTTAATAAAAAACTTTGACTGTCATGCAATTACTACAGGCCTTGGGATACACAGTCAACGTTCAGAAATCAAGGCTACTGCCATCCCAACAGATTATTTTCCTAGGAGCCAAACTGGACACACAAACACAAATGGCCTACCTCACAGAGGAAAAACAACAGCAGTTACCAGAGTACTTCAAAGGCCTAGCACAGCTCTCCCAGCTGACTGCAAGGAAACTCCTGCAGGCCCTGGAGTTCATGGCATCATGCATTCTTCTGATACCTTTGGCAAGACTTCATATGAGAAAGCTGCAGTGGTATTTGAAAAGCTTATGGTTCCAACACAGCCAAAGCCTAGAGGACGTAATCCCACTTATTCCATGCCTGCAAAAGGAATTCTTGTGGTGGGCTCAAGCAAGTCAATTAAACAAAGGCATGTCTTTCAACAGACCTCAAGCAGGTCAAATAATTACAACAGACGCCTCAGATCATGGATGGCGGGTGCACATGGAGGGCAGATGCGTTCAAGGTCAATGGACACCAAAGGAAAGACATCTGCACATAAACCAAAAAGAGATGCTAGCAGTGATACATGCAATCGAGAGTTTTGAAAAATCACTGCAGCAAGGACATTTACTAATAAGGACAGACAACACCACTGTCATGTGGTATATAAACAAGCAGGGAGGGACTCATTCATACCCCCTCTGCAGACTAACAATGATTCTCTGGGAAAAAGCACTGAGTCTGAAGATACACCTGCAATCCCAGTTTGTGCCAGGCAAGGACAATGTACTGGCGGACAAGCTGAGCAGAAATTTCTTGGATCCACACGAATGGATGCTACATCCCCACATTTTCTCACAAATAACAAAGGCATGGGGAAGACCGGACATAGATCTATTTGCGTCTCACAGGAATCATCACCTGGAAAAGTTCTGTACCAGGACCCACCATGCACTAGCCTGGACAACGGATGCTCTCTCCTTCAGCTGGAATTCCCTAAAAATTTATGCATTTCCTCCTCTACCACTGTTGACCAAGGTGATCCTGAAGATCAAAGCAGAACAACCAACAGGCATTTTGATAGCTCCAGACTGGCCAAAGCAACACTGGTACCCATTGCTGTTGAGCATAACTCGGACCAAACCATGGCCTCTGCTCCTATGGCCCCTGCTCCTAACACAACACAACTACAGGACTGTTCACCAAAACCTGAAAACATTACATCTGACAGCCTGGAGGTTAATTTAACTCCTTCCACTTCCAATCTTTCCAAGGCAGTTTAGGACATCTTATTGGAAGCACGCAGACCATCCACCAGAAAAGCCTATTCGGCCAAGTGGAAGAGATTCAGCATCTGGGCTGCCAACAGGGGTCAGGATACAACAGTACTGAGTATACCTCAGATATTAGAATACTTGGCAGAAATGTTTCATTCTGGACTCTCATATTCTTCCATAAAGATTCATGCCTCAGCAATCTCAGCAAGATACAATTGTGATCCACCAGTGTTCTCACATCCTTTGCTAAGACAGTTCCTGAGAGGGATAAAGAATATCAAGCCTCCCAGAAAACAACCAGTACCTGCATGGGACCTCAATTTTGTACTGGAAAAATTATCTCTGCCTCCCTTTGAGCCAGCAGCAACCTCGAGATGCAATTTCTATCATGGAAAACGTTTTTTTCTATTGGCAGTCACATCAGCAAGAAGAGTCTCGGAGATACAGGCACTCATGGCAGTACCTCCTTTCCTCATTTTCCATCAGAACAGAGTCTCTCCAAGAACAAATCCTTCTTTCATGCCAAAGGTGATTTCCAGGGTGTCTCTAAATCAAGCTATTCACCTTCCTACTTTCTTCCCCAATCCTCAAAATAGAGGGGAAAGACTGCTGCATACCTTGGACATACACAGGCAACTACGCTACTACTTGGACAGAACTAAGGCCACCAGAAAGTCTGACCAGCTGTTTGTAGCCTATGCTGCTGGAATACAAGGAAAAGCAATCTCCAAGCAAACAATTTCAAAATTGATTGGACACTGCATCAGATTCTGCTATAGCTCTGGTGGAATGTGGCCTAATATTGGCTGGAAAAAGTGTGCCAGCCAATATTAGGCCACATTCCACCAGAGCTATAGCCACATCCACAGCTTTCCTAAGAGGAGTGGCTACAAAGGACATTCTAGAGGCTGCTACATGGAGCTCCGTGCATACATTTACCAAACACTACAACCTGCCTTTATACTCTAGATCCTGAGCAGGCTTTGCTTCGGCAGTCCTGCAGGGCATTTTAGCTACACCATCCTTTTCTTAGCTCCATCCACCCCCAGCTTGGCTATGGTATTCAACCCATATGTTATGACTGCAGTTGCATTCTTGAAGGACATAGTACAGTTTTGTACCTACCATAAATGTAGATGTCCAATAGATATGCAACTGCAGTTGGATTTTCCCTCCCGCCTTCCCCTCTTTTCCTTCATTTGGGATCATTCCCCCTGTTCCTTTAGCTGGGGGTATCTCCTATGGTGTATCTGTTTATTACTGTTGTGCATGTCTGGAATTGTTTATCCATTCACCAAATTTAGCCTTCCTAGGAGGGCACCTGGCATCTGGGGCAAGAAACACTGAAGAAGATGGCGTCGGCCGATGCCTTTATACTCCAGCCGTTGTGACGTCAGAGAGGAGGTGACACCAGCCGATGCCGGACCCAGACTTTGGAATTCGGCCGACCGAGGGCTGCCTGAGGCAGGACAACCCATATGTTATGACTGCAGTTGCATATCTATCGGACATCTACATTTATGGTAGGTACAAAACTATACTTTTGAAGTTACATAACTTCGACTACCTAAAAAAAAAACACAACAGACAACAAAAATAAACTATTGTAAGCAGAGGGGCAAGCCCCCTTGCACCCACACCCCCCCGCTACTTAAATATACCAACTTCGAGATCACACCATATTGAAGTGAATGGAAACCTCTGCCTATGGAGATTTCCATTCACATGCTTGAACTTTTACAAATTTTTACATATGGTCTCAACCATATGTGGATCAAACTTGCAAAAGTTCGATGACATGATAGGAACCCCATCCATCCATCAACTGTCTTTCTCTACACCACGTATAACTGTACTGCCTACTTAACATAATTGCTAAATGCATGTATAATCTTCTGTGTGATTATAATATATGTATTTTGAAAATGCACAATGAACAATGTTCAACAGACTTAAGGCATCAGGGGATACAAATCCTCAACATAACATAATTCAAAATTATGCATCACAAGTGGGGCATAATGAGCCATAGATGGTATTAGAGTATAAATAATTATTTCATCCTCTCTGCACCTGGAGTTTAACTTCACTCGTGATGGTCACCATATCATTAGTGTGGCTGAAATTTTCTCTTCAATTTTTTCCATAAGATAATTATTGTCATTTATGCTTACATACTTGTGTCTATTAGTGTTGCCCTATACTAATTGTTGTACACTGTTTGAACAAAATAAGTATTTTCTACTGTAGTCTATTAGTTCTTTGTGTGTGTGTGTGTGTGTTGTGCTTATTTTCAATTTGCAACATATTAAAGTTCATTAAGCAGAATATTACCTTTGCATACCACTTATCTTTCACAGAACAGGTATCAATAATGCACATTTCAAGTTAACAAAGAAGAAGAAATCAAACAAAAAAAAAATCACATTGCAGGATTCAAGCCCTGAAGCTAACAGACACAATGTGTGAAGAGATGTTCATTGTTATGGAGTACAGTTAAAGACTAGAAACAAAACTGTCATATAACAGCATCCTGACTTCACTGTATTAGAACCTTGCATGTGGTGCACTAAAATGGAAGTTTCACTTTAGTACATTGAGCCATGGAAACTGTTACAGAGAGCATAATCAACTTATATTGCATTCATTTTTTTTTTATGTCTGATTTGCTTACTGACATGCAATGGTGTTAAGCTCTGGTGAGTGACTGATGGCAAAGTCTTAGCACATGCATAGAAACTTTCTACATTTTTCCATAGGACAAGAACTGGCATTACCACTGGTAATGTTAACAAAGAAAAAAACTATTGGACTCCTGGATGATTCCAATGTCAACATCTCCAGTAGCCTCTCTCCAGACTTTGCTTCACATAATTAAAAATGGTGTAAGGAGACTATTTGATGGGTCACTGAGGTCCTCTATCTACATGGTGCTTCATCTGATGGATAGGCCCTGGTTTACCTGTAATACATGTCCACAAACTGTTGTAATTCTGCCCGAATCTCAACCTGGCTAGGAGGTAGCTACACACTTCCCCCTTGTCCCCCATACTTTTATTTTTTTTCTCTCTTTTCTGTTTCACCCCTTCCCCTTTTTTCCCTAATATGACTCATGACTTACTCTTCTTTACATCCCATGCCCAGCAATTGTACATACCGCAAATGGTTTGTTCTTTGCATATAATTTTCAGTACTTTTCCATTATCGGGGCAACACCTTAAACACGGTTGTTGAGCTTCGAATCCAGTTACATGTCATGTTGTTTTGGTCTGAATATAACCAGGTGTGTGTAAAATTATTTTACTGCATAATAATTAGCAAAGGCAATGTAATTTCTAAATTTTACACACACCTGGTTAAAATACATAAGGCACTGGATTTGAGCTTAATGATCGTGTTTAAAGTGTTTCCTTCCCTCATGCCAAGCAGACAAGTCACAGGGATTGCTAGGTTTTCCACAAACTTCATTGTTAAAAATGTAGGGTTTATTTTTTTCTTCTTAAAACCTTAAAAATATATCTTATATTTGCGCTACAGAAAAATAAAAATAAGCCTCTCTTCCTTTAAACTGTGTTCGTTTAAATTCCCTGCAAGCAGCTGTCCACAACTCATGAGCTGATTGGCTATCACAGGCAACACCTCCATGCCAGGCCTCTCTAACTCCCTTCCCCATTCATCTCGCTGGCTTTTTGTACATAATTTAGCTAAGTCTATTTTCTGCATTTTTGATGTGGAGGGCACACTTACACCACCAACACAGGTATGTAATTTTTCTACAGAACTGATTATTGCTTTTAGGAAGTATGTCATGTATAGCACTGCTCGATCATAGCAGTTGGTGGAATTTCACCTGCCAAGGTTACAAACTTGGTACAGGAATTCATGATGAACCTCATTTTAATCATGAATAAATCTGCTAAATTTTGTATTACCCTTGTTCTGTGGCAAGACTCAGGTACCATCGTGCAAAAGATTTGCAGCCACACTATTTATCTTGCGAAAAGCACCAGATATTTTTTTTTAACTGACTTGACCCAAATCAAGACAACTTCAGGATGTCTGTTCACCATAATTTATATTGGTGAGATCTATTTTCTGCCTTTCAGGATGTCTGTTCACCGTAATTTCTATCTGGGGCACAACATTTATTTATACATGCATTTACAGTTTATGGAAACAAGCAGAAAGGAAAAAAGATCCTTCTTAAGTTTAGGTACTTCTCTGGGCATGCCCTGCGGCAACAGTTATGTTGCCCCGTTAACGGAAAATTATCTAATTTTCTTTAAAGAAACATTATACTATATGATGTTATAACAAGTATATAGTCACCCTTTTTGCCTGTTTTGCTGTCTGAATTCCTATATCATGTCTGCTTATAATTGTGTTCATTTATGCTGCATGCTATCCTGGCTTATTCTTCTCTGAATGCTTGCTCTTACATTACCACTATTGTGTTGATATTAAAGTTTTTTTCTTATGTCGTTTTACTCTTTGCCTAAAAATGGTCTAGGTGGATCACTATGCTTCCTTGGTTAACAAAGTTTAATCAATCATTCTATTAATAAGACAATCAAATTACTTTTGTAAGGTTAAGTGCTCTACACACTCCAGCATCTTTGTGATGTGCTGCAGACAACACCAAACAGACCATGCTACAAAGAAGCAGGCTCTTTTGAAACATGAAACCTGGTAAAATCTTCTGACTTATCATAATCCCCAGCACTCACCTCCCATGCCCAGTGTCCTTGGATGCCTAGAAGTACTGGACAAATGAGACAGTAGGAAGGCACTAATGACTGTTGGAAAGCTAGTGGCTCAAAAAAAGAGCATGAAAACAATTTCTCCATTATGCATTCTGATCTCATATTACCCTTTTATTCCTTCACAAGCTTTCAATCACCTCCTGCACTTGCTCTGAATGGCTGGAATTCCTTACCCAGTTAATTCTCATACCGTGTTACAGTCAATATGTTTCTACCAAACCACATACAATTATTGACCTTTCCCAGAATGCTCAGTAGTAATAATAATAATAACAACAGTCATCATCATCATCATCATCACCATCACCATCATCATCATCTCAGGTTACTCCTCTGAAACAGCATTACTCACACACCACCCCATTTAAAAACTATTTCTGAAACTTTATTTTTATTTATTTACTTATTTGTTAAACAGGGTAAGTGGACTAATTTATGCAGACCATTTTCCAGCCATATTTCAGGTCACAAGAGCAACAACAAGGATTATATGCAAGGATAATATAGAGTGGTCACTAAATATGTTTTAGCAGGGGGGAAGAAATTAGAATGCCTTAATTAAACCCAGTAGAACATAAAAACACAGCATGGTTGGTTCTATAATATACTTCCTCCAAACCTCCTCCCTAGTCCAGTCCAAACATTTATTTTTATTTTATTTGAAGTTTGTTTCCCAGGATGGTCCATTGGGCCGAATGAGCCCATTTTCAATGGAGTCCTGGGAAGAAAAGCTCCATAGATACAACATTAGATATGCATGTAAGAATAAAAGTAAATACAATAAAATAACATAACAGTTTGTTCAGAATAGTACTTATAAGCAGAAGAAAAAGTTAATGCAACAGAAAAAACACAGAAGAGCATATGTAACAATACATATCAGTTTACAATTTTTAGTCTCTATGTTTACTAGCAAAAGGAAAAGAGAAAAGTGTTAAGTAAGACTATAGTTAATAGGTATATACAGAAAATATTTACATAAGAGGTTAATTACAATGTGTATGTTCACATAGGAGGGAAGAGTTGTGCATCGTGCAAAGGAACATTTTTTAGCTTTAAGTTTCTGCTTGTCCCTGACCCCATTTTATATGTGACACTGAAACTGTGATACCCCTGTAGTAATATGAGTCAAACGGTTTCTGTTGTTTTTCCACTTTCAGACAAATTAATCATTTTTCAGACCCATTTACCTCCCATCACTCAGCATACACACCTCATGTTTCACGTCTCTGAGATAATTTTTGCTTGAACCATTTACAGGCTGCCTGTGTTCATTAGAGACATTGGTGCCAAACCAAGGATGAATTTCCTATTCCCCATCCAATTTTTCAAGTTACTCTTGAATTGGGTTAGTGAGGAACTCTGCTTCACATGCATGGGGAGCCTGTTCCAGAGAAGGGATAATCTCTGGGATACATACCTGTTTCTTCAGCAGGTCCTGTTTATATCACAGGCAAGGTTTAAGTCTTTGAAACAAGTAATCCTGGTGCTGTTTGTTTTGTAGATATGCAGGAGGCACGTCAGAGTGGGGTCTGACAATGCCCTGTATGCTAGGCATAGAACTCCTCTAAACAGTCTGTAGGAGACAGAATACAGGGATAGGGCCTTGAGGCAGTCTGCACAGGACATGGTAATTAACACTCTGTATTATTTTAGTGAGAAACCTTTGTGTACATTCAACTTGTTGAATATGCTTGGTTAGGTGCAGACCAAATGGAGCATTGCACTCAGTGATAGGTCTGATGAATGGTGAATACAGTGGAATAATGGCTTCTTTGGACCTAGATGCCATACCTTTATTTAGAAGTTGCACAACATAAAATGATTTCCTCACTACTGTAGACACGTGATGATCAAAGGCTAGATGGATGTCCCTAAATCCATGACTACTGTGTGAACTCTTAGGGGTGTGTAGCCAATATAATAGTTTCCAGGGCTGGATGACTTTATTTATTTATTGATTGGCATTTGTTTACTGGAATAGTCCACTGGGCCATATAGCCCATTTTCAGTAGAGGCCCTAGGAGAAAAGGTCCATAAAACTTAGAATAGTTAAAATTTTAAAATTGTTAATTCTATTTACTCAAAAAATGTAACATTAGCTTTGAATTTAACAATATAAAATTTACATAAAAAATAAAAGCACAGGAAAAATATTAGCAATGTATTCTTAAGATTGCAAAGAAGTTACAAAATTAGTAGAAGAGTATGATGAGGAAGAATTTATATTACACGTCCAGCTAAGACATCTCTGGATATTTAATTGGTAAAGAAATTAGAAACATGAATATAAACAAGAAGAAGATGTCAGTCATGTTATGGATGGAGGAGTTTTAGGACAAGTACAGAACCATTTAGTAGAGAGGTGTTCACGCAAAGATATTTTGAAAGAAGCATGACTCTGAATGATATGAATTGATAATGAAAGGAAACTTCAGGTTCTGGCTATGATATAAGAGTAAAGTAATTGGCCGGCAGTAGCTTGGGCTTGTGGATTTGCAAAAGGTGCTGTTTTTCCAATCTAAGAGATCTGTTGGGAAGATAGTGGGTAAATAAAGTACTTAGAGCAGGGCAAACTGAGGGTTTGAAAATTATTTTTTGTGCTGTAGTTAATTGCAGATTGGTTAAGCAGTGCATAAGCTCAAGCCAGTTAAGTGAGCATAGAAATGTGCAGTAGTGGGTAGAATGTATGGCATTTGTTGAGGACTTGGCGATTTTGTTATAACATGTTTCAAGTTTAGTTTTTAGGGAGGATAAGAGGTTAGTAAGCAAGGGGGCACTGTAGATAAGAGAGAGAAGTAGATAAGTGGAAGCAAGTACTTGTTTAGTGGGAGGAGAAACAAAATGTTTGCACAGAATGCCTAGTTTTTGTTGTGTTTTTTTATGTTGTTTTGTATGTGTAGGTCGAATTTTAGGCTTTCATCAGTTATTACTCCTACCAATTTAGTGTGACTAACTACTTCAATTCTTGTGTTACTGTGGGAAATTATAGTGAACTGAGATTTGTTTATGGAAGTGTTTTTCTTGAGGGTAAATATAAGTTTGGTTTTGCTGGGATTAAGAAACAAATGATTATTGTATAACTAGGTCTCTATGGAAGTAAATGCTGATTGAATGATTTGTTGCAGTCTGTAGAGCATATAATTGCAGAGTCATCAGCATATTGTATGAGTGACCCTTGACTGAATAAAGAGTGAAGGTGATTGATAAAGATACTAAACAGGAGTGGCCCTAATATTGAGCCTTGGGGAATGCTGGTAGAGGTATAAAGACAGGGCAATAAAGAGTTTTGCCATCTAACTGCTTGTTGTCTCTGATAAATAACTGGAAAACCAGTGAAAGAGAGAGAGAGGTGATAGAGCAGTATTTGAGAGATGAGAAAGGAGAAGTGAGTGATATACTGTATCAAAGGCTTTTGATAGGTCAAGAAATAGGCTGGTTACAATTTTTCCTGAGTCTTGAGCTTTATTGATTGTGTCCATGAAGGATATTAGTGCAGTTGTAGTACTATAACCTGGTCTGAAATCATGTTGAGTTTGAGATGGGATTTGGTTAATAAGGATAAAATGCAGAAGTTGCATGCGTACATATTTTTCAATGAGTTTAGAAATAGGACATGTTATGGCTATGGGTCATTAGTTAGAGATATCAGTTGAGTTGCCTCCTTTGTGAAGGTGTAGAATAAAATCTTTTTTCCAAAGTTTTGGGACATATGACTCTTGGATGGACCTGTTGTTTAATATGCTAATATGATAGGCAATGGCCTCTGCAGCAAATTTTAGATATTCAGTGGGAAGTTTGTCAGCTGTGTTAGAGCTGGGTTTTAGCTTGAGAAGTAGCCTTTTTATAGTAGAAGTTGGGATTCCAGTCAGTGAGAATGTGGTTGAAGGATTTATTGTTGTTTCATCTGTAAGTGAATTTGTAGAGGGAAAGGATTGAGAGAGATGGAATAGGGTGGCTATTCTAGTGTGATTTGCACTAGAGTGGAGTTGTGGACAGCAGTGATGTTAGCTATAAAATTTATGAAGTGTGAGTTGAAGAAAGTGGCTATTTCTTGTGCTGTTTTGTCAGGCTGAGGACATGGGTTGCTTTTTGTGCCTGGGTTTAGAAGTGATCCTATAGATGACCAGAATTTTTTGGGATTTTGCTTACAGTTTGTTTGAAGTTTTAAAAAGTATTATTTTTTTTGTCTTTGGATACTAGTCTTTTTGCTCAGTTATGGAGCTGTTTGTATCTCAATTGGTCTGAGAAGTTTCTAAGTGTTTGCCGCTGTTTCCATGTTTTATCTCTAGTCAGCATTAATTTCTTAGTAAATTTGATTAGCCATGGAGCATGGTTGTTTTTTTAACATTTTACTCTAGGGGGTGCAAGACTGACTAGTTTTTCTAAAAAGGTTGTGTTAAAGTAATCTAGAGTATCATCTAGAGGAATATATTTTGAGTTAGACCACTTCATACTTTTTAGTATATTGAAGAATGTGCATTGGTTAAAATTGCTAAGATCCTTAACATGTTTGTAATGATGCTGCTTGTGGAAGGAGGGTGATGTTCGATGAACAAAGGCTGGAAGGTGATAACTTATAGTATTTGTGGGTGTACTGGCAGAAGAGATTTTAGTAGGATTAGACACCGATATCCAGTTTAGGACAGAAACCTCCTTAGTACTTCTGCTGTATGTAGGAGAGGTGATACATTGGGTAAAATGAAATAGGTTTATATTTGAGATTAGGAATTTGGAAGAAAAAATTAACCAGTTAATATTTACATCACCCAACATGATAGTTTCACTTTTAATAGTGCTAGAAACCCAAGATAGTATATCTTCTAGAATTAATATGTTATTTTAAAGGGGAATGTAAAGGACTATGATATACAGATTTTTTTGAATTATTTGTAGGAAGGAGACCATAATTTCAGCATTAGAAAACTGAGGGATGATATCTTTATATGGGAATATAGTAAAGATATTCTGGTAAAATAGTGTTATTCTACCTCCTTTTTGTGGGGTCTGTCAGTCCTTTATGCTTTGTAGCCTGGAGGGAGGATTTCTGAATCTGTTATGTTTGCTTTAAGCCAGGTCTCAGTGGCAGGAATGATATCTGGTTGATTGATGGCTATCCAGACATGAAGGTCTGTAGTTTTGTTGCAAATACTTTGTAAGTTTAAAGTTATATTATTAGGGATTTACAAAAATTACTAGAGTTGGATAGTGTATGTAGGGTAAGGAATGTAGAACCTGGATAGGAGTGGATATCTCCACAGAGGGATAAGACTGAGAATATGGAGGAGTGGAGAAATGGGAATTGTATTCTCATCGAGCAGTCAATATACACTAGATGGGAGCGGGAGGAGTTTTTTATGCAATATAATGAATATAGCTTTTTGTTGAGAGAATATGTACTTTGGAGAATAGTACTGGAGTTATTTGATAGAACTTGGAAAATATTTATGAGTAGCTTTCAGATGGAATTGATAAGAAGATGGTTACTGATATTGGCTTAGTGATATATAAGGTAGAGTTGAGTGAAGAATGATGTAGTAAAATTAGGAGTAGTGTAACATGAGATAGGAAAAGTATATGCAAAATAGGGAGAGACATGGTGGAAAAGTAGGTCAACTGGTAGGGGTGTAAGGTAATCCAGTAGGATATGATTGGTTAGTTGAAAGTAGTGGGTGGAGTTATGGGATTTAAGTTCACGAGTAGCGTTGGTGGGTGAAATTTGGGGGTAGGGTAGGGGAGCACAGAGAGATGGACCTGGATCCTGATTGAAGTTGGTGTCAGAAACAGTTGCACAGGTAAAATAACACACTCTCCAAAGCCAATAATACAGCATCTATGGGACCTGACAACATCCCAGGCTCCGTTCTACACGAACTACAAAATGAACTGGCACCCCGCCTAAGTACCATGTTTAATCATAGCCTCACCTCAGGCTTTGTGCCCACTTAATGGTGCACAGCAATGGTTATCCCACTCCACAAAGAGGGAGCCACCACAGATCCCAGGAACTACTGCCTCATTAACCTGACAAGCCTAGTCTGCAAAGCTATACGTATCATCATGGAACTTATAAACAATGACACTGGTAATCTCCATACCCTGGTCCCTACCCAGTTTAGGTTTGTAAAAGGCAGATCATGTCTCCTAAACCTGATAGACTTCTTTGAAGTGGTCACCAAAGCCGTAGATGAGGGTACACACAGCCTATCTAGATCTCGCCAAGGCTTTCAACATCATCCCCCACTCTGGAATTATAGATAAACTCACTAAACTAGGTATAAATCCCTATGTCACAAGATGGGTTGCCAACTGGCTCACTGACTGAACCCACACTGTAAAAGTAGCAGACTCTAAATCCAACTTCAGACCACTGACAAGTGGAGTACCACAGGGTCCTCTCCTGTTTGGTATCTACTTCTCTGAAGTTACAGGCTAACACAGAAGGTCTTTGGCTAGCAAAGTTCACAGATGACTACAAACTAGGAGCCATAATCAAAACTCTTAATGATGTGGGCATCCTACAAAAGGGCCTCGCTGAGACAGATGCCTGGTGTCAAAGCCATGGCCTCAAGCTCAATGCCAAAAAGTGCATTGGGATTCCCTTTTGGTAAAAACTCTGTACCCATGAACTAACACATAGGCAGTAGTCTACTTAACACCAAATATGTCATAAGAGACCTTGGGACACAGGTGGACAGTAGTCTCTCCTTTGATAATCACATCACCACAGTAGTCAGGAAATCCTTCTACATGACACACCTCATCACAAAAGGTTTCTCATCCAGGAAAAAAGAGGTAATTGTTCCCCTCTACTCATCACTCATTAGATCCATTATAGAGTACAATGCCCCTTTTGGTATGTACCTCACAAGACATCTACAGCAACTGGAAAGACCACAGAAATATCTCACAAAGAGGATTATCAGCCTCAACATATGCCCTATGCAGACCATATCAAAAAACTCCAGCTTTACTCTGTCGCATATTGCCTACTCAGAGGTGATCTCCGCCTAACATCCAAAGCTATGTCAAACCCTGAGCTGTTGGATATGCTCCACTTAAAGAAATCCCAATCCCTTCGAGCTACACACTCTAGAGACCTAAACATTGTCACCACAATAAACAGAACATACTGGAGGGATAGATTCCTGTCTCAGAGACTTCCCATGCTCTGGAACAAACTACCTATCTATATCAAACAAAGCTCCTCATTAGCACTCTTCAAGAAAAATCTTGATGATTGGATGGCAGATAGGAAATTCACCCCGGGGATCACTTCTGTGGCTCTGCTCGACAGGGGCAGAAGAAAATAATTTTCTTCGGTGGCAAAAGCCAGGGTACAATTTGGCTAGGCTTATATAGGCCCTAGGACCAATAGCCTAGTACCTACTTATGAACCTGTGTGCCCTGTTCAGTCACAGCCTCACCTCAGGCTTTGTCCTTACCAAATGGTAGGCTGCTATAGTCATCCCTCTCTACAAAGGAGGAGTGACTACAGACCCTGGGAACTATTGCTCCATTAGCCTGACAAGTCTGATATGCAAAGCTATGGAACGCATCATCATGGACCTAATAAACAAGGATATAGGGACTCTCCAAACTCTGGATCCCACACAGTTTGATTTTGTGAAGGGTAGATCATGCCTGCTCAACTTGGTTGACTTCTTTGAGTCAGTCACCAGAGCTGTGGATGAAGGCAAGGTGGTTCATACAGCCTACCTTGATCTGGCCAAGGCCTTTGATACCATTCCCCACTCAAGAATCATAGAAAAACTCACTAAGCTAGGCATCAACCCCTATCTAGGTGGGTTAAAAACTGGCTCACAGATAGAGCACACAGTGTGAAAGTAGCTGACTCCAAGTCAGACTGCCGACCAGTCACGAGGGGAGTCCCACAATGATCAGTCCTGGGTCCTCTCCTGTTTGGTATCTACTTCTCAGATGTCCAGGCCAACACGAAGGGACTCTGGCTGACAAAGTTCACAGACAATTGCAAGTTGGGAGCCATTATTTACTCCCCAAGTAGTTTTGACATCCTACAGAAAGGCCTCACTGAAACCAACGAATGATGTCAGAACCATGGCCTTAAGCTCAATTCTAATAAATGTCATCATCCCCTTTGGGAAAAACCCAGTTCCCATGAACTACCACATTGATGATATTCCACTGAACAATGAAGGCATTATAAGAGATCTGTGGACACAGGTTGACAGCAACCTCTCTTTTGACCACCACACTGCCACTGTGTTCAGAAAGTCCTTCTGTGTGGCACATCCCATTACTAAGGGTTTTGCATCCAGGAAGAAAGAGGTCATTGTCTCCCTCTACTCTTCCCTCATTAGCCCAGTCATCAAGTACAATGCCCCATTTGGCATGTACCTCACTAGACACCTGCAACAACTGTACATCCCAAATGGGGCATTGTACTCTATGATGGGTTTGATGAGTGATGCATAGAGGGGGCCCATTGACCTCTTTCGATCTGGATGCAAAGCCTTTTGTGATTAGGTGGGCCACATAGAAGGATTTTCTAACCACTTTGGCAATGTGATTATCAAAGGAGAGGTTACTATCTACTTGGGTCCCCAGATCCCTTATTACGTGTTCCTAATTTGTACTTTGTTTTTTCCAAAGGGGATGACTATGCACTTTTTGGCATTTAGCTTGAGGCCATGGTTTTGACACCAGGTATCTGTCTCAGTGAGACCCTTTTGGAGGATGTCTGTGTTAGCCAGAGAGTCAGTTATAGCCCCTAGTTTGCAGTCGTCTGCGAACCTGGTCAGTCATAGTCCTCCTGTGCTTGCCTGTACCTCTGAGAAGTATATGCTGAACAGGAGGGGTCCTAGGACTGAGACCTGGGGGACTCCACTTGTAACCGGTTTAGATTCAGACCTAGTTCCCACAACACTTACCATGTGGGTTCTATCCATGAGCCAGTTGGCAACCCATCTCATGACGTAGGGGTTTATGTTCAGGCTGGTGAGATTGTCTATAATACCTCAGTGGGGAATGGTGTCAAAGGACTTTGCAAAGTCTAGGTAGGCTGTGTGGACTACCTTTCCCTCGTCTATAGCCTTGGTAACTGTCTCAAAGAAGTTCACCAGGTTTAGGAGGCATGATGTGCCCTTAACAAAGCCAAACTGGGTAGGGTCCAGTGTTTGGAGGTTTCCAATGTCTCTGTTAATGAGATCCATGATGATGCACTCCATAGCTTTGCAGACCAAGCTAGTCAGGCTTATAGGGCGATAGTTCCCGAGGTCCGTTGTGGCTCCACCTTTGTGGAGTGGAATAATCGTTGCTGTGCGCCACTCTGTGGGCATGTAGCCTGTGGAGAGGCTGAGTTTAAACAGTGTGTTTAAGTGAGGGGTTCGTTCATCTTTGAGCTCATGTAGGACGCAGCCCGGGACACTGTCCGGTCCCATTGATGCTGTGTTTTTGGCTTTGGAGAGGGCTGTTTTAACCTGAGTGTCTGTGATTTCAGGGGCACTACATTCTTCTGGTATAGTTATGGGCCCTTTTGGGGGTGAGAGGGGGGTGAAGTTTGCACTGAACCTGTCTGCCAGGATGTTGGCTATATCGGTCTGTTCAGTGTATTTTGTGCCATTCTGCACTAACTCCAAGCAGATCTGAGAATTGCCACTTAGATTCTTGACATAGCTAAAGAATGCCTTGTAGTTATCTTTGGAGTCCATGGCAATTTTTCTTTTGAAGCTAGCCTTGGATGATTTTATGAGGGAACATAGTTTCTTACTGATACTGATCAGGGATGTCTTCCCTTCAGTTAGTCATCTTTTGTTCATATTGTGGAATCATCCTTGGAAAAGGTAAAATGTTGTTCAACACTAAGCTCGTATCAGCCTGGGACATATATTCCAAGAACTCTGTCTCTCTTCATATAGACTAGGGAGGTATGTCTCAGGTCATTTACACCCACATGGATTATGACTGAGTCTTACTGGTACTTGTGGTCCAATGACCTGATTGTTTGTGTAATGTGGCAGGATCCTGGTCCCAGACAGTTTGGGAAAAAAACCCTGTAGAGTACCCAGTAAAAACAATTGACTACTATGGAGCTGTGAACCATACAAGAGGCATGATGCTCTTGTTATTAATAAAACTGGACTAGTGATTAGTGCAATGCTTGATGGGAAATGTCTGTTCCACTAAAGAGACTATAGGAGCAAGACTACCAGTAGGAAAATGCCTTGGACTTTGCTGTAGTTTGTCTTAAGCAAATGCTTGGGTCATAAAAGGTGTATTGGTCCTTTTACAGCCTAGTGCAGGGCCCCAAAGGGAGTAGGGCTGTATTGGGCCAAATTTGTCCAATTGTCCTAAGGTTAGCCCTGATTGCAGTTGTGCATTATTATGCTTCCAATGCCACTTTAATGCGTGAAACATGACAAACCTCAATCCCTGTGCTTTCTACTAAGGATACATACTCAGCACTGACTACAGCATCCTATGGTTAGGGCTAGCATGGCCATTCCTACAACATGTCACATATAGTCTGTGGAAAACACACCTCACATAATAATTGAACAAATGGCTCATACATTCATAGGTAAGTACTACACAATCAGTCTGCAGACCATTTCAAGCCTAGCCAAAAAAAACCCTACTCAAACTTTCCCTCTAGCCTCAAGGAGGGCAAGACAAGATAGACCAGGAGAGAATCTGAGGCTATCCATCCAATTATCTTGGCTTACCTTGAAGATGGGAAGAGTGTTACTCTGTTTGACATGTAGTGGAAGTTTGTTTTAGAAGTGGGGGACACATTATTCATTTTATTTATTTATTTCTATTTGACGTGTTTACCAGGAAAGTCCGACTGGAATTATATCCCATTTTAAGTGGAGGCCTGGGGAGAAAAACAGCACATTGACATATTATGGTTACAATTATTACAAAGCCTAATTGAGAAGAATGTCATATCAGCTAAGTATAAATTCAGCTTCAGTTCATACATTGTGAACCTATATATACATAGTGCCAATATTTGGACAGCTATGACAAGTTGAAAAAGAACATTGCCAATAGATAAGGTATTCACATGTTGCAGTTCATATAGATGACATTAAACACACTGAGTACACTCTTTGAAACAATGATGACTAGATAATATAACCTAGGCAAAAATGTATTTGTTCTTTGCCTAAGAAATAGATTTTACTAGTTCCTTCTCTCCAAATATAGTCAGAGTATGCTGGTTGTGGGAGGAGGGAGGGACGAGTTAAGCCTGGTGTAGTGCAGGAGCAGAGCCAACTTTTATTTAGGTAGTCTTTTAGTAGATGTTTGAAGGTGGACTTTTTTAGTGGCAGATCTAATTAGCAGAGGGATAGAATTCTATTTTCCTGTGACAGATAGGAGTAGAGACTCTGGCCAGAGGATTTGTGGGGTTTATATATGCTGAGAAGATGTTGTTCGTTAGACTGAAGTAGTCTATTAGGGTGATAGAAATGGAAAATAACAGTAATTTAAGTGGTAAGGTAGTTCAAGCCAATTCAAAACCTTAAGAGCAATACAATGGTGGCTGCAGTATTGTTTGTTGGCGAGTTTTGCAACCTTATTATAGTATGCCTCCAGCGTATTTATAACTATAGCCTGAAGGTTGTTTAGGATGGGTGCACTGTATAAGACAGATGGGGAAAGGTAGGTAGTGGCAAGAGTGGTTTTGGTTTTGTTGTTAAGGAGGCTTTTATGCATGTACAGCATTCCTAATTTTTGATGAGTCTGTTTTGTTATTTTGAACATGAATAAGATTTAATGTTATTATCTATAATAACTTCAATAAGTTTTGCATGGGAGACTACTTCAGTTTCAATTTCAGTTTTGTTTAGTGAAAGATTTTGAAACTAACTTTGTCAGGTGTGTGCGATTTGGAAAAAAATGCTGGCTTTGTTTTTTTAGGGTTGAGTAGCAGCAAGGCATTATAGAGCAACTTCTTAACTAAGCTTTTTGCATGCTATGGAAGACTTGATACAAGCTATAAGATGCATATAGAAGCAGAAAATCATC
The DNA here is from genome assembly GCF_019279795.1 of Protopterus annectens. NCBI lineage: Eukaryota > Metazoa > Chordata > Ceratodontiformes > Protopteridae > Protopterus > Protopterus annectens. The sequence goes on along the minus strand of NC_056737.1, from coordinate 1,887,166,200 downwards.
ATCATTGTATTTTATAAAAAAGGCTGGACCTACAGAGATATAGAGATAATTGATAAAGATATTAAAGAGGAGTGAACCAAGTATGAGCCTTGGGGTGCACCATTGGAGACATGCAGGTATGGAGGCAGAGTATTTTGCCACTTTATAGCTGGATATTGTCAGTTAAATAGCACACAGTAATACAGAAGTGGATTGTATAAGTTGAGACAGTTTATATAGGAATTTAGGGTGAGAAACTGTATCAAATGTGTTTGACAGGTCAAGGAATAAGGAGAAAATCAGTTTGCCCAAGTCCCTGTATTTCTTTATGGTGTTATTGAATGATAAAATGGCAGTAGTTGTACTGTGTATTGGGTGGAAGTCATGTTGGGTGGATGTTAAGAGCCATTCAATAGTGGAAGAGTTGCTTATGAATACAGCTTTCAGAATTGTTTAGGTAATTTTTGTGATGAAGTTGTAGATGGCTATAATATTCTTTTTTATCTAGGTTAACTTGTTTTTTTTTTTAGTCAGATTGTGCAATTTTCTTTACATACTGTGCGTTATGAATCTATCATACCATGTCTTATTTAGCTGATGATGAAGGTTTAGTTTCTTTACCCTAGTGGCTGATGTACTATTCATTATGCAAAGGAATAGGAGATCAGATAGGCTGGATCTTTCATGGCACAAAAGGCTAGGCATAGATCTCCACAGAGGAGTCTGTAAGAGGTTATGTATAGAGAAAGGGCTGCCAGTCTCTCCGAATAACTAAGATTTTTGAGGTCACTGATCTTTTTAGTTATGAATCTCTGAGGTCTCTCAAGTTGTGTGATATGTTTAGATAAATGCATGACAAAATGTGTATTATATTCAATAATGGATATGATAAAATATTAGTAAGGGGGAATTAAGACTTCTTTGGATCTAGTGGATATGCCTTTAAAAATTAAATGGGCCAAATAAAAGGTTTTCTAAACCACTGTGTAGACATGATGTTCAAATGATAAGGAATTATCAACAAGAGTACCCAGATCCCCTACAGCAGTGTCTGATTGGAGGGAGCATCTCCTATATCATAAGTTGAACTGTTTTGTTTACCAAAATGAACTAAACATTTTTTTTTACATTTAATTTGATACCGTTGTCCTTGCACCAATTGCTAACATGATCTAAACCATGAAGATTGAATAAAACCCTGTTTATAGTTATCTGCAAACTTAGTTAACCATATGCCAAAAGTGCTGGCTTGAAGGTCTGTAAAATAAATGCCAAATTTGAGAGGCCTAAAACTGAGCCCTGTGGTACACCACTGGTAACAGTTTTGCTTTCAGAAGTGGCACCTGATATTCTAACCACATGAGTTCTGCCAAGCAACGAGTAAGCTATTCATCACACAGTATATGGATTTATATTTAGATTTACAAGTCTATCAATATTGCTTGCATGGAAATTAGTGTCAAAGTCCTAGGCTAGGCCTAGATATGCTGTATGTATTGCATAGCCACTATTCACTGCTGTAGTTCATTTTTTAAAGAAATTAATGAGGTTAAAGAGGCAGAACCTTCCTTTGATAAAGACAAATTGATAAGGGTTTAGGGCTAAGAGATTTTCAATGCCCAGATTAATTAAGTCTGAGATAATGTGCTCCACAGCTTTACATATGTGGCTAGTGAAACTACTGGTTCTATAGCTACTACGGTTCATAGTTGGGCCACTATTGTGCAATGGCATTACAGAAGCTGTTTCCTGGGCTTCAGGAATGTAACCAGTGGAGAGGCTTATATTAAAGAGTTTAAGTAGTGATTCAGGAAGTCCATATTTGGCAATGCTAATCAGGCAACCTGGCATGTTGTCAGGGCCCGTGAATGAAGTATTCTTAGTTTTTGAAAGGGCTGAGAGAACCTGTTCTATAGTAATTAAAGGGTGTGGCTGGGATTGTAGAGCCTGTGGGATAGCTATAACTGTGGGTGGAGTAAACTTTGCACTATTTTCTTAGCTACAATATTAACTATTTGTTTTGGGTCAGAGAGTGCAGTATTTTTGTAATCTAACTCCAAACACTGTTGGTTGTTAGTTCTTACTTTCCTGACATAGTTAAAGAAAAATGTCCAGTTATTTGTGGTTTTAGTGGTTATTTTAAGTTCATACTCAGCTTTGAGCTTTTTAATTGTTCCCTTAAGTTCTTTGTTAGTTTGGTTAAGTGTGCTCTTAAGGTAGGCAGAATGAGACCTTTTATAAGCATTAAGCGGTTTCTCTTGTTATATAATTTAATTACATGGGTATTCCACCACAGGGTTTTTTTTAAACTTCCCACTATATTTGCTGCAGACAGGCACTGCCTTATCAGTAGAACTATTTAAGTGGGAATAGAAGTTAGAGGCATAGGTAGCAGCTTTAACAATAGGATTCATCAGAGGAAGATTACAGCAGAATTAATTTAAGTCATCAAGTAACTGAAGAAGGTTTGCTTTTGAGAAGTCCCTAAACACATAGCTATTTGGAGGAGAAGTACCACAATTTATAAAAGAAAAAGTTGCTAAATTATGGTCTGATTTTAACAATACATGATAATGTATATGGAGCTGTGCAAGAAGCTGCCATATTGGTGAGGACTAGATTCAGGATACTGGGACCCCTGATAGGATGATTAATTATTTGTGAAGAAGAGTTAGCATTTATAATGTCAAGGAAGTGCTGTGCATGCCGACCATTGGCAGTGTAGGTCAGTCAGCTTATTGAAGGATAGTTGAAGTTCCCCAGTAGAAAGGTCTTAGGTTTAATGGCAATTTCATCTAATGTGTTAAGATAGCTATCATGTTCAGCAGGGGATATAATGGGTGTTTTATAGCTAGCTATGAAGCGGTAATTAGTCTTGTTTAGGATGATTTGGAATTCTAGAAGTTTACATGTGGTGTCTCAAGGAATCGGTTGTGAGGTGATGATATCCTTGACAAACACTAATTGCCAGTGGTTCTGAAGATGTGATAGGCATTATACCCAAGAAAAAGGGACTGCTTTCATTGCCCTGAAACAATGTTTCTATAACTATACATATGTGACTGTGTTCAAGTTACAGGCGAGTCTTAGTTTCGGGCATTTTTTTTTTGTTAAGCCTTTAGGCATTGAGTCGAGCCACAATAATGTGTTCCAAATTAGAATTTACTAGGTTGGAAGGTGCATCAGGTAGCCATGGTGCCTAAAAAAGGCACTATGGGGACAGCAAAGGCTTTAGCTAGATTTCCAAGGCATTGTTAAGAGAGGTGAAAGCCAGCTCTGGCAAAGCAGGAAGACTGGTTAGTCATCTCATCCCAAGCTGACACAAACTGGATCCCTCTAGAATTACACCAACTGCATAGACAATTATTAAAGTCAGTTATCTTGTCTTTGAATCTCAGCATCATTCTGGGTGATGAATAAATACCACTCAAGACCAAATGCATTGTAAGTTCAATCATATCCTTCTGCGTGTTTCACTGGATAGAGTGTCTAAGGTCAGTCACTCTCACATGGACCACTATCAGGTCTTAATCATATTTGTCAAGATGGAGGGATCCAAGAGCCCTCCTTACATGCAGATCCTGGCTCTAGATAGACAGTTAACTGTCACCCTATTCTTATCCAACCTAGTGAACTTAGTGGTCATATGCTTTGCAAGAGAGTCTTCTATTACTCAAACATTACCATGATTTGATGCAGTCTCAGTGGGTCATAAGAGCTTGGTGTTTGCACCCTTGTAACTCGTAAAGGTATGTGTCTTAGGTATGGGTGTGAAAGATTAAGGTAAGTGTGTTGATGTGTTTACTAATGTCTGTTGTTTCTTAGTCTTTAGCCCAGGAGGCTTAGACCATGTTATCTCACCAACCTCAGCTTAAGCTGGTTTAGTTAAGGGCTCTGCACTGTGTATATGTATGTTTTGCTTACCAAATGTGTTTTGAGGAGATGGCAGCTTTCAAGTTAAATAAATACTTAACACCTCTCATGTACTGAATCATTGTGAGGTAACAATAAAGAGTTTTCAGTAAGCATGAGGCAGTTAATGCACTGTCTCAAAATACCTAAATCAATCAAACTGGCTACAGAAGAAAAAACAGTTGAATGAGAATCCATACTGTCCAATACAGATGAAGGGGTATAGGATAGATTAAGAAGAGGATAGACTAGAAAAAGGTGATAAACTAGGATAAAGGAATGCACAGTGACTACTGTAGTAGTCACAATGTACAAGAAAAGTAATGTAAAAGTGACAGATTATGTAGGGTCAATAAGGAAATCAGTAACAGTTGAAATTCAACTGAATAGCTTCACCCAATCTAATAATGTGGTTTCTACCCAGCCAGTAAAAACAATGAAAAATGTCCAGATGTAGTAACTGTAATAGCTATAGATAATCTACTAAAACCATACCTACATCTACAAGTCGAACTCTCACAGACTACTTTAAATATGACAATATATTTTGTACAAAGTTATTTTACTGTAGCATTCAGTACTATTTACCATGGCTATCATTTAAAACTTATTTGTCACACTACAATGTGCAACAGACCCTTTCAATGTGTAGGTTTTAGGACCATCTACTGAGGTACATCTGGAAGGCATGAGCCTGGTTGTCTCACAGTACCTTCTATACAGTCTTCTCCTCAGGAGCTCAAGCATGTGCACAGCTGAGTGAAGAACTCAACACAACATTTAATCGGTTTGCTTATCATGCAACTCAGGATTTAGAAACACCAATGAGTTGAGAACTAACTAGCATAAACATCATGGTCAGAAGAGAGAAAGTACATGATACAAGAGCAATGTGGAACAGTGATCATTATTGCACTATAGAAGAAGAAAACTCACTGTCTTATATGACAAAAATACTGAACTCTCAAGTATGTTCCAAAACAGATTGACATCCTGACTTAGGATACCTATGTGTGATGCATAGTCTGCATCATTTTTACTGTCTGTACCTGCTTGGCTCTTAAAGATTTATGTAGTAAAGCTATGTGTAATGCACTGCCTCTTAGCTACTGCCATGGTGTATTGTTCCCATCTCTGTCTGCCATGGTCTTATCCTGCTGCTAGCTCCTACTTTGATTACTCCTCTGCCTCAGTTGTTGCTTGTAATGCTGGGAACTATGGTACCTTGCCGTTGCCACCCTGCCATATCTGTTTCCACATTATTATATTATGTAAAATGGCACAAACAGCTTTTCTATACATGTGGTGGGACTGTACTGCAGGGATCTGCTAGATGTATACAGACAGTGGAATCATGACTTTAGCAGCCCAAACACATGCTGGCTGATGTTTCTGTTTTTTGACTGGGCATGGTTGTATCCTTCCTGTGTTGGGTTATGTGTATTTCTCATTGAGGTCATGATCCAAGGTTCTAGGGCATATCCAGCACTCTACACTAGATGTTCCTGTGAGACATTACCCATTGCAATCTCTTGGTGAAAGTCACATATACCATATGTGTGAATCATGGAAACTGCACAGGTGGCCTGCGCACACATTGTATATGATACCCAGTGCATTACAGTCCACCTGGCAGTGGATGAAGTAATACCCTTTGTGGTTCACATGCCTACTACTTTGTTAACCAGGCAGGACATTTAATTCAATGTGCTTATAGTCTATTGCCCCTTGTACTTAGGTAAGTGGCTATAGCATAAAATTCCCACATGATGTTTTTCTCTTCTGTGGTACAAGAAAACAATATAAGCTCCCCCACATGCTGAATCATGGCATTGAGGAACTAATATAGTATTCTAGAAGCTGATACTTAAGATACCCTCACTGTGTCCCCAGTTGGTTGGTCTCTGTAGCTAATATACATAAAGCCATACATACCTCAGTTTTATAGGAATGGGCACTCCAAGACTTCCAAGGGGCTGCAGATGAGGGTGACTCATGATGACTGTTTGTTACATGGTGTCCCTGTCCACCTAATCATGGCCCACTATGTCAGTGTCATGGAGGGACTGATATGTTGAGTGTGGTTGGAACATCCTGCACAATGGAGGGCAACATCATGCAGTACTAGCAGAAGCAGCTGCTATCAGATCCTTTGGAAATACAGGTTTACAATTGCTGTGGCAACCCCTAACATTTTTTAACTTTCCCTCTGCTTAAATGTGAGAATATGGCCATGTTCATTGCTATTGCATGAGCAACATAGTTTTACATATTTCTGAATCACTCAGCTCATTATATGGTCATTATCTCGTATCTTAGCTATGCCTTGTTTTTCATCTGTTTTCTCTGTGTAGCAGTGCTTCCTGAATCACATGCACTGTGCTCATACCTGTTCATCATGAAAATGCATTTAGCATAATGCAAAGTGTGATTATGAATCTCAGTCCAACTTTTTTTTCTGAAAAAGGGCTGTTACATGTGGGTCCTATTTCTTTAAATTATTGGTGTTACAAGTATTTTGGACATGCAGTCTGGTTTTATATGTTCTAAACAGCTTCAGAACTGTGTGTGTAGTTCAGAAAATCATGTGTGTTATACATTAAACCAGAAAATAGGAATTATGCTCCAAAAATGGGTACATCATGCATGAAAATAAAAATGTTCCTCTAAAATAGGTAAAGTTGAGAGGTCTGCTCTATTCCTTCAGAATGATAATGTATCTTTTTTTCAGCTAAAATGTATTCCTAGTATTACCTCTCCCTATATTCAGAACTGAGGCATTCTGCAATAATGCAGTGCGTAGCATTGTGATATAGGAAAAATTGCCAACCCAGCTATCTGGAATTTTGTAAATAATTCTATGTCATTTGAGAATATTGATATGATGTATACAGAACTGCATGTTAAGTACTGAGCTAAAATGTATCCACACTGTACCCTGCCAGAACATAGAAGATTAACCTGCAAAACTTGAGAATAATTGAGGTTAACTTACTTTATACTGGGACATAAAAAAAATATGTTATATCTCAGTTTCAGTTCAGTAGCAGACACAATGTCTTGAGCTAGACGTTTTTTGTATTGTCTTGGAGAGAAGTAATTACTAGGTTTCAAATGTAAAAGCATTTTATTGTTTTATGACTTCCAAGATCTGCAAAGATTTGAGAGATATGTATTTCTCACACAGAGATAATAAATTCTGTTAAGTTTTAGTTTAGCCTGGGAACTGAAGTGAAGTGACAGAGTGATATCATCCAGGATGGCCCAGCAGTAATGTCTGATATTAATTAGAGCGACTGGGCATTTTGTATTTTGTCTTGGACCTAGCAAGAACACCCACTCATCATCACCGTCTGCACTTGCCTTGCTGTAAGTAAGATTTAGGGCATAGTATATCTTTTAGATATAGATAGGAATATGGTAAAGATTAATTTAGATGTTGTCTGTATTTATTTGAGACTGTCCTGCAATGTTGTTTTAAAATATTTCCTGTGATGTTGAACTCTGAAGTTACTGTGTTGATTGACTGAGTATTGTCTTGTTCTTTTATTATTAAATATATTTAAACCTATCTTTGCGGCTGATATTTGTGAGACATATTTAAGCTCTTAGGGTACTTACATATGTATTTGTTGACACTGTACAGGCCACTCCTGAATAGCCTTGAAAGTCTTGGTCAGACTACTATTTGGATAATGGTAACATTACACAGTAGGGTTGGACACCCTTTTTAAGGGCCTTATAGTAGCTAATAAGTAGGGGTTGGTGGCAGTGGAAACTACCTTATAGTCTGGGCAGAAGGGAGCATAGCCAGTAAACCGGTGCAATCCTTCCCCAGGTGTGTGTGTGTGTGTGTGTGTGTGTGTATTTGTATATAAACCAAATTTCAAAGTGTGTGTGTGTGTGTGTGTGTGTGTGTGTGTGTCAGCTACTTGAGCAGGGACACGAAGCACTGGTTGGACAGAAAGGATGCTGAAGATATTGGCTTGGCCCCTCAGCTAAGATCTTAATCCTATTGCTGTGCCAATGGGGAGACTTATTGGAGATCTGGAGAAAGAGGGAGAAACCAGCCCCAGACTGACTGTGATCTCTGTGTGCTCTTAAGGGAAATTGCACTTTACTGTGTGTGTGTACTTGTCATCCTCCCAGTGCGTACGTCCCCAAGCTGTTGCCAGTGGTGAGGATTGAGGCTCCTTGATTACTGGGTCAGTGCAGGGGTGTCACAAGCATTATCACCTCAAATTAAGAAGTTCTGCAGTTCATTCCTTGTCCTTCTCTGTAGAGTCATGAGTTTTCTCCAGGTACACCATTTTCCTCAAACATCACAAAGATATGTGGTAGGTGGATTGGAGATTCTAAATTGTTTGTGTGTGTGTGTGTGTGTGTGTGTGTGTGTTCGTTCTACATAAGAAAGGCCTGGCAATCTACTTCTGTTCTCTATCTGCTTAGTAAACTCTGGATAGTGGCAACTGTTCATAGGGCCACTAATGTGATATGACACTCATCAACACTGGATGGATGGATATTCAGAACTACTATCTATTATGAAAGCTGTGCAAAAAGAGGCACATGCATGTTGTGATTACCTTGTTAACAAATTAATAAAATAAAAAGAGTTGCCATTGTGATCATCTTCTGTTTCAGTATTTCCTATGATAACCTGTTAAACTGAGATCATTGCTGTGTGAAATGATTGAAAGTTACATGGATATTAAATACCTCATGATACTTTTGACAGTAAAGAGTGGGAGAGTTTCCCCACTTTTTGGTGACATTTCCCTAGACAGTTACTTATAATAGAACAGTTAACCCATCAAAATTATAACAACCTAAAACAAGAGAATTTTTAAAATTTGAAGACAGACAACAAAAATTGCCCCCCCCCCCCCCAGTTCATCACCAGCCTCTTCTGTTTCATTTCTAGTGAAGCTGTTCTGAAGTATGAAGATGAACATTATCACTTCTCAGTACTTTGTTTAAAGTGAAGAATTGTATTTGTTCTTATCAGTTTAATAATACTTAAAAAAAGAAAGAAAGAAAAATGGACAGTGACACCGACTGAACCCAAAATATGAGACACGAACTTCCTGGCCCATTAAATTTAGCCAGGATTAGTTTTTAAGTGTAGTGTTTGTTTTGGCAGGAAATCTTGCTTAACCAGTAGAAGCAGATATCAAAAATATAACCGGATTAATCTGTATTCACTTTGGGCTCTTATCAATCAGTGCAGAAAAGAAAATTTGTCTTGTAGCTAGTGGTTCTGTCAGTGTCATTGGCTCAACCAGGTAACTTGTGTTTGCCATTAGTGTTGAAGGACTAGAAGGCTGTGTGGGTTATTCCCACTCCACGTAACTGGATATTTGACACAGCAGTGCACCACTAGGAGGGGTTGTCCTTCAGATAAGATGTTAAACTGAGATCCCATCTGCTTGAGTTGATGGTAGCTCAGGCGGATATAAGAAATCCCATGATGCTTTTAAAAAAGCATAAGGGAGGTTCCTCAATCCCCTGGCCAAATTTTCATTGATAGTTTAAATACCTCAGGTCTCCACTGAAAAGAGGTCACTGACCTTAAAACCTTTCTTTGGGAAAAATGTGGCCATTATCATCGTCTCACATCTTAATGCAGCCCACAGTAAGAGAGAAAAAGTGACTGTGTTTTGCAGCAAGCTGCAGATTGATGCACAAACATATTATAGCAGCCATCCATTTAAAAATGCATGCATCTCTATAAACTGTGTGTGACTGAGCAGTCTGGCAATGGACTTAAGTGGTAGTGCTTTTAGATATAGATAATATCTGATTAACTTGGGTGAATCCCTAATTTTTGCATGCACATCAAATAAGGTGGGTTTGTGTTTGAAATGTGTCTCAAGAGATAACATATTTGTGCTAATTAATAAGTAAATTACCAGGGGTTTGCACTGATAAAATCCAGGAATCTTTGAGCTTGCATATTAGTGGTTATATATGTATCCCAGAAAGTAGTGGGATAGTTGAAATCACTCAAGAATATGGTGTTAGGCTGAATAGTAGTTAACTCCAGTACATTCAAATATATGGTATGGTTATCCTGGGTCACGGAAAGGAACCTATAGCTAACAAGGATATGGTATGGGATGTAACCTAAGGTCAGTTGGACATGGGGTAGATCAAGCAATGTCATACTGTTTGACCAATCTTGAGGTGTGCTTACTTTTTATATAGATTGATGCACCTCGACCTCTTATCTGTTCTTATGCAGTAACCGGTATAAATGTATGGAAGGCATTATAGCCTTGCACTGCTGGGGTGTCTTCCATGGCATTATAACATCCAGTAATTGTACAGATGTCAAAACTCTACAGAGTTAGGACTATTTCCAGGGAGGGGGAACTTCTTGTTGAGACTCCTAGCATTGAGCAGCAGCACCTTTAATTTATCTTGAGTAGAATTTACTATGTAGGAAGGTTTATCAGATTGGAATTGCCTAAAAAAAAAGGCACTATAGGGCTGGATAATGTTTTGGCCAATATCTGAAAGCCTAGTGAGGCAGGTGCAGACCATCCCTGGCAAAGCAGCGTAATCTGTGAATTGTATCCTCACACGCTGACAAATATTGGAACCCCCTTAGAATGACACCAATAACTAAGCCAATTGTTAAAGTCAATCATCTTCTGTTTATATTGTGTTATCATTCTTGGAGAGGGTAGAAAGCTTGAAGGTTCTTAAGAAAATAATTGCTGGGGATATTACTATCACATGTATTATACAAATTGTAGAGATTTGTGTGATGTATATATTTTTTTTAATTTTCTGGAGATATGTATAAACAGATTTCTTGCACTGCTTTTGGGGCTCATTTTACCCCCTCCAGACTAATTTATTCATGGGACTGGTTGAGGAAGACTCTCTCTCTCTCTCTCTCTCTATATATATATATATATATATATATATATATATATACTCATGTTTTTTTAAGAATCATGTCATTTTTGTTTTAGATACAGAGATGATCTTCTGTTTTTATGTAAAGGAAATAAGGTTTACAGGGTTTAATACCTGATTCAAAGTATAATAGATTTACCTTGGAATCCGATATGGAGAGTCAGCAATATACTATACATTATTTGGATATTACTCTTGTAGGTTGTGTACAGCAGAAAATTAGAATTAAGTTTTGAAGGAAATCAAGGGCTACATTTTGTCATCTACCCGATGTCATAGCAGCTCTCTGTTATAGAAAGCTGTTAAAAGCTAAATAATTGCACAGTGATAAAAGAGAATTTTCAAGGAGCTCCTGAGATTATTTGTAGGTTTCTGAGTTTAAGTTATGAAGTAGGCTTATAAAAGTGATATTAAAGGACAGAAAAGACGCTCTTATAGGTTCACAGCTATATAGTAGGCTAATGACCACCAGAGCCTTTATAAGCCTAGCCACGTAACCCAATCCAGTTGCATCTTGTTGTAACATGTGTGCATTAATTGGGGGATATGTTTGTTAGGAGACTGCTAAAAAGTTATGTGAGGGGGTTATGTTAGTTAGGGAATGTTTAATGTCAGCCTATGTCTATAAGAATGTCTGTGGGCATTCCAACTATTGCATATGCCTAGTCAGGTACATGCCAAAGGGAGCATTGTACTCAGTGATAGTTTTGATAAGAGATGAGTTGAATGGTACTATAACTTCCTTGGACCTGGATGCCATACCCCTATTTATAAGTTGGGTGACATAGAATGATTTTCTTACTAGCTTGTTACATGTTTGCCAAAGGCCATATTACTGTCTAAATATGTTCCCAGATCTCTAACTACCATGTCAGTTCTTAGGTATGCCTTATCAATGGAGCAATTTGCCTGAGTAGATTTTTTTCCCAAAAGGCAGTATAATGTACTTCTTTGCATTGAGTTTTAATCTGTGGCTTTGGCACCAGTCATTTGCCTGTGTCAGACCCTCTTGCAGGATGTTATTGTCAAGGAGAGAATTGATGATAACTCCCAATTTGCAGTTGTCTCAAACTTGATGAGCCAGATGCCCTTGATATTAGCTCTGACCTCCAAAAAGTAGAAACTAAACAGCAGTTGGCCTAGCACGGAGCCCTGTGATACTCCACTGATGACCTATCTCTTGAGGTGGTCTCACCAGTCCTGACTTCTTGGGTTCTATCTGTAAGCCAGCTGGCATTCCAGTGAGTTGTGTAGGGATTTATGCCTAATTCAGTGAGTTTGCCTACAAAATATCAGCAGTGTAACAAGTAGCATACACGCCTTTGGTGCAGAAGGGCTGTAGGTTATATTCCCACGTTAGACAGATCAATTACTGACACTGCAGTGCAGCTTAATGGAGATGCCACACTTGATCTTCTGAGTGTGTTGTCCTTCAGATGAGATGTTAATCTGAGGCCCCATCTGTTTGAGTTGGTGGTGGCTCAGGTGGATGTAAAAGATCCCATGGTGCCTATCGAAAAAGAGTAGGGGAACTTCCCTGATGCCCTGTCTAAATTTCCCTTAATAGTATAAATACCACCTTAGTTCTTCCATGAAAACAGACTAGTAGTCTAGTGGGACCAACTTGATAACTTGGGGTATTGTGTCGAACACCTTAGGTATGTTTAAGAAGGTGGTATACACGATTTTCCCTAAATCCATTCCCTTGGTTACCTTCTCAAAGAACCAAAATTTTTGGAAAACAGCAGGAATAAATGCTATTCCTTTGATAAAACTAAAATGGGATGGGTCCAGTGTCTGCTGGTTGCCAGTGTCTTTGTTGTTGATCATTTCCATGATAATTCATTTCATGGCTTTGCATATAAACTAGTCAGACTAATGGGTCTTTACGTTCTAAGGTCGGTTGATGATCTACCCTTGTGAAGGAGGATAACCATTGCCACCCTCTATTTGCTTTGTACATAGCCTGTTTTGAGGCTGTAGTTGAAAGTGACTCAAGTGGTTCTGATAGGTCATGTTTCAGGTTACTTAGGGCAACCTGGGATATTGTCAGGCAACACTGAGGTTGTGTTTTTAGTCTTTGCCTTTAGCTTCTTAATGAGAAATGATTCTTGTGTTCAGAGACTGATTATATTTTTGGATAAAAAAAATATCAATAATGACAAAGATTATTATGTAAAGGAATATACTGTTCTACCTGAACAATTTATACAATATATTAAGGATGGATGTCACTTTCTTAAATGTGGTCTGCAGCTGAAAGAAGTTCTGATGGAGTAAATCAGTATTTCTTATAAAATGGGTAAAAATATGAAGGAATATTTAGTGAAAAACAATTATAGGAAACATAAATTGGTTATTTACAGTATGTGAATACTTTGAATCTGGTAGGTGCTTATTGGTGTGGTAAATGTTCAATATGTCCATATATGGTTACAATGTTTAGCGAAATCAATAATAAAAAAAATGTAATGCATAGGTTTAGTTGTAGTACAGAAAGGGTAATGTATTGTATAAAATACTTTTTGCAGACAAAAAGGAAGTTTAAAGTTAGAATTCAAGAACATATACGTGATATAAAGAATAAAAGAACGGAGAGTTCAATTGCTATACATATATATATATATATATATATATATATATATATATATTTGGGAGGCATGTCTCTCAACCTCTTAGCCCAAAAAATCTGGACAAAGCCAAAATAATGGGAGGGCAAAGACCCAAAATAGGGACAAATTTTAAACATTACTTGTATAAACTTAGAAAGTTACTAGAATAAAAGATCTTGTGTTACCATGCATTTTCTGAATGATATGAAATCTGAAACTTAAATTTCTTTCATTATTTAATAAATTCAGTTCTCACTGATTTGCCATAAAACCACAGGTTTTATGAGGAACAGACTAAAGATGTGAGGCGAAAATTTGGACAGTTGATAGCTATGTTGGGAGGTCCATAGTGGGAAAATGGATGGTCTGCAGGTTATAATTTTAGAACAGATTAATATTGTAGGGAGGGATGAAAATGTGATAAAGCAAAGTTTATTAGAGAAAGACACTATATTTATACCTGTATTGAAGTTTGATTCTTTGAAGCCTAATGGTTTGAATAATGAATGTTGTTGTAAAATTCTTTTATAATTAAATGCTTATTGGATATTTAAATTCACATGTTTAACTGATTTTATATTTATGCTGTAGTGGTGGATGTATTTTTATTCTTATTCTATGAAGGCATTAGCTGAGGAGCCAAGTGTGTATGATTTAGTGGATTAAACAGTTCTGTGGATGCTGTGTTGTTAATTATTTATTAACCTTTTGTTATTGTTATATTACTGGAGCACAGAATATAATTCTGCTTTCTATAACCACTAGGTGGAACATAGTTCAAGACTATGAAATGCCATGCAACACATCAGCTATACCAGTGAGATTTCATTACACTGAACTTAAATAATGCTGACTGCTTAACAGCTTTGATGTCTTTGCTGCAAGACTGCTTTATCTAACTGCAGTTACAAATCCTATATATCAGTACTGCAGCTAGCTTAACAAGCACCTTAACACAGTTATTAGCATACAGTTAGCTTCAATGCAAATGAAAATGTAGAACCAGCATGCAGTTTTGAAGTCCTGATATCCTCACACTTCATAAATGAATACCAGTAAGTGCTTCTGCTCCCCTAACAGCTCCTGATTGTGCCCCTAACAGTTTGCACCTGACCTTCAACCTGTGCTAGTAACAGTTCTGGTATTCATTTCAGAAAACCCAACAGATGTTACAGAGCCTATCACAGTAATGTCATGTAAAGAGGAAACTTTTACAGTGTTTGTGAGTAATCAACTGCTCACAAACTGCACCAGACTTGAAGGTAAATTATCTAAACAGAATAACTTTTGGATTGTGAGGAATATGATCTTAATCCATTCCTTAAGCTGAATCAACACTTTGACAGTAATCCTTTAAATGTTGTTGTTGTTGTTGTTGTATCTTTCGGCTTTTCCCAGTTAGGGGTCGCCACAGCGGAACTCCGGTCCGCTAATGATTGGCAGTAGATTTTTACGTACCGACTTGCCAGGCCTGACGCACAACCTTCAACGAAGGTACACCCATTTACGCATGTCTCCACACAGAAGACGCTTTAGCTGAAAATCGAACAGGACATCTTACTGTGAGGCGACAACGCCACCGCAGCAAGCTCCTCAAATCTTGCTATATACTGGACTCTCACAATCTTGTAAAACCCATCTCAAACTTCAAGAATGTTTTGAAGGTTTGTTTTTCCTAATGCAATCAAACTTCATTGCTATGTTTTGGGAAGTCTTCATTAATCAGGACCTCACACAAAAGTCCAATTTTGATGTTGGCCTATACTGGGTAGCAAGCAGTGGAAAGTATAATCCCAGTATTGGCAAAAGCATCCAGGCAAGCCATATGGATTTTGGTGTTGACTCAGATATGATGAAACTGTTAGTACTAATGTTCAGGTTTTCATAATAATTAATTTTCAATTGACATTAATGAGTAACTCTTGACTGATAAAACATTGAAGCAAAAGTTGTTATTGTCACAGTACTTGCCCGTGGTTACCCAGAGTTATTCAATGATAGTCTTAGAAATGTTACGATGCACCATCAGATTAGTCAGATAGGTAACTTTTATTATGAACAAAATGGCAACTCAACTGAAATGATGTCAACACTTCAGGCATCTTGCACTAAAGTCATTATAACTTTGAATCCAATATATTGTGGGATAAGCACACTCTTAATATGGCAATAACATATGTGATGTTAAGAGGAAGTGCCCTCTGTGCCAGAGAGAGTAGGGCAGTACATGTGAACATATGCCAGCATAGCTAGATGGAGTTTTGTAACGAATTTTTGGTTGACTATCGCATTGATTTGTACAAATGTTTGAGTTAAAAATATATTTGTAAAGTGTTAAAAATGCATCAACAGTAGGTTCTGCTGGACAGAAAGAATGTATGCATGTGTATTAGGTTGTATTGTTGTAATTGATCAAATGTGTATTTTATTTTTTTAATATTTGTTAACTGGGAAAGTCTGACTTGGAACAAAGCCAATTTTCAGCGGACGCCAGCATGTCTTTGTATGTATGTATGTTTATCAGAGAACCCTGGAAGGGTGGAAAGTTTGAATTTGTGTGATAGCTTTCAGATGCTGCCACAGATCTTAGCAAAGCTTTGTGTGTGTGTGTATTGTACCAGAGTCAGGTGACCAGAGGTGATGTCATCCTCTAACCAGCATCTGGTTTCTTTGGAACTCTCACATCAGCACTTTGGAACCTGACTGGAAAGATTTCTGACAGGATATATATCTCACATATCCATATAGACAAAGGCAGACATCATCTGGCTTTTGCTGTGGTAAGACACTCAGCACACATCAGCTTGCGTTTCTTTAGTAAGTAGTCAGGGAACAGTAATTCTTTAGTCAGACAGGGACATTTAATGAGAATAGTTTAGTATTGTTTTCTGCATCTGTGTTGTTTACTGTATTCAGTATTCTCCAGTTTTCTGTTTTATTTATCATTAAATATTTTAATACCTTTCATTGTGGCTGGTTCTTTAGACAATACTTTTAACATTTTGAAAGTACTTATGCTTGTTTTCATGACACTGTGGCCACTCCTGAAAGCATTGCTGCTTTGGTCACACCCTACCATTTGTATTAGTATTAATTTTACACAGTATGATTGGGTACCCTTTGTAAGAGCCCTAAGGTATTTGACTGGTGGCAACATAATTACTTCAGAGTCTGGGCAGAAAGAGGCATAGCTAGTAAATCTGTGCCACCTTTTCTCAGGTGCGTGTGTGTGTGTGTGTGTGTGTGTGTGTGTGTGTGAAAAGCAAATATCCAAGTGTGTGTGTGTATGTATGTGTGTGTGTGTGTGTGTGTGTGTGTGTGTGTGTGTGTGTGTGTGTGTGTGTGTGTGTGTGTGTAAATTACTGGGAACAGAGAGACAGAGCTCCAAAGTGCAAAGTGGTCAGTATGTTTTTTTGTGGGCCTGGAGAGAGAAAGAGAGTCCAGCCCCAGGTCTGGAGTGTGCTCCCTGTGTGCTCTTACGGGAACTTGTGCTTGGTGCAGGGATATGCATCTGAAAATACTGTCTGAATCCAACTTTACTATTAGTGACCTCCCAAACCAGAGTCAGTGGTGAGGATTGAATCTCCTTGATTGCTGGCCAAGGGTAAGGACCTATCACATCTTACATTATTCTTAAAGATGCAATGGCTATGTTAGATATTCATAATATATATTTATATGTGTATAAACAGTCTAGCAGCTTTGTTTTACTTGACATTACATCTTCCCTCCTTAAGAAAAAAATATATCTTCTCTGTGTTTGAAATGACAATTTTATTTTATTTATTTTTATTTTACATTTGTTGACCGGGCTAGTCTAGCTGGATATATTTCCATTTTCAGTAGAGGCCCGGGGAGAAAAGCTCCACACAGAAATACACATAAAAAGAAAAAAACCTTATAATTGAAAAAGCAATTACAATAATAACAAATGGCAATATAATGTCAAAATAAAAACTTAATTAAAGAAGATAATCAAACGTCTAACTTGTATGAGTAACTAAGATTCAGGTTAAAGGATGAGATGGCAGTAAGAAAGATATAGGGTGACAAGTTGTTGTACAGAGAGAGTTAGAGGTAAGCAAAAGGGTAAAATATCAGAGAAAGAGGGCAAAAATACTATAAGAGGGTAAAAAAGGAAGCCATCTAAGAGATGACAGTAAAACAAAAGAAGCAGAAAAGACTTGCTAGATGTGAGACAAAGAGAGGAAGAGAAAAATAAGAGTAAGGAAGAAAGAGTTATCAAAAGAAAAGAAAATGAGAGTTGGTCTTGTACACAAAAGAAAAGAAGAGATAGTGGCGGAAAAATGAGGAGGATAGGCAGATATAGGTGGAAGATTAGTCAGGCTTTATACAGGAACAGAGCCAATGGCTTTTGAAGTAATTCTTAATTTCTTGTCTGAAGAGAGGTAGAGATGCGAGTAGAGTGATTTCACTGGGTAGTGAGTTCCAGCTCCTTCCAATTGTATTAGAGAAAAGGGAGTCACCGGCTGAGTTATTGGACTTTGTAGGGCAGGCCATAAGTTTCTTAGAAGATCTAAGAGAGTTGAGATTATTATAAGGGATTAAAAGTTGAGAAAGAATAGGAGTGTTATTGGGCTGGTATAGTAATTTGTGGGCAATATTGAGTTGGGGAATGAGCAAAAGGTGTTGAAATTCCATCCATCCTAGTTGTTTCAGGTTCACACAGTGATGTGTTCTATAAGGGTTACCAGTAGCAAATCTGGCAATGTTGTAATAGGATGTGGCAAGTTTGTTAAGGTTGGCTTTCTTAAGGTTGGTAAAGATAGGAGAAGCATAAAGGAGTGTAGATATAAGATGGGAGTGGGCAATTGTAGCTCTGGCAGAAGCAGTTAGGTAGGGTTTAATTCTATATAAGGATCCAATTTTTCTATTTACTAATTTGATAGTGATGTTAATGTGTTGATCAAAAGAGAGATTATTATCAATTGTTATTCCTAAAAGTTTTGTTGTTGGTTCAGGGGAAATGACAGTAGCATTATTTGATGAGATGGTGAAATCAAGGGGTGGGGATCGTGAGGTAGGGGTGAAAAGGAGAAGTTTAGTTTTTTTGGCATTAAGAAGAAGGTAGCGTTTAGAAAACCATGTTTCAACTGTGTTGAAGATGCTTTGAGTAAGTAAATGAAGTGTTGTAGAAGAAGATGCTGAGCAAATTAGGGTGGAGTCATCAGCATATTGTATGACGGTTGCTTGAGGAATTGCTAGATGTAGGTCATTAATGAAAAGTGTGAAAAGAAGAGGTCCGAGAATAGAGCCCTGAGGGACACCAGTAGTTACAGGTAAAAGAGAGGAAGTTTGGTTTCCCCAAAGAACTGCTTGTTGTCTATTGCTAAGATAAGATGTAAACCATTTAATGGCAAGGTTGTCAAAGGAAAGGGATGTGAGTATATTGATTAATATAGAGTGGTTAACCATGTCGAAAGCTTTAGAAAGATCGATAAATAGTGCAGAAGAGAGAAGGTTATTGTTGCGGTTCCTATTTATGGTGTCTGTGAAGGAAAGAAGAGCAGTGGTAGTACTATGATGGGGTCTAAAACCATGTTGACAGTTGGCTATTAAGTTATGTATTGAGAGATGATTTAGAAGTTGTTGGTGTATGCATTTTTCCATAATTTTTGCTAATGGAGAAAGGAGTGCGATTGGTCTATAGTTAGAATAGTCGATAGAGTTGCCTCCTTTGTGTAAAGGGATAATGTAGGACACTTTCCAGATGTCAGGGATAGTACCCTCTTGGATTGTTCTGTTTATGAGAATGGAAATAGGATATGCAATTGCTTTTGCAGCCTTTTGGAGAAAAAGAGAAGGGAGGTTATCAGCAGAGGGGGTACAAGGCTTGAGTTTGTGGATGAGTTTATAGATGAAAGAGGTAGAGATAGGTTGTAGTTTAAAGTTAGGGGATGAAACAGCTTGGATTTGTGAGGAGATTGAGTTATTGATGTTCATTTGCTTGGTTAGGGAATGAATAGTTTCAGTAAAGAATAGGTTGAAAGTGTTAGCAGTTAGGAGAGGGGTGTCTGGGTCCGCATTAAGTGGGCTAGGTGTTTTAGCTGTACCCGGAGACAGGAGTTTATTTACTGAGGACCAGAAGGCCTTTGGATTGTTATGATGAGTCTGTTGAGGTTTGCAGTAATAGTTTTTTTTGTCTGCAATGATAGCCTTTTTAGTAAGGTTTCTAAGCTGGCGAAAGTGCAGCAGGTCCGGATTATTTCTGTGACATCTCCATTTAGACCAGATTTTATTTCTGGAGTGAATTAGATTTTTTGTTTCTCTTGAGAGCCATGGGGCTATATTGGATTTCATTTTAATGGTACGCTCAGGAGCATGCCTATTAAGTATGGATAAGAAATTTGTGTTAAAGTAAGATACTGCATCTTCAAGAGGAAGAGTTTTTAAGGGATTCCAGTTACATTTGCTAAGTTCCATTTGAAATGAATCTACGTCAAACTGTTTTGTGGAGCGTATTTTTCTAGTATTAGGGAGGTTAGTAAAGTCAGTCTTTTCTCTTTCTATATAAGTCAAGGAATGGTCACTGATATCATCTGGCAGAGTTCCTACTTTGTAGGTGTGTTTGGTATTATTTATCAATATCCAGTCTAGAATACTTTCTTTATTATTAGGCTTATTGATTCTTGTGGTTGAGGTAATGGTTTGGGTAAAGCCTTGGAGGTTTATATGGGAAGTTGGATTCTTGGTATTTATGCAGTTCCAGTCTATATTAAAGTCTCCTAGAATTATTGTTTCTTGGGGGAGAGTTGTAGATACCCAGCTAAGAAAGGCTTCTAAAATGGGTATGTTATTACCTGGGGGTAGGTATATACAGATAATGTTAAGGGATTTCTTGGTGTTCAAGTGAAGTTTGATTATGATGGCTTCTACTTTGCTATCTGAGGTTGGGTCTATTGTAAGGGTGGAGATATTTAATTGATTGTTGTAAAGAATTGCTACTCCGCCACCTTTACGTTTAGTACGGTCATGTCTAACAATATTATAGCCTTGGGGTATAATTTCTGTGTCTTTAGTGTCAGGCTTAAGCCAGGTTTCAGAGAGGCAAATAATGTCAAAGGAATGGGTATCAAGGAGAGCATGTAGGTGAGGTATTTTATTGTTTATGCTTTGAATGTTTAGATGTCCTATTAAGAGAGTATTGTTAAGTTTGGTTTTAGGAGTAAGAGGTGAAGGGTTGATAGGGCCAGGGTTAGGGTGTATGTCCCCATCCTGTAAGGTGTGGTTCTTTGGTCTGGTTATCACTATGTTGTTAAAGTAGGATTTTAGTTTAATTTTTCTATCTGTAGAGAGGCCATGCTTAATGTGTATAAGTCTGTGGAATTTAGGTAGAATGTAGTTGGGGGTAGAGGTACTGTTGGAATATGACTTAAAAGACATATCCAAGCAAGGTAGAGTTTGTTTATGTGAGAAGGTAGTCTGGCCATAGAGAGGGGTTTCAAAGAATGTTAGAAGGTAGAGTGAGAATAGTGTATGTAAGAGTAATACAGAAAGTATGGACATAGTTAGGAAGTAGGAAGCCATAATTAAAGAGGAGATAAAAGTAGATTAAATGAAAATATTATGTTAGAGGAATATAGAAAACGAAGGAGATTCTGTTTTGGCAAAGGTATAATGAGATAGAAAAGGTAGATGTGAAGAGAATGGTCAGTAGAGGAATTATAAGTGAGAGAGGTAGGAAATAAGGAGGTTAGGCTAGCAATGGTAAAAGAATAAATGGTTAGGTAGGATGTGTAGTTAATAGAGAGTATTAGAGGTAAGGATAAGTAAAGGGTAGAGGTAAGAGGGGATTATACAGAGAATAGGGGTAATTAAAGGTGGAGAGGGAGGAGATTGGGGTGTGGTTTAGAAAGAGCGGGAATGAGAGAGTGCTGTGTATAGGTTGAGGAAGATAGTGGGAGTGGTTAGAGGGGTATAAGCATAGGACCCCTGGGGGTGGGTGGGAATAGGGGTAGGGAGGGGAGCGGAGTGAGCCCAAGAGGGCTTAACGGAGCGGGAAGAAACCACAGCGGAAAGGATTAGGAGAGGAAACTATCTAAAATGGAGGTAAGAGAGGTCTGTGAAGCTAAAGGAAGAAAGAGTTATGTAGAGACCAGGAACATCTAAGAGGGGATAAGTGAGAAAGGCTAGGGCACTATTAGGTTTGTCATAGGAGTGAAAAGGAAAGGAGGGGTATAGAGGGGGTACTAGGGAGGGATAGAAGGATAGAGCAAACAATATAAGGATTGTTATAGGGAGAAGGAAAGGATAGTCAAAGGAAGAGTGAAACAAGCAGAGCAGAGATAACAAGTGAAAAGTCTCAGAGAAAAGGTAGGGTCAGTGGTAATAAGATACGAGCAGTAGAGCACAACAGAGAATACAATAAGGGGGAGGGGAGGAATGACTGCTGGCAGATCCGGTAGTTTCACAAATACACCTGGAAGGTGCAGAGGGCTGGAATAAGCAAGCCAAAGTCACAGTATAATAAAGTGTACTTATATGACATACAAAGATATCCAGTGGCTTTAGTCCAAGGGCAATCTGTTAACCCAGGTGAGGATATGCCAGGCAGGTTTGGTGGATGGGTAATGCTGCTCCTTGTAGTCCAAGGGGTAAAGGCAGGAGTTGGAATAAAAAATGTGAAGATATATGTTCTGAAAAGAAAGTTATCCAGCGGCTTTAGTCCAAGGGCAATCTGTTAACCCAGGTGAGGATATGCCAGGCAGGTTTGGTGGATGGGTAACGCTGCTCCTTGTAGTCCAAGGGGTAAAGGCAGGAGTTGGAATAAAAAATGTGAAGATATATGTTCTGAAAAGAAAGTTATCCAGCGGCTTTAGTCCAAGGGCAATCTGTTAACCCAGGTGAGGATATGCCAGGCAGGTTTGGTGGATGGGTATTGTATGGAGGTGCACAATCAATGGTCCATACATTCAATGTTTTTAACTTATTCTGCAAAAGCGTATAGTACTATATACTAACAATATGATTATATTATATTGATTATATATATATATATATACTAACAATATGATTATTTAAGAAATATTTAAAATATGTTACTAGCGATTAACATGTAGCTTATTTAACTATCCTCATGACTCTAGTACAATATGTATTTTTTAATCAATCCTGGTCATTTAGATATTGCCAGAACTAAGGCTAGAAAAGAAATCTGAACCTGTGGAAGCAAAACTTTGATACAAGCTGTTATAATAAGCTTTAGAATTTTTACAGTTACTAGACAAAACAGAGTCAATAAGATCAGGGTAGAAACAATGTCACACTTAACTGTGTTGGTTGGACAGCACCTGGTCTGTCACTGTGAATAGCCAAATTCGAACCTTCATCCTTAACTCAGATATTTAGATTATGTAGATCTTTAGTTGCTACAAATGTGGAGTTATTGGACATCAGTCTGGTTATTCTTGTTTCAAACTGGTTCAATTAGTTTTTTGAAAGAGTGCCTTCATGTTCACACACATCAGGAATCAAATGGATATATTTTCTATTTTTCACACTATGGTACTGTGTTTTGTTTGTGTTATATAAAATCATAGGTCAGCAGTTTTATAAACTGTGACACCTAATGTATCCCCCCCCCTCTCTTTAAGCGGATAATGGGTCTGGTTGAAGAACAGGTAGCGGGTATGCAGAATTTCATTGTTTGTGAAATGCACACAATGTGCACGGGACTAGTCTTTTTCTTTTTCTGTTTTAAAGGTTGCAGTTACTCTTCTTTGTACTCTTGTACACTCATACTAAGTGTTTTCTTAGTTAGATGACACACTTTAGCAGATCCCCATGGCCTTAGTGCTTTATTTTTAACATTTATCACTGTATTTCCAGCTTACCAATTATTTTTATGTTTTTCATCCTACTTTGGTGTTCACTTGTATATCTATACACATGTTCATTCATATTATGATTTGTTTTTGACACAACAAGCTGATGAAGTATTTATCTGATATGAAAGTGATCTTTGTAAAAAGTTGTATATTTATTAATATTTATTCTGGTAGATATCTAGTGGTAGATCATTTTGTTAGTCGGTCATTTTTTTTTAGTTAAGTAGTTTCTAAAGTTAATAAAATTTTGGTTAAGTTAGTTAGCCTATACCAAGTGTTAATAAACTGGTCTTAGATTGTAATTTGTCTCTAACTTTTTAGTTTCAGTTTTAGGTAGCACAGTCTCTGTTTACACTGTGGTGTTAAGGGGGAAGGGGGACTTGGCTAAAGGAATGATTTTAATTCTTTTATTGCTCTTAACAGAACCACCCTGTGTAACGTCTCCCTTGCCCCAAACAACCTGATTATATATAAGGAATGTTTTTGATGCTTTTCATTATACTCAGCTAGGTTCACTTATTTGTGTTTCAATAAAGGATGTTCCATTTTTAACTCACCTGTGGATTACCTACTATTTTCTATTTGATTATTTTGTAGCATGTATTTTACAGTTATATTTTACAGTTCAATTTATATTAAGTGAACTAAGTGCATAACATAATTAAGGGAGCAAACATCATGCCCTCCACACTGCGACATTTCTTCTTAATTTGAAATGTTTTGTTTGAAGCTTTGGCTTTTTGGTCATTCTGTTAGACTAAATTGTACAGAATAACTATTTGTTCAAGTTTTGACTCTAACATTGACATATTAGTTCATATTTGTCTTCCAAGCATTACCTGTAAAGGGCTCAGTCTTTCTGGACAGTATGGAGTAGATTGGTTGCCATTAGAACTCTGTGAGGATCTGATTGCCTTAGCATTTTTTTGCAGTTTTTACTGCTCTTTCATCTTCCCCATTTGATTTCTGATTGTGAGGACTTGATGGACTTGTCATAGTATGAGTGAAACAGTAGTCCATAATAAACTGTTGGAAATCATTTGACATAAATTATGTACCATTGTCTTTTTCTAGTTCAAGAGGTAGACCAAAGTTTGAAAGCATTGTTTTGAACATGGCTATTATTTGTTTACAAGTCATGGTTGGTGCTTTGATTATTTCTATGTCACATGAGTAACAGTCCACAGCTATGAAGTAGTTTTGCATTAAAACCCATACAATTCAGCAATTATTTTCTACCATGGACCCCGTATTAATGATGGTAGCATTAACATCTCTTAGAGAATGGGCAAACTGTACATCAGTACCCTGACTGGACAACAAATATTCTCCAGCAGGGTATTAATGTACAAGTAATGGCCACTGAAAAATGAGTCTGACGCTTCATGGCAGCATATCAAGGTGCCGTGGAGCTTGGACTGAGTAAATGGAACATCTGCCATTATTTTACGCCGCTAAGCAGCACTTTTGCTGTTTAACGAGTATAAAATATAAAAAAAAGAGAACTAAAAAAAGGTGTGTGTGTGTGTGTTTATGTCTGCATTTAAGTGTATGTATACATGCCAGTAAAAGTAAGCAATGCTTTTGCTGTTTAGCGAATATAAAATAAAAAAATAAAAAAAGTTAAAATAAAGTGTGTGTGTGTGAGAATGTATGCACGTATGAGAGTCAGAAAGAGAGAGAGCGATCAACTGAGCAAAACAGTAACATGTATGGCTTTGTTTCTGTCTGCATGTGTGAGTGAATGCGTGCATGAAAGTAAGAGACTGTGTGTGTGTGTGTGTGTGTGTGTGTGTGTGTGTGTGTGTGTGTGTATGTATATGTGTGTGTGAGAGAGACAGAGAGAGAGAGTGAAGTGTGAAAGTGACCAAACAATGCCCTGGTAGTGTGTGTGAGAGAGAGTAAAGAGAGAACGATCCCCTGGCAGCAGCAGCAGCAGCAGTTTTATGTACCTACCTCTTAGACATACCTATCAGCCTGTTAGCACAAGAAATCTAGCCAAAGCCTGACATAATGGGGGGGGGGGGCAAATGCTAAGAAATAGGAACACATTTTAAATATTGCTCTTATTAGAAAGTTGCTAGAAGAACAGGATTTGTGTTAGCATGTATTTTCTGAAGGATATGAAATCTGAAACCCAAATACACGTCATTATTTAGCAACTTTAAGCTTTGTATCATCCAATGGTTTGTCAAAATGCACATTTTTTACGAGGAACAGACTGAAAATACAAGGCAAAAATGTAGACATTCGGCAAAAATATGTACAGTTGAGAGGTATGCTCTTAGATCAAGGTATCTGGATAAGCCTAAAATAAACGGCACAAAGGCTCAGAATAGGAATGTATTTTAAATGATTTATGTTAGCATGCATTTTCTGAAGCAGAGGTGAGTGTGAGATCTACCACTGGCAGCAGCAATGAGGTATGTATACTTCTGGACCCTTCAGCTGAAGAAATCTGGATAAAGCCTAAATTAAAGGAGAACAAATGCTCAAAAATAAGGACAGATTTTAATTATTGCTTTTATACAATTGGAAACTTGCTTAAATAAAAGGATTTGTGTTAGCATGAATTTTCTGAAGAAAATAAAACTCTGAAACTGAAATGTATGTCATTATTTAGTAACTTCTGTCTCCAATGACTGGCAATAAACCAGATGTTTTAGGTGTAAGGGACCAAAATATAAAGTAAATACCTGGATTTTTTAAAGCGTTATATTTTCGATATAAAATGCTTCCTCCAGCACCATTAACATATACTACAGCAAGTATGAAACATTAGGCAGAGGAACTATTTTACATCAAAAATATATTAAAAATATAAAATAGTACTTAAAAATAAAAAACAACAGTTTTACAGAGATCCCATTCTCTAAGCACAATACTACCCTCCAGGGTGTGTTAATGTGTAGTTAACCCCCTTCCAAGGGTGTAGAGAGCTTCCTCCTACAGTGTCAAACCTTATAACACCCCTGGACAGGCATTAATTACAAATTAACACACACCCTGTCGGGCATTATTGCTTGCTTATCTCCATGGTGGTTTATGCACAATACAGTAATAAGACTTTGACACTAGCTGATGTTTGGCCATCACACTAACATTTTGGCTCTTTTCTGACATTTTGTAAGACCTTGTTGACCTTCATGTAATTGATGTAGAAGCTCTGCTCACTGAAGTGAAGGTACTATGATTCTGTCTTGATATAACAACAAGCCATCATGTTCTGATAACTTTCCTCACACTGTATAACAGTTATGCATCAGTTGTTTGGTTTGTTTCCAGTGATTCAGCCATCTAATTTGCATGTGTTGGATAACAGCTTATAATGCATGGTCATTTTGGTAACTTGTTTTAACTTATCTAGCTTTTTAGTAGTTAACGGTCTAGTCATCATTATGCTGTGCATGTCTGTCAGTGTTTTCTTTGGTATCAGACAAAAGTTGGTCATCTCTGAAACAATTAACTACTTTCTAGGCACATGGATTGTTCTGGTATTAACAGCCAGCAGCAGGAATTTGTTTACTCTATTTCTTTCTCCTCCAGTATTATTACAATAGCTTGCACATGATACTGGATTATACTGTATTATAATGTTTTCCTCTAGTCCCTACAATAATTTGATTGGTCACAAGACACCTTTTGAATTTTATATCTTTCCTATAGACTCCCTTCCCAACTTAAATACATCTTGTTTCACTTTTTCCATCATTTTATTTAACTATAGCCCTATTACTATATACATTTATTTAGGCTCCCAGCTGCCCATACCAATGCAGTCTTATTAATATCTACAATAACAAGTGCTATAATGGACAAATGAATTTACTACTAAGCTGCCAATAGTTCAGATCAATTGATTGTTTTTACTTGCAAATACCTGGAATTTGGCTCTTCTTGCTCCATTTGTCCTTTGCTAGGGTCGTGATCACTCCACTCCCCTACCATACTCCCATTCCCACCCACCTCCAGGCTCCTGACCTTTATACCTAACTAACCATGTCCCTAAGCCTCACTTTCACACAACCTCATTTCTATATAGCCACTCCTCTTCTCACTCTCTTCAATCCACATCACCATCTACATTCACTCCACATTACCTCACTCACACAATACCCAAACTGTACAATCTCTTCAAGCTAATACCCCCTACCCAATCCCCCCACTCCAACCACAACCTACATAAAGTATAGCCACATCTAAATCCCTACTCACTCCTGTAAAGATACCTACTAAAATTTCACAACAATACATCAACACTTTGTCAGAGCAAAATGTGTCCCCCTAACCTTTACATTAATAATAAGCCACACCATCACCTCACACTTAACCTTCTACCACTACACTAGCAAGTCAGAATTTCAAAATAAATCCCCTACCTGCCCAACCCATTCACAAGACAAACCAGCCTTCTCAGTAATATCTCCTTCTATCTACATCTCAAATCTTGACTTTGCCACATTCAAAGTAACCCCGCAACAACTAAACAACCCATCTATAATCAAATGCCAAAAAACTATAATCTAAATAGCATCCCAGATCATACTTAGTGGAGACTTGCACCCAACCCCTGGCCCTACAAACAATAACAACCCGACACCGCTATGAAACAAATAACATTCAAACCTCCCCCAGGAAATCAACAGATCTCCTCATACTCAACATAAACATAAGGAGCATACTGAACAAAATCCCAGAGTTACGTGCTACCCTGGCCCTCTACTCCCCCAATATAGTCCTTCTCACAGAGACCTGACTAAAACCACTAAACAGTAATAATGACTTTGCTCCCCCTGGTTACAATGTTCTTAGACAAGACAGAAAATCCAAAAGAGGCAGAGGCATTGCTCTCCTCTTCAAAAACAACCTGCTATTGAAATGTTAGTCAATGAACAACCCAAGTTCAATAATGCAGAAGCTATGTTCACTAAGTTGAAATCAGCACATAAAAACACTTACATATAATTGGTACCTATAGAACACCCCCCCCCCCCGGCAATAACATTAATACAGTAGAATCCATTCTAGACTGGGCATCCCAAAAATTTCACCAAGAAACAATCATATTAGGTGACGTTAATATTGACTGATCCTCCTTTAAGTCGCTTCACCCCACTAACCACATTAACCTACATGGTTTCACTCAACTAATCAAAACCACAACACGGGTAGATGAAGCATCAAAAAAGGAGTCCATCCTAGACTGGATCCCTACTAACAGACCATCTCAATCCTACCTCTCAGGCTCCCTCCCAGACACCCTCAGTGACCACCCTCCTACTTTTATAATTAGATACCAAATGAATCCTTTAAAATCCTCCACCCTCCAACAAATCCAGTATACAAAGAATTTCAAAACCCATGACTTCATATCTGCACTTAATCAATGCAGCTGGAGACCACTCTCATCTTTCCCCCAAGAAAGTGCTTTAGTCTACTTAAATAGCACTTTCCTAAACATTCTAAATCATCTTGCTCCTATCAGAACTGTCAGAACTAAATCCAACTATGCCTCCTGGCTGAACAGAGATAACCCTCTACTGCTAAAACAAAGAGATGAAGTATGGGACTCATAACATCAAAATAAAACTCAAACTAATAGACAGGCATACTAGGAACTAAGGAACAAAGTCCAAAAAAATTAGGACAGATAAAAGGAACCACTATATAGACATTCAAACCAAACACAAAAATAACCCACAGAAATTCTGAGCTGCTATTAAAAAATCCTACAACCAGGAAAGACCAGTACTCCAAATCAACATTGACACCACCACCAATTATACTGCTACCCAATTCAATGAACACTTCACAAAATACATCCTAGCCCTCACCAATAATATTTCTCCCACGTCACATCCAAACCTATCTTCTGTACCAGCAGACCAAAACCTCTTCTCCTTACAGCCTGTTCCAACTAGTACAATTTATAAATACCTAAATAGGCTTAAACCCACAACCCAGGCCACTGACAAATTACCTGCAGAATATCTAAAGATTGCAGCCAAAGCCATCTCTTATCCAGTCTCCATGCTCATTAATCGCTCTTTATCAAAGCAACACATGCCTTCTGTGTGGAAAATTTCCCATATAATACCACTCCACAAAAGAGGTACCTCTGTGGAACTACCTAATTAAAGTCCAGTTGTCATTCTATCCCTCCTCATCTAAAATCCTCAAAAAATGTATACATTCCCAAAAAATGCAGTACCTCCTCACTAATAAATTACTAACCAACACCCAGCACAGATTCCGCCCCAATCACAGTACTGCCACAGGCATTATTAGCTTTACCAGCACAGTAAACCAACATCAAAACAATGGTAACCTAGTATCCTCTGCATTCCTAGATCTGTCCAAGGCCTTTGATACTGCCTCCCATCCCAAACTCCTTTCTGCTGTCTCTGATCGTAATCTCAGCCACTCCACACTAGTGTTGTCAAGACCATACCACTCAACTGTACCAAATTCCTTGGTATTTCCCATTTCTCGGGGTGAAATAATAGGGTGTCACAAATTCCCGAATGGCCCTTTCAAATCCCGATTTTGTTTTTGTTTGTTTTTTAATTTACATTTTTATGCATTGACTGATCATGTCAGTTGTTGCATGCACTCAGTGGAGTCCTAAACAGACCAAAAATATGAGGCAAAAATCTGGACAGTTGAGAGGTATGTTACCTTTTTGTCATGTTAAAAAGTCATGCGTGAGTATATCCTGCAGTGATCCCTGGTGGCTCTTCTAGCTCCCTGTTCATATCTCTATGACGGTGCTGGCTAATGTCATAGGGATTACTCAGTTCCCAACTGTATTGGAGTTCCTTCTCAATGTTTGGGGGAAGAGAAAGACGTAACTGACTGAGGTAACTGTAGGAGCAAATAGCACAGAAGTAGAGCATGATGAGACTTTGTTTGTGTCTTTCGGCTTTTCCCTGTTAGGGGTCGCCACAGTGGAACTCCGGTCCTCTAATGATTGGCAGTTGATTTTTACGCACCGGTTTGCCAGGCCTGATGCACAACCTTCACCGAAGGTACGCCCATTCACGCATGTCTCCACGCAGAATACGCTCTAGCTGAGAATCGAACCGGACAGCGTCTTACTGTGAGGCGACAACGCTACCACAGCACCACCACCGCGAGAGCACGATGGGACTAAAATCCCCAAAACAACAGCAAAGGCAGCCAGGGAAACTCACACAAATTAATAATATTAAGTGCTTTCATTCCTTTAATTAAATATGGAAGTCATACAGTAGTAGTAAGGAAGTTTAGTTTTTCAGTGTTTGAACATTTCTATGATTTCCACAGTATGTGCAACATGGGAAAAAGGGATTGAGAATGGATGTAAAGTTTGAATTTGAGATTATTTGCAACACATGCAATGTTTTTCCATCTGTACATATCCATATGGCAAGTTAATATTTGCATCTGCAGCCCCAGAATATTTCCAAGGTAAAACTTTATAATCAGGAAGCTAGGAAGAGTTTGTGCATTAGTTGCTCCTGAAGCTAGCTGACTGGTGGATGGGATATTCTCAAATCAAGTTCCCACAGTTGATGTTATTGCTTTGTCTGCTGCATTGATAATGCATTAGCATTATTATTTATATGCTCTGGGGTATCCAGTACTTAATGTTGAAGCAAATGATTAAATAAATAAACATTTACACTGTTCTACTTGTAGGAAGATAGTATGAAAATGGCGGAGGTTGGGACAATAAGAGGGCCTGTGTTAAGTACTGGAAAAAATGCTTTCTTATTCTTATATAGTGACTACTGGAAGGGAAAATTTGAAGCTCTGGTTGTTTATGATTGCAAGAAATTTTGGTGAGGCCTTTTAAATGGGTTTGACAACAGGCCCTAATTGTTCACTGGATTTAAGAATGTCTTCCTGTTTTGAATGGTTAATGAGAGTGCGCATTATATGGCATCATATGGCAAACTGAAGGTTTCTGCTGATGGTGGAAACTGTTCGTTTACTTAAGCTTGTGCTGTAGAAAATGCTGGCAGTGCAATATATTTCCACTGTAAGTGTGATCTTTATTTAGGCAGGGGAGACTAAAGAGAAAATCTTTATAAGGCTTTGCAATTACCTTTTTTTCATGTGGATTCAAATAAATTGTGTGCTTAGACCCATTGCTTAATTTTAAATTCCTTCTACATTATGATTTGTGAGGTGTTGTAGTAAATGTGACTGCCCAAAACTGTTATTTCATTGGGTAAAGTTGGATTCTGTCGGAAATTGATATAGCAAGGCTGTATTGATTTTTAACATTCTAAAAAAAACAAGTAATCTCCGTCATATCCCCGAAGTCTCAAACAACCCACTAAACAAGTATAGTGGGTCCAAAAACAAAGTGTAAGAAACTTGTCTGTGTGGAAGATTTTCAGTCCATATATCTCTAGTTAACCACTGTATATTATCAGATCAGACAATACTGCGGTGGTGGTGCTGCGGTAGCATTGTTGCCTCACAGTAAGACGTTCTGTTCGATTCTCAGCTAAAGCGTCTTCTGTGTGGCGACATGTGTGAATGGGCGTACCTTCGTTGAAGGTTGTGCGTCAGAGCTGACAACTCGGCACGTAAAAATCTACTGCCAATCATTAGCAGACCGGAGTTCCGCTGTAGCGACCCCTAACCGGGAAAAGCCAAAAGATACAACAAGACAATAGTAGTAGAAGTAGCGAACTTAAACTCGTTCTAAGTAAAAAAAAAAAAAAAAAAATATATATATATATATATATATACATATATGTATATATATATAATTTGAAATATTGTACAGAATTACTAAGTATTCAAAAGTAATCCAAGGAAGGCAGGCATTCTGTTTTCAGTCGAAAATCCTTTATTAAGTACACAGACAAGCGATCCAAGTAAAACAAAAATAGAGTAATAGTTTCCTCACAAGCTTTCTAAATATATATATACTTTTTATCAGGAAAGGGAGTGGTTTATTGTGCTGTAAAACAAAGTGTTATTGGTACACATGTTAAATTCACATCCCTTCCCCCATCAGTGTGATATTCGAGCTGGTCCTGCCCTACTTATTAGCTGTCATAATAATATAACCCTTATGTACTTTAAATAAAATTTATATTGATGTGGTACCTCTTATTTAACCAGAGTATTAAGTAGATTATTAAGTCTGTGATTTTATCCAAGACAATATACTACATGGCTGGAAATATATCAACCTTGGTCCATTTGGCAATTCAAAATATATATAAATATATACATATACACTTTGCATGTAAAAAAATCAATTGTAAAAATCATATTCTATTTTCATAACCCATTGTTAACAAAGATCGCTTTCGTCCTTCTAAACGTCTTCAGGTCAGTGTACAAGAACCATAAAAACTATCTCTAAAAATATTATTGTATAATTAGTATCATTACATATCATTTTGAATAAAGTGGAAAAATAAAGGAGAACCAGAAAAAGAAAAAATAAGAAAAAATGTATGATGATAGAAACAAAATATACACTTAAATTAAAACTGATTTAAAATGGTATTTAAAAGTGTTCAGCTTTAAGACTGTTCAAGACTATCGAACCAACTGCCAACAAGCAGGAAAATGGCAAAATTCCTTATCTCACCTCCTACCTGTCACCCTAGGGGCCCCCCAAGGATCCATTCTTAGACCTCTTCTTTTCAACATATTCACCACCAACTCCACAAAGCTACCCAGCATGCCACTTTAGTCCAGTACGCTGAGAAATTTTTTACTGTGGTTTCCTTAATGGGGGTGGGGGTGGGATGTGGATATCAAGGGTGATTAGCTTATGGTCGGATCGGACCAACAAGGAGTTGACTTCAGGTGTGGAACACCGGTCACTCATGTTGGTAATGACTAGGTCTAGGATATTGTTGCCCCTGGTGGGGGTGTGGATAAGTTGATCCAGGGTATTCACAACATTCACAATATTCTCAGCTAATAACACCCCTATCACACTTGTCCAATACACCAAACTTCTGGGGTTATCATAGATCACAAAATGAAATTCGGTATGCACATTGCATAGACAATAAAGAAAGTCCATAAAAACTTGGAACCCTATATAGATGCAAAAAGTACCTCACCAATGAGAGTAAAGCCACCATTGCAAAAACCCACCTACTATCCACACTCCTCTATGCCTTCCCCATACTCATCAACCTAAACAAAGCAGACTTTAACAAACTAAACACCTGCTACAATAAAATAACTAGTTTTGCTACTGACTCACCCTTCAGGACACATCACTGCATAGCAATCAGTCAACTATCCTGGCTAGAATTACCCAGTCTGCTCACATATAATCAACTTATAATAGCCCACCAAATTCTATATTATCCCAACAGAGTTCCTGTTCTTCAAGGTCTACTGACTATCTACCCTAACAAATGACTATTAAAATCCACCAATAAAGCACTGGCTGACATAGGCACAAGCAAATAGCTCTGGGGACTCCTTGTTTTCCACTTCTGTTGCAAAAGCATGGAATACCATCCCCGTAGACATTAGGACCACTGAAAACAAAAATAATTTCAAAAAAACTCCTCCAGTCCCATTTACATAGTTCTTGGTTATGTAATTGCTCTGACCCTGGGTAGCTTCACTTAATTAGAGCACATCATACTTTAACCTTCTAAGAAAGCTTGCAACAACTGCTTTCTATATTCTTACTCAATCAATGTGTTTACTGTACTAGCCACTGATAAACGTAACCAAATGACTGAACAAAATGTCCTTTCAACTGTATTGTTATTGCAACACACTGTGCTCCTTACAGTATATTTACTTTTGCTGCTTTCTTGGCCTTAAAACTCTACCTTATTAACTTTTTGACTCTGTATTGTACTTTATTAACATGTCTATTGTATTTACTGTATTTGCTGTACTAAACTTTGTGGAGCTTTTCTCTCCAGGCCTCCACTGAAAATGAGATCCATGCCCAGTTGAACTTTCCCAGTAAACAAATGTAAAATAAAAAAAAATAAAATAAAAAAATTAAAACTTTGTAGCATCATTAACAAGTTTTGGTACCTTGGAGACACTATGTCTAAGTCATATGAATTGATAAGTAGACCTAATGGTTTATAGTCAGTCTGGAGTGAGAAACTTTCAAGACCTAATTAGTATCTGAAAAAAATGTCATATGACCACTCATTTGCAAGGCACTGTTTTTTTATTCTCCAGATATCTCTGTTCAGCATTGGTTAGAATTATAAAGCAATAGGAAACAGAGTATAAGACTTGTTCATCCATTTGAAGCAATGCTTTAACTATTCTTTAGTTACTAGCATCTGCACTTAGAGACATCGTAGTGCACTAACACTTGGGTTAAGTATATCATGATGACCAGGTGCATTTTTAATAGGTTTGTTAAAGAACACAGTCCAGTTTAGAAGTCTGGTACATATTTGAAAAGCAAAACAGCCCCTGCCTGTAAGGCAGTTGCAAGGTCCCAAAATGAATCAGTTCAAAAGACACAGACCAGCAGACTGTGGCAAGCAAAATATTTTAATGTAGTGCTAAAAAGCACATAACAAAGAGAATGTTAACCAGACCGATTTCGGCTTAAATAAAAATAGCCTTCTTCAGTGCATACAAATGACAAATGAATCATCCCCTTTCTGTTATGTAATCAGCAGATGAGGCTTAATTGATACAATTAGTAATTAAAGGTGCTCATTCAATCCAGGTGAAAATAGACCCCCCCCCCCAGTTTAATAATCCATTTCTTCTCCATGTTATTAAGGGTCTGATGCCATCCAAACTTATTAGATCCATTACCCCTGATCCGATCAATAATAGTAAAATTAGTATGCAAGACAGTATGTTTATAAAGAGCATTGGTAACTCTCTGATATCTGATGTCACTAAGATGCAAGACAGTACGTTTATAAAGAGCATTGGTAACTCTCTGATAACTGATGTCACTAAGATGCTCCTCAATCCTAAACTTGACCGGATGTGAAGTCTGGTCAATATAAAACACAGAACAACTGCACATTGTCATATAAATGACCCAATCAGTTTGACAGTTGGCAAAAAAAGAAATGCTATATACTTCGCTGGTATTTTTGCTGCTAAAATCTTTAGTTTTACAAATCCTAGGACAATAAACACAATGACTACAGGGGAAACAACCAACCAAATGGTTCCCTATAAAAGTGGATTAGACTTGTGGAATGTACTGGCTATGTCCTCATTTACAGTGACTCAAAATAGAGCCCAAATTCCTACCCTTCCTATAAGAGAACTGGCATCTATTGTTCAGAATTCCAGATAGTCTGTTATCTGCTAAGAGAATATTCCAATGCCGTTGAACAATGTTAATTAGAACAGCAGTGTTCCTACCATAAGTAGTTACAAAATGGACAACTGGCTCTTGTTCCTGAGGCTTAATTTTGTATTCTAGTAGAGAGTCCCTATGAATGGAATCCACAATATTCTTGGCGTGTAATATATGTCCCAATTCATAAGCCCTGCCCAAAAACTGGGAGGTAAGATCATCCCTGTATATATCATATGAAACTTCACTAGAACAAATACGTTTCATTCTCATATATTGAGACTTTGAAATATTCCTACATATGTGAGGAGGATGATAGCTGGTGGCATGGAGAAAATAATTATACTCCGGGTATTTACGGTAAACTTCAGAACTCAGGGTGTTATCCATTTGCCTAGTAACTAATACATCCAAAAATGTAATACTATCTTTACTGTAGTTCACCATAAATTGTATTCCCCACTTATTTTCATTCAAATAGTTAACAAAATCTTGAAGATATTCAGAACCCGATCTCCACACCAACCAGCAATCATCCAAGTACCTTCTCCATATGTCCATGTCCTTCAAAAATATGTTATGGGAACTATCATAGATGATCTGCTCTTCAATATATGCCATACATAGATTGGCATATATAAGGGCAAAAGAAGCCCCCATAGCCATACCTTGAATTTGAAGATAGCATGCATCACGATATAAAAATACATTTTTGGTGAGGACATGTTTGGCTAAATCCTAACAGTAGTGTATTGAATCCAGGGGAGTATAAATCAGATCTGGAAAGCCAGTATTCCAAAGCATCAATACCTGCCCAATGAGGAATATTAGTATAAAGGGCAGTTACATCAAGGGTGCAAAATAACCATCCCGGTTCTAGCTGTGACTCAGAGATTATCTGAAGAAATTAATTTGTATCCTGTATGCGGGCATGTACCCACTTCAGGAGGGGTTTAAGATATTTTGTTAAAAACTGGGACAATGATTCTGTTAATGAGCCTCTTCCCGATACAGTAGGTCTACCAGGGGGATTCCGTGGGTCCTTATGTATTTTAGGTAGAAAATAGATGTATTGAGAATGGGGATCTGGCACAGATAAATGATGAAACGTATGGTTTGAAATAATGCCCTCATCTTTGGTTAAAGAAAGAAATTCGTCAATCTGTTTCTTAAAGGACGGGGTCAGATTGAGGGGCAAGCACGTATAATAATGTACATCTGAAAGTTGCCTCAAGACTTTGGAATTATATTGAAACCAATCTTGTACTACAACCGCCCCACGTTTATAAGCAGACAATATGACCAATCTGTGGTTATCGGCCAATTCCTTAATACATTGCAGTTTGATCTTTGAAAGATTATTTGATCCAACACCAGACTCCCTGGAATAGAAATGTATGTCCCTAAGCACACTGTTCTGAAACATTTGCACAGTAAAATTCGTGGGAGGTGTAAAAGTAGATTTATGATACCTGAATTCATCCTGTACCCTGGTGGAGTCACTATCCTGAAAAAATAACTGTAGGTTAAGAGTTCTGCAGAAAGCTATAATATCATTAGCAAAACTGTCCTCGGGAACAAAAAAGCCAGGAATAAAAGTTGGTCTTTTATTCAAAATGTCAATATGAACAGGTGACAAAGTACAAGATGAAATGTTTAATACATTCAAATTGGTTATTTCTGAGCAAACATTCTCAATAGCCCTTCCATATTGTCCAACCAGTTTGTGCTTCCTGCCTCCCCACTTCTGTTTGTGTCTAAAGGGACATTATTATTTCTTTTTGTTGTTGGAGATTCTGTGGTACATTGTACATAAGACTCAAGGGCTGAGGAAGAATCATCTCCAGGGGTTTCATAACTCATGGGGGACATTTTCTTTAAAATGGAACGTGGACGTTTTTTCCTAGGAACAAATTTATGGGGTTGTTGGAACCTTACATGTTTAGCCTGATTTTTAGAGAAAGGATCCCCGCTCTCATAATCAGCAAGATCCCTCAAAAATGTATTTTTCTTCCTCTCTTTAAGTTGTTCTTCTAAACTCAATAAGTCACTACTGAGTTTCTTAAAATTCAAATCATAAGTGGGTTAACCCTCAAATTGCTTAATCGAATCCCACATCTGTGCTATATCCTGTAGCTCTTGTTCAATAATCCTTTTATAATGTCCTGCTAAGATCTCCACAAAATTCATAGTAGCCTTATGTTGGGCATCAGCCCAAATTTTTGTTAAAGAGGCATCAATATTGTTTACAAGGGGCTGAATACGGACTCTAAGTCTCCTAGGTGTGATATCCTTAATGATATATGCCTTAAATAGCCTGAGGTGCCACACATTGCTACAGAGAGACCTCATACTCTTGTTCAATCTCAAGAATTGTGCCTCACATGTATTGTCAATAGGGGCTAAATTGGATCCATTCTGTTGGGGTTGGTCAACACCCAAGCCAAACACCACAAGATCATTGCGGTCTGAGGCTAACCCCTTAAGTAAACTGGTTATATCCATTGAGAAAACAAACAGCAATACCTGCCAAAGGCCAATTATGTGGAAGACCACACAATGAATAAGTATGCTTATATATAAATATATATATATTAATAAAAAATATTTCGAATAGGGTAAAACACAGCAAGTGGGACAAAATGATAAAAATCAAACAGTCCCTATTTATTATCTTGGAAACAAGAAAACAGTACTTCCTCAACAATTAAATGTCAACCAGTAGGTCTAGAAGAAGTAAAGCAAGAACCCATACAGTGCGGAGTCCAATCTGAATCCTATCGGACCAAATCCTAAATGACCGGGCAATATCATCCCTGTATTCCAATGGCCACTCGATTCTGAGCTCAAGAAATCTTGGAATAATCCTTCCCTAAATATTATTCAGCCAATTCAGCCAGTATAATTGAAACAAAAATCCATACAGTGCTGAGTCCAATCAAACTATAGTTGGAACAAATCCTTAATGACCGGACAATATCAGCCCCTGTAAATCATTGGGTGCTCCATTCAAGGCCCTAAAACTCTCAATATAAGTTGGACAATAGCAACTTTCTTATTGTTGCGACCACTGTTAATGGGGATGACCAATCAACATGCTTTGAAAACAACACACTCCTAATTACCTTGCTGAATTGACCTTATAGAAATAAAACAGTACCAAAGATAATTGTTGTTTGTTCAATCAAGAAAAAAGCAGTCCTAGTGCATAACAGTTTTAACATAAATTGGATCCTTGTAGCCACCTATTTAATCAGGAAAAAATGGATTTAAGGGTTTGCCTGGTCAAGCTAAATAATAGTAATCCGTATAGAAACAGATCAAAGGCTAACAATGACAACTGAGAAGAATCCAATCCTAATAAAAATATCAGCAGAGCCCAATTATAAATAGATCCTGCATCACATGTATGCAACCTATATAGATTTAGATCCCAAAAGTTAAACAATACCATACAAAATGAGCCCAAGATTCTTAATAAACAACTTCCCCATATGATTTAACTGATGAAACAAAATATATAAATCCAATGAGGACATTCATAAATATGCAAAACTATTAAACAGTGTAATGTCCTTGTTAAATCCTGCAAAGAAAGTACTCATATGTTAGGCATTATATACACCATTATTTATAACAATAGAATAATATTCAAAAAATGTCCCAAAAAGTGTCCAAAATTGAATTTTGAAGCCAAAAGGCCAATAGTGATATTTAAATATATTTTTTCCGTTTAGTTCTGTATGGCCTGAAAAGAAATAATGAGTCTCAAAGCCAGATCTTACTTCAAACAAATGTTATAAGAGCCCAGCAAGACAGCGGCATAAATATTAAAATGAAATAGCATACGCTGGCAGCAGAAACAAAAAACATATACACTGTAAATAGACCGACAGCCCCAGGTTTAATTTAAGTCATAAATTGAAAGAAAATGTCAGCAAATACCCAATGTCACCAGCTTAATAAATCCGTTAGTGGATGGATGAATTCTAGTCCTTGAACGTTCCCGAATAGCAATCCCAAAGCCAAAAGTTAGATATCAGCAGATATCCAATGTCGCCAACTTAATATATCTGTTACTGGAAGGCCCAGTTTTAGTCCTTGCGCAGTCATGAACAACAATCCCAAGAACAAAATTAGATTGTGGCGAAAAAAAATGGTAGAATCACCATCCCAGGTAAATGAACCACCAGATAGTTCCGATGCAGTCACCAGCAGCAGCTCACCCAAAGGAGGTTAATCTGTATTGCGAATATTTATGAAATCCAGTGTCCTCAGAAGGGGAACAGAAATAATCATGCCCAACAGTCCCTCACAATAACAAAGAACTGTACCATACTGTTGATGATCGTAACAGATCAGCACCCAAACAATACAAGGGTTTACAGCATCCAGACCAAAAAAAGCCTCATTACACTGAAGTATAAAAATAAAAAATAGAATCAGCTCATTGAGCACAATGCTCAATGCACCACAGGCCAACAGCAGGGGAAATGAAGTAACCACAAAGCAAAACAGCCCCTGCCTGTACGGCAATTGCAAGGTCCCAAAATGAATCAGTTCAAAAGACACAGACCAGCAGACTGTGGCAAGCAAACATAACAAAGAGAATGTTAAACAGGGGATGATTCATTTGTCATTTGTATGCACTGAAGATGGCTATTTTTATTTAAGCCGAAACCAGTCTGTTTAACATTCTCTTTGTTATGTGCTTTTTAGCACTACATTAAAATATTTTGCTTACCACAGTCTGCTGGTCATTGTCTTTTGAGCTGGTACATATTTGACCAAATAGTCAACCATGCCTAGAGCTTGTCTCTGCTCAGTCATACACAAAGAATTTGATAATTAAATTTTTGCTCTGACTTTGATTACATCTGATCTGATGTGCAATAGTTTAGCTTTAAAACAGAATGCATAATGATCTGAAGCACTGTCTGTAATCTAAAATAACGAGTTTCTTTATCTTAGCCAAAAACCTAGATATCATCCACAACACCACCACCATCTAGCACACTGAGTAAATCAGTCATTTTACGCTGAGAAATTTTAGGTGCTGAGGATATACGAAATAGCAGCAGTTTAAATCAGAACTTTCTCATTGGCATAATGAAGGTCATCAGCTTTTGACTTTCTTCATCTAAAGTTATTTGCCAGAACTGACTGATAGAATTGAGTGGAAAACACGTTAGCATTAACAAATTTTGGTGCAATGTCTTCTAATGTGGAATAACCTTTCACATACAGCTGCATAACTGCACTATTTTCAATCAACACATGTTCATAGTCGACCATTCTTATTTAATTACTGGGACTATGGAAGCACACCAATCCGTCATTTAAGATGCACATTCACTTATATCAAGATTTTGTATTTCTTTAAGTTCTGACTACTTTGGACAGCATAGGAAATGTCAGTATCTGGGGTGTGGTCAAGTTATATGTAACAGCATTTGGTTTTATCTTAAGTTTCACTGGTTCACAATCAAACAGGCCAGCTTCATCAAACACAACTACACTGACTTTATTTATTCTGGCAATTAAACCCATTTCATGTGTCGTAAGTCTGCTTTCCAAGAAATGGTTGAACAGTACAAAGGTAAAAACTAGATGTACTGCCTAAATAAATGCACAAACGCCTTGTGAAATGCTGGATTTTGTTAGTTTTATGTAAAAAAGTATGTTTCAGTTCCTTTAAAGCAGGCATGGGCAAACTACGGCCCGGGGGCCACATGCGGCCCATTAAACGTTTTGATTCGGCCCGCCAAACTTGAAAAAATTTAATAAATTAACCTTGTTAATGTTTTATTTCCCCTGCAATTCTGATGTTTCCTCACTAGATGGCGTACTCTAGATATATTGGCTTTGTTGAGGTGAAGCGTAGGCCTATTACTCCACGTTTGCACTTTACCCTTTGACCCACCGCCCCTCTATGAAGATGAGCGGACCCAAGAAAAGGAAAGTGGACAGAGAATGTCGAGTGTTCAATAAGGAGTGGACAACTAAATATTTTTTCACTGAACACCGATCATCTGCTGTTTGCCTGATATGCCAAGAAACTGTGGCGGTTTTTAAAGAGTATAATATTAGCCGTCACTTTGCCACAAACCACGCTAATTATGCTAGCAAGCTCTCAACAAAAGAACGGGAAGCTGCTGCTGAGAAGGTGGCAGCTAATTTGAAGGCTCAGCAAAGTTTTTTTCACCGTCAAACTGCCATTCAAGAGTCAAGTACCAAGGCCAGTTTTATGCTTTCATTCAAAATAGCAAAGGCCAGCAAACCACTGTCTGAGAGCGAGTTTTTAAAAGAATGTATGGTAGAGACAGCAGGTATTTTGTGCCCGGAGACCAAAGACAAATTTGAGAAAATCAGTTTATCACGGCGGACAGTGACTGCCGTGGAACTAATAGATGAAGATATCACCAGCAGATTAAACAAAAGGCGAAGTCATTCACTTTTATTCTTTAGCACTGGATGAAAGCAACAATGTCAAAGACACTGCTCAGCTCCTCATTTTTATCCGAGGAATCAACGAAACTTTTGAAATAATGGAGGAGTTTTTGACAATGGAGTCTCTGAAAGGACAAACACGGAGAGTGGGCTTGTTTGAACGGGTGTCTGCTGCCATTGAAAACATGAAGCTTCCCTGGAGTAAGCTTGTTAACATCACCACAGATGGATCTCCGAATTTAACGGGAAAAAACGTTGGCCTGCTGAGGAGAATCCAGAATAAAGTGAAAGATGAAAACCCTGACCAGGATGTCATTTTCCTCCACTGCATCATCCACCAGGAATCTCTATGTAAATCGGTGTTACAGCTGAATCATGTTGTGAATCCTGTGGTGAAACTCGTCAACTTCATATGCGCACGGGGACTTCAGCACCGTCAGTTCATTGCGTTCCTGGAGGAAACTGATGCGGATCACCAGGACCTGCTTTATCACTCCCGTGTCCGCTGGTTGAGTTTGGGCAAAGTGTTTCAACGAGTGTGGGAGCTCAAAGAGGAGATTGGCGTGTTTTTGGAGTGGCAGGGGAAGACTGGTGAATTTCCTGAGCTGAGCAACAAGAGCTGGATGTGTGACTTTGCGTTTGCTACGGACGTATTTTCACACTTGAATGAGCTCAACGTGAAACTGCAGGGGAAGGAGCAGTTTGTGCATGACATGTACACAAA
Source organism: Protopterus annectens (assembly GCF_019279795.1). Classification (NCBI taxonomy): domain Eukaryota; kingdom Metazoa; phylum Chordata; order Ceratodontiformes; family Protopteridae; genus Protopterus; species Protopterus annectens. The sequence goes on along the minus strand of NC_056737.1, from coordinate 1,887,123,465 downwards.
CGTGAAAGCCTTCAAATCCAAGTTGGCTTTATTCTCCAGGCAGATTTTGAACAAGTCATTCACTCATTTTCCTAGACTAGCCACGCTGAAAGAGGCCGGAGCAAAAGTAAAGAAATACAGTGAGTCACTGGATGCACTGCACGGAGAATTCTGCCGTCGGTTTTTGGATTTCGACAAAATTGACAAGTCACTTCAATTGGTGGCCTTTCCTCTGTCACAAGACCCCGAAACAGCTCCAGAGGAGCTTCAGCTCGAACTGATCGACCTTCAGTCCAACCCTGCCTTAAAAGAGAAGTTCAGCTCTCTGAAACTAAATGACTTCTATGCTTCACTCGATGCCGCATTTCCAATTCTAAGGCGAAAAGCGCAGATGATGTTGGCTTTGTTCGGCTCTACCTTCGTGTGTGAACAGACCTTCAGCGTCATGAACATCAACAAAGCCAGCCACAGATCCAAGTTAACAGACCTACACCTCAGATCCATCCTGAGAATCGCCACAACAAAACTAACTCCAGACTTTGATGCGCTGGCTAAAAAAGGAGACCAACAACTCTGCTCCCATTAAAATGTGTGCGTCTCCGTGATACACACGTTGTTAAAATAAACAGTGCGCGCAGATCAAATATAATGCTTCACAGACTGACTTGCTGCAACTGTTTCGTCCTTGCACTGGTCGTTGTTGACTTTTGGCACCGGGGAAACAAATTGAATAAAAGGAACAGGACAAGTACATCTGCATCTCCTACCGTTTTTGAAAAAAAAGACAGTCAGGAGGAGAGTGATGGTGATATCCTGAAGGATAACAGAACTTTCAGTGCTTTAAAATAAAATGGTCATTTATTTGATTTTCAGTGTTAAAAGACTCATTTCGAAGTCAGAGATTTTATTGTAATGCTTTTCTTCATTTTCATTGGAAATTAAAGCACATGTTTTCTCCATATCCCAAGATGTGTATTTTTCCCCCAATGAGGTGATGTTTTCAAAGCATGCCATCTATCTGCTCCTGTTCCGGCCCCTTTGTCAAATGTTAGAACTCAATGTGGCCCACGAATTAAAAGGTTTGCCCACCCCTGCTTTAAAGCAACCCACGATAACAGTAAAAAACAAACAGTATTCTTAGAAACCTAAATATTTGGGTACAAAATAAATACACTGTCCCAGAGGACTGTACCCTTTCTGAGAAGATACACCACCTCTGACTGTGAAGTTGCTGCAAAATATAATAATAGTGGCAAACATTGCTCTTTGGTAGATACTGCCCTACAACAAACCATATCAACAACAGCTGCCCTTTCCTCTCGTGTATTTATGCCCCCCAAAATGATAGCCCCTTTCTGTATGCACATTTCTCACTGAGAAAAGATTGGAAAATCTTAAGAATCACAGTGACAATTTGCTGTTTCAGCTTGTGATTTGCAAACACATACACTGTCCCCAACAAGTCTTAACATTTTTTTTGCCAGCAGTGATTACATAATGGCCTTGCACTTTCATGTACAAGACGCCACCACATCCCTTCCCCAAAAATAGCCCAGTTCTGTGCACATCTCTATTGTCTGATGGTGAAGAAAGTGAAAGAAAAAAGAAACGGCTACTACAATAATGTAACGATTTCAACATGTTGCTCTTGAGCACATATACTGACCCCCCCCCCCAAACATGCACTAAGCACTTCTCAGAGTTTCACAGAATTGAGCAAAAATCAGGGACAATTGAGAGACAGGGGATTACTCAGTAAAAACAAGGAAACGCACAAGAATTTTGCCCATGATGTCCTTAGCATTGGTAGTGCTTTCCAAGCTCTATTAAACTCTTTCTCTCACTGAAACAGGCTCTTCTTCCTTCTCGGAAGCTTGCAAGCACTTGAGAGTAAAGGAAATAATGCACCCTCATCCTGAAAATGAGCTGTAAATCTTTTTAAAAAATAATTGTCCAAAAACAATGTGCTGCAATAGTCCTGTCCCATGAAAAAATGTTTAAATCTTCTCCCATTTCACCACTGTGGCATGCAGCATGGCCCTCTCTGGTATGCTAGCCAACAACAATGCTTACATATGCAGACTGGACCTAATAGAAAGGTCTGGTCTGAATGAACAGTTCAAAATTCAACAGTTACTCAAGAAAAAAACTTATAATTGTAGCTTGGCTTTTTTTCGGCTCTTTAACCATCTTGTTCATGAGCCAGAGTTGAGCTTATAGTAAGGCTCAGGCCAAGTTCAAGATGGCTATGGATTGACCACCTCTAATCTATTGAAACATCAGCCAACCCAGTCACAATTCTGTCTCACATTTTGTTCATCTTCTGTGCCATTAAACCCACAGTTTTCAGCCAGTTCATACAGTTGCCTTAAAAAAGCTTCAACACATTCACCCTTTTCTTGTACACATTTGTGGAGGCGTGCCCTTTTATGTATCTCTTTTTGGCATAAAAACAGTGATTGAATTTTCTAATTACTGGGTCATATGTAGCGCTGTAGCCCTCTCTAGCTTTATATGGCCTCTGCTTCATGACCTATATAATACAATAGGCTATTTAACTGGACTTCATTTGTTTCTTTATCTGATTTGGTCACCACAGGAAATCATCCACACCTTTGTCTACAGGAAGATTAGCCAAAGGATTTTGAGAAGTCAAATGGCTGTATCGGGTTAAATTTCATAATTTGTTGTGTCTTTCGGCTTTTTCCCGGTTAGGGGTCGCCACATCGGAACTCCGGTCTGCTAATGATTGGCAGTTGATTTTTACGTGCTGAGTTGCCAGCCCTAATGCACAACCTTCAACGAAGATATGCCCATTCACGCATGTCTCCACGCAGAAGACGCTCTAGCTGAGAGTCGAACCGGACAACGTCTAACTGTGAGGTGACAGTGCTACCGAAGCACCACCACCGCAGATGGGTTAAATTTCATCATTACTGTAAAAAATCATTTTTCTGAGCTGAATGGCTTAAACTTAGTAAAATGAGGCCATTGTGAGGTAAAACTGACTTTTGTAGGTAAAATATTTGAATAAGAGTTTGGCAAATTCACTCTGGCTGGTTTGGCACAAATTGTAAGTTGTAAGATTTTTTTTTGTTTTTGTTTCTCATTTATCAAGAGGATCATTGTTCTGACACCGTGTCAGCATACTTGTGTATTGTTACTCAGTAATACTCATTGCTAGTCTGAGAAATGCTAGACTACACCTTCAGTTTTGTTAAACGGTTAACTTTTATTTATTACTAGTCTTTGAGATGTTAGACTACACATTCAGTTTTGTCAAACGGTTTACTTTTATTTATTACTAGTATTAGAAATGTTAGACTGCACCTTCAGTTTTGTCAAATGGTTAACTTTTATTTTAAACAGTACAGCAATTAACAAAAACAAAATGTTGACCTTTCAGGCATCTCACACACATCAGACTCTAGCTTAGAAATTCAGTGCATTATGGGATATATATGTATGTATATATATATATATATATATATATATATATATATATATATATAGAGAGAGAGAGAGAGAGAGAGAGAGAGTCTTAAAATGGCAACATAATAAAATAATATTAAAGTGGCAGTGGGTATGTTACATATTAACAATAAATGCAAATGCTCTAGCAGCTTTATTTTACTTACCGTCACAGTTACTGCCTCTTCTTACCAACTTGCATCTGTTATTGTTTCTATCTGACTTTTTGAATCATGGGAAGTCACTAGGCTATTGGCCCTGAGGCCCTTACAAATCTAGCTAAGAATTTAGCCCATGTACCAACAAGTCAGCACCCTATGCCACTGTCCAGCAGGGACATAGGTGGAATCCCAGAGGTGTATTTTCTATTCCCCATCCAGTTATCCAGGTTGCTCTTAAAAAGGTTTAATGAGATACTCTGCTTTACATGGAGAGGGAGTCTATTCCACAAAAGGGGGAGTCTCTGGGACACACATCTGTCCCTCTAACAAGTCCTATTGATGTAACAGACCAATCTGAGGTCTCGCATGCAGGTTACTAGAGTGGAGCTTGACTTGCAGACATGCAGCAGTCCCATCAGGGCGGGGTCTGAGATAGCTTTGTATGCCAGACAGAGGTTACCTCTGAGGAGTCTGTAGGACATTGAGTAGAGGGACCGGGCTTTTAGTCTATTTTTGTAGGATAGATGTTTGAGGCCCTGGATTCTCTGGGTGAGGAATCTCTGTGGTCTCTCCAGCTGCTGCATGTGCTTTGTGAAGTACATGCCGAAAGGGACATTGTATTCAATAATTGGTCTTATAAGGGAAGAATATAGGGATGTTATGATCACCTTGTCCCTGGATGAGATACCTTTACTAATGAGGTGGGCCATGTAGAAAGCCTTCTGTACAATGGAGGCAATATGGTGGTCAAAAGTCAGTTTGCTATCAGCCTTGGTTCCCAAGTCCCTCACGACTGATTGCGTGCTTAGTGCCTTATTATCAATGTGATAATTTATGGGGATGACATTCTCCTCAAAAGAGATGCTGATGCACTTTTTTGACATTCAGTTTGAGGCCATGTTTCTGGAACCAAGCATTTGTTTGGGTGAGACCCTCTTGGAGGATGTCCACATCACTAAGGAAATTGATGACAGCACCCAGCTTGCAGTCATCTGCAAACATGGTCATCCATAGCCCACTAGATTTGGCTTGCACCTCTGAGAAGTATATCCCAAACAGCAGAGGCACCAAGACTGATCCCTGGGGTACACCGCTTGTTATGGGTCTACTACTTGAGGTTGCTTCCCCTCTTTTTGACTAGGTGGGTTCTATCAGTAAGCCAATTTGCTACTCATCTGGTAACATATGGATTGATACCTACTTTATCTATTATACCTGACTGGGAAATAGTATTGAAGGCTTTGGCCAGGTCAAGGTAGGTGGTGTGCACCATCTTCCCCTCATCTATGGCCTTGTTGACTGTCTCAAAGAAGTCAACCAAATTTAACACTTATCATTCCCATCTAACACCATCACATTTCTACCCAGCTAATTCAAATGTCAATCCCTCCATACAACCCATAAGTTACTTCCCTGTATGTTCATCCATCTTTCCTCCAAACACTTCCCTCCCTAAAATCAAGGTACCTCCTTACCATTCTACCTCATTAAATGAAAAAATAAAGCATCTCCTAATCAAACAATTCCTCCTCCAAAAATTTCTACTCCTGTCAGGTGATATTCATCCTAACCCTGGTGCCTGCCCCACCTCCCCAATTGATAATGTTAACCCCACAAATCCTACCAACTACACTCCTTTAAAAAAACAGGTATCCTTCTACTCCTTGAATCTTAGACGTGTTCTTAACAAAGTTAGTGCATTTCATGCCTGGATAGCCAATTACACCCCTGATATCATCACCCTAACTAAAACTTGGTTGAAACCACAAAACCAAGACAGTGATATCCTCCCACCTGGATATAACATGCTTAGACTCAACAGTCAAAAGCAAAAAGGCGGTGGAGTGGCCATTGTCTATTCTGACTATCTCACTCTCTTTAGCCCAAACAAACCAACTCCCTCCTTATCACTCGCTGAACTCCTGATGGCCAACTTTAAACTAAACAGTTACACTACTATTACTGTTGTAGCTATCTATATTCCCCCTGGAGACAACATTACCATCCTGGAAAATATTCTCTCCTACCTCTCTCAAAACATTGAAAATGAAACCATTCTTCTTGGGGATGGTAATATTAACTGGCTTACTCTTCAGGCACCCAACAGTAATTCATTCATCAACTTGCATGGCTTTGAGTAACTAATCTCTACACCCAACTGAAGCAAAAAAAATGCTGAAAAACCAATCCACCAAAAGAAAACAAGCAGGCAGACCTGGAACAACCACCGGATAGTACAGCAGCCAACATCACAATAAGGTGCAACATACTCGAGAAAAAGCACCAAACACTGCGAAATAAATTCCAAGGCAGCAAGACTCCACAAAAGCTTCACAAAGTAATCCAAATACTTTATTAACGTCACAGATACATCCACGTTTTCGTCGACAATCTCCACACCCACTCATACCAACAAACCTCATCTCCCTAGCTCTCTCCTAGATTGGATTTTTGTCTCTCACCCCCACAAATACCATAAACCCGAGACCCTACCAAACTCCCTTAGCAATCACTCCCTTGTAAGAATCATCAGATTTATTCCACACTTCACTAAGCCCCACAGATACATAACCTCCAGTAAACTTTCCACCTTCTGCCCTGAGTTCCTCAAATACCACCTCTCCAGAATAAATTGGTCACATCTAACCTCTCTCCCTCTCGATGAAGCTGTCCATTCATTCAACTCTACCTTCCTTAACATTCTAAACTCTCTTGCCTCTCTCCGCTCAATCAGGGTCACATCTAATATATCTCCTTGGTTAACTAATGGTACCCATACCCTAATGAAAAATAGAGACAGTATGTGGAAACTGTGGATAAAAACCAAACTCCCCTTTCCTTTGCAAAACTATAAAAACTCAGAAACCAGGTAAAAAACTTATCTATATAGACAAAAAGGACTTCTATACCAACCTCCCCTCTGCCCAAAGGTCAGACCCCAAAAAATTCTGGAACTCTATAAATCGCATTCTGCATCCAGGAAACCTTTCCTCTCCTAACCCCTGCCCTAATAAAATACCTGAAGAAACAGCTGACTTATTCAACACCCACTTTATTGAATCTATATTTAAGATGTTTAACTCTTTCCCCTCTACTAATAATGCCAACAACTTCTCCAATTCTACTTCTTCACCCAGCCCTTCTAACTCCTTTACCCTCAAAACAGTACCTACTAACTATATAAGATCTTTACTCTCAAAACTTAAACCCTGCTCTCCTTATGCCGCCAACCTACTCCCCTATTTCTTGCAGATTGCAGCAGAACCACTTACTTTCTCTGTATCTATTTTAATTAATTGCTCCATCTTTGAATCTTATGTCCCCTCCTTATGGAAAAAATTCTACACCTTACCTATACATAAAGGAGGTAACTCCACTGACATCACTAATTTCAGACCAATCACAATCTTGTCTCCTCTCTCAAAAATACTGGAAAAATGTATCCACAATCAAGTTATGCAATACCTACTTCAGGAAAACCTACAAACACCTACCCAACATTGCTTTCACCCTAAACATAGTAGCACAACTGCACTAATATCTTTCATAAATACCATTTCCTTTGCTCGTGATAACAATAAACTGGTCTCCTGCCTATTCCTGGACCTCTCCAAGGTGTTTGATATGGTCTCCCAGCCTCTTCTTCTGGTCAAACTATCAAACCTCAATTTATCTTCTTCTGCTATTACCTAGTTTTCTAGCTATGTCTCTGATCATCTGCAATCTGTCAAATGGCTCTCTGATCTATCCACTCCCCTCCCAGTGAGAATGGGAGTCTCCCAAGGATCTGTCCTTGGCCCATTACTTTTTAATAACTTCACAAATCTACTCCATACCTCTTGTCCCCAGTCATCCCTTATACAATATGCAGATGACTCAGCAGTTATCACCATCATCACTGATACCCCCTCAGACCTTATCTGTGCTACTCAAGCATCTTGTAACTCCATAGAAACCTGGCTCTGTGACAACAAACTAATTCTCAGCCCTAAGAAAACTAAACTCTTACTTTTTCTCCCCAAAAAACCTAACTAATCTCAAAACTACTTTTACTATACTATCCCTCAATAACACATCAATCACAGTTGAATCCAGCACAAAACTCAGAGGAGTTACAATTGATGACCAGCTTAAGTTTGATTTACATTTGTTTAACTGTATTAAAAAGACACACCAAAAATTTGGACTCCTTTACCGCAACAAAAAATTCTTAACTAGCAATGCAAAAATAACTCTGTCACATGCTTACCTTCTTTCTAGCCTGTTGTATAGTTGTCACACTTCACTCTTAAACTTGAATCAACCTACAACAAGGCGGCTAGATTCACTGCACACCATACTTATGTCTCAACACTGTCTTTCCCGAAGACAATTAGATTGGCTAGAATTACCCCACCAGCTCCTCATCTCTCAACTACAGATAATTCACTCAGTTGTATACCGCATTCTTTCTGTCCTAGCCTCACTCCTATTATCTTTAAATATTCCCCAACTAGGTCTATACGCAGCTCTGAACAAGACCTGCTACAAATATATAAACCTAAGACCAAAAATGGTTGCAACCTCTACAGCTACAACCTGCCATATCTTGGAACAAACTTCCCCTAGAAATTAGATCCCTTAAACACCCTAAACAATTCAAAACAGCTACCAGAGAATACCTAAAACTTCACTGGTCTTGCTACTGCACAAATCCTCCTTAAACTACTTTCCCATGCATCTAAGATGGTTTACCATCAAAAGGTCGACATCAACATGCTTGACAGCCACCTCCTCGACCATGGTAGGAGCAACTATCGGAATGTCGACGTTCATTTGTACGTCCATTTAGAAGGACGTACACAGGCAGGGAGTTACAGCATATATGTCAATGGGAGAGTTCCACCTTAAGGTCGACAGAATTTGTTGACGTTGCTGCGTCGATCATACAACCTACTTCATATTCATGAGTCAATGTTATTTGTCGTGGAAATCACTGTTCGTGGATGTGATTTTCATCCTTTTGATAGTAAACCATCTAAGACTCCTATTCACCACCTCCCCGCTCATGCACACTCTCTTCCTGTATAATCTCACCAATCCCTTTCCTTGAGCAATTATTCTAAACTGTCAATCTTATCTTAGAATTTCAACCTCTAGTAGGAATCACTCTTCCTCTCAACTCCTCTCCCACCTTTCTCCTCTACTGAACCTATATATGCCAGGTTGACAACAAAATTATTTTTGTAACACCGCTGTTTATCACATATGTATTCGTCACTATTATTATTCGTATTATGCTTTACTCTGGTTACAGCCTTTTCACCAACTACTAGTGTAAAACTATACTCACGTTGTATGTATGGATTCAGTAATAATGATTGCTTATTATCTATTTTTTTCTGTATAACAACATTGTTTGTAGCTTTTCTCCCCAGATTTCCACTGAAAATGGGCCACTCAGCTCAGATGGACTAACCCGGCCAACAAATGTAAAATAAATAAATTAATTAAATAACAGGCATGACCTCCTCTTGACAAAACCAAACTGTGTGGGATCAAGTGTCTGGAAGTTTCCAATGTCCTTGTTAATGAGCTCCATGATAATCCTCTCCATGGCCTTGCAGATCAGGCTAGTTAGGCTGATGGGTCTATAATTTCCTGAATTGGTTGATGCTCCACCTTTGTGCAAAGGGATGACAGTAGCTGTCCTCCACTTGGCTGGGATGAAGCCAGTACTCAGGCTTTGGTTGAATAGGGTACCTAATGGTGCTGCAAGTCCCTGCCTGAGTTCATGTAGGATGCAGCCTGGAATGTTATCAGGTCCCATGGGGGCTGTATTTTTTGTCTTTGAGAGGGTAATGACGACTTGCTCCCTAGAGATAAGGGGAGGGAGGCAGGTACTGGTGATGTTCTGTTTTACTGATAGGGGGACAGAGGAGTGAAGTTTTCACTGAACCTGTCTGCCAGCAGGTTGGCTATATCTACAGGGTTTGTGTATGTGGTGTCGTTGACCACCAACTCTGAGCAGATCTGGGTGCTTCCTTGAGATTGCGGACATATGTGAAAAAAGCCTTATGATTGTCTTTAGTAGATGTGGCCAGTTTGTACTCTTAAGTTTGCTTTGGAGGATTTCACTAGTGCTCTTATTTGCTTGTTCGGGCCAAGGAGAGATTGCTTTCAATTAGACACCTGCTCCTTCTTGGTCCTGGACAATAATTTTTTCCTTTTATTATAGAGTTTATTTATTGTAGATGTTCACCAGACAGGTTTGCTCTTCCTTGAGGAGGAGGATTTCATCCTGTCTGGTATTCCTGATTCCATGCAGCTATATAAATGATCATATAGTACTTTGGTGTAAGTTTGGACATATGTGCCAGTTTCTGCGGAGGGGGACGGAGCTGTGAAGCTGTTTATACCTTCCCTCAGGAGGTTCTAGTCAGCTTTGGAGAAGTTTTTTTGTTTGACACTAGCTGGGGGTGGGGGTCAGGGGAGATGGTTACTTCAAAAGTGACTGCTTTGTGGTAGGATCTTACCAAGGATGATGACATTGTAGGGATGCCGCAGTGGTTACTCATGTTGGTTAATACCAAGTTCAAGATATTTTCACCTCTTGTGGGAGTGTCAACCATCTGGTCCAAGGCATTTACACTGACAAAATCAAGGAATCTCTGGGCATTTGTATTTTGGCATGTGTATTTCTTCCAGTCTATGGCTGGATAATTAAAGTCACCCAGGATCAGGGTAAAGGGTTGAATTTTGATAGATTCAAGAGGTTCAGATAGGTGGAGTGGGCATCTTGAGTCAGAGTTGGAGGCTTGTAGCTAGCTATGATTTGAATGGGGGTCTTGTCAATTGTTAACTGAACCTGGAGTATTTCCTGTGCATCATACTGTTTGACCAGGCTAGAGGTGTGTATGTCTTTTATATTTATTGCAACGCCACCTCCTTTTGTTTTGCTGCCCACGGCTTGGGGTCTGAATGAATGATAGGATGAGTAACCTGGTATGGCTGGGGTGCTATTTGCAGCTTTGAACCAGGTTTCTGTGACTGCACAAATGTCAGCTTCTTCCAGGGTTAAGAATGCTTGCAAAACAAAAGCGCTCAATTAAATTTATTTTAATGTCTCCTGGTGTGGCTCCTTCATATCTTTTATTGGTCTGCAACTTATTTTTGTGTTTGGAATGCTTGCAATGAGTGCAGTTTCATGTTTAGACTCCTAGCATTTAGCATCATAACCTTTAATTTACATTTTAATGAAATTTTCATGTTGGTAGTTTTGACCTCATGGCATTGACTAACAAAGGCACTATGTGGGAGGCAAGAGCCTTTGGAAGGAGCCTGAAGCCCAAGGGAGGAAGATGCATGCCATCTCTGTCAAAGCATTGTGGCTTGTCAATCATGTCATTCTAGGCTGTCAGGTACCGGATATCCTTTGAATGACACCAGAAGCTAAGCCAGTTGTTAATGTCAATTGTAAATGAAAAGCAAGTTTCTGTTAATTTCTTTGTTTTTGAGAAGATGTACAGACTTTTCCATAAGATGGTATGGTGGATCCAGTAGGAAAATCTCCTTGCTATTTAATAATTGTAGTTAAATGAATTAAGACAACCTAAGAGACACAAATAACCTGCATTATCTAAGAATGTTTTGAAAAACATCTATGAAACATTTAATAAAATTAAACTAGTAATAGCCAGCATTTGCCTATCTGTCATAGCAAACTCTCAAGCCCTCATGAACTATTTGCCTAATTCCCTATTGTTGTGAGCCAGAAGGGATAGAATCGCAGTATGACTTGTCTAGTGCTATTTTTCATAGTGATATATAGCATACTTTTTTAGTTGTATTGATTCAAATTACCCACTCATGTAATGTAGATGACTCCATCACTCTTGGAAAATCTCCATTTATCAAAGATATAGGTGAAAGAGCCTTCTCTAAGCTTGCTGCACAGTTTTATGGAATTCCCTATCACATGAAATCCGTCAAATTAGTAACCTATTCATGAACTGAAGTTTACTGAAGTTTTAATAAAATTTCAGTACAAACAAGATAAGATCTTTTGACACTTTGAAACATACAGAGACTACTTCTGACAAATGGAGGAAAAAAAAAGACACAATTAATTGCTAAATGACACAATGATTTCATTAACAACCAACCACTGTTCAAATGGCCATTTTTTTAGCACTGCTTTGAAATTCAGATGTTAATTAAGATCTGGGGTATGTTTACATTCAAATAACACATCAAGCAAGTTAATAAGATCCACCCCCCTTGATCCTAAAACACAACTATCTAATATATAAAATAAAAATCTTTTAAAATCTATAAACACAACGGAACTAATTGTGTTTGCCATTTGTATGATAACATGCAACGACATACACCTTTACAGATGACTTTCCCTTTAATGGGTTTGCAAAGTTTTTTTTCTCTTAAACTATTAGACTAAATAAAACTTGAGAAGTGCATCAGTGAATGTGCTGTCATTACATCATTGCGAAATGAAAGGAAATGCATATAAGCCCATATTGTTTCTGCTCTTGAGTCTTACAAAAGGCATATGCAGATAACTTTTGCAGGCTACTGAAGGTAACTTTCAGACAACAGCAGGTTTCAATTCCAACACTTATGATTCATTCTGCAGCCTAAATTAATGCACCAATATAATAATTAAGGGTCCAATTAGCAGTGGCTTCTACTGTCTGTTAGAGCAAATGTGTATTTTTCAATGGGAAGTAAACTGGAGCCAGGTAATTTGATTTAGCTTAAACTAAGCAGTTTTGGTAGATGGCAGCCCTAGGAAACTGCAACTACTTAAGACACAGAATGCAAGAAGAACTTAAGCTATATACTAGTAAGATAAATGGACCTCATATTAGGGATGGAATTGTAATAAAGATCAGGGCTAAATTAGAAAATATTTCACAAACAGGAAATTTTCTAATACATAGCAATGGGGCACTTTGAGTGGTGTTATTTCTGTTATTGTCACTTTAAATGTTGGGCATAAGTTCTAGGCAAATTTAAAATGACTAAGTAATGTAGATGAACAAAGGGGAAGTTGTAATATGGGGGCAGAGATAACTAAAAGAAAATTAATTTAAGTGTGTTAATTTCACTGGTTACATTTTTTTTACTTTTAGTTTTCCACACATTTTATAAAACAAACACACAAAAAAGAGATGAAAAAAATAGATAAGTGCTTTAATTCCTTTATTTCACATTATTGAGCTTCATCAACCAATTTTTATTATGCATTCTGGAAAAAGTAATGGTGAATGATGGGCGGGGGGAGATTGGTCAACATTTCTCTAATACAGAGAGACACATTAGCAGATAATATTGAATTCCACCCAACACCCTGGGATAAATGATAAAATATCAATTAGTAGCTTAGTAGCACTGAAAGCAGACATTATTTAAAAGTGCAATGCATTTTAACGTTTTTATTTTTGCTTTCACATCAAGTTTAAATAACTTTTCTTGATATTTTTTAAAAAATGAAAAGTGTTGGGGATTAGCTTGCAGTTCACTAGTCCTGAATTTCTTCAATATATTATAGCATTTTACATTATATTACAACATTTTAAACTTGTACAAACCTTAAGTTTTTATATTATAAACATTACAATGTTTTTAATAACTTCATTTTATTCTTATTTTCGGTGTATTATTATGTTTTTTCCTTGTACTGAATTTAAGAGAATAGGAGACTTGTTTTATCTACATGGGTACTTTAAGAAGGAAAGTAGTTTAATTAATAAAGTGTTTTGATAGGTCATTAATGGTTTATAAGGGAAATGAGGTGCTCGGAAGTTTATCTGATGAAGTTATGTAATTTAAAATAAAGGAATAAAAGTGCTTATCATCTATACATTTTGTTCATGGTACCTTTTCCAGTTATGAGAACCTTTTTTTGTGTGTGTGTGTTTCTGCTGTGTTATTACATTACTGTATATTTTTTATAAAACTTATTTTATTTTGAATAATCATAAAATAATTTGACATAAAATCAGCTTCTGTCTTTATCAAGCCATGTGGAAAACAGTTTGGTGGTTGTCATAAATCAATATTGTTATTCGTTGTTAAAGACTTTACTGTTTTTTTTTTCACTAAAGACCTTACCGTTTATCGGAGAATAGATCTATATATTACTTTTATGCAAAGTCAAAGCAATGATACTGTTTGCTTTTGATAAAGGACAACTGGATTTTTCCAGACAATGTGTTGCAAATTTTAATGCAATGCTCAAGTGACATAAAAAAACAAACATTTTTGCTGTACCCTCCAAGCATTTTTGACAATGTCTTTGAGGCTGTCATAGTATGGACTATTTCTGTAACAATGTTTCTCACAAAAGCTGTCAGGTGGGCCCCCATGCTGGCTGGTTCATCATATAGCCTGACAAAACAGCCACCTGCTGCTATATTCTTGTCAACAGCTACAAAGCTTTTTTTCAGAAGTTGTTTCTTTTTGACAAAGAAATTAAAGTAGCTACATGCACCTACTGAATATTGTTTAATTCTTTATGTAAAATGAAATTGGAAATTATAAATATGCATAGATCTAAGGAATTATTCTAATTACAGAAAAAATATATCCCCACAAACTCTGTTTAGCCACATATATCTAATCTATGCAGCAAAAGGTATAGAAAATAAACTGCTGTTTGCTGCTTATGAGCTAAGTCACATGATTTGATGTGGATGTTCCTGTTATGTTTTAATTTAATTTATTCATTTATTTACTGGGTAAATCAAATAGCCCATCTGTAACCTTTTTTTCAGTTGCAATCTATGAGGACAAGAGGTAAATATAGTACGTGTACAATACAATTTAGAGTATGGAATCAACCACAACAATTTTTTTTAGGGGGATAGGCAGCTAGAGTATCCAAAGAAATAATAATGAGGACAGTGAGTGGGGATCAGGAAGGAACCCTGGAAGCATGAGGCAGAGATCTTAACCACTAGGCCACCATCTTAAGGGGGGTCAGGTCCATTCAGCTGAGGGCCACAAGGTGAAACATACCACTCAATTTAATTTTAAAAGCATGTGCCATTCCAGAATTAGTATTTGCATGTGTGTGTGTGTGTGTGTGTGTGTGTGTGTGTGTTTGTATATGTGACTTTAAAAGCATGTGCCATTCCAGAATTAGTATTTGCATGATGGTGTGTGTGTGTGTGTGTGTGTGTGTGTGTGTGTGTGTGTGTGTGTGTGTGTGTGTGTGTGTGTGTGTGTGTGTGTGTGTGTGTGTGTGTATCTTACAGGGACCCTCCCTCATCCATGTTGCAGGAGGCTGCAACGTTTTCATTGTTATATATTAATTTATTCTAAGTCTGACATCACAAAACCTCAATGTAAATAGAAAATGTGATATGAAACAGAACTTTTTAATCCTGAGATACTCAAATATATCTATATGCTGGTAAACTGCTGCAGATCACTGTTGGCTGGTTAACGGTTAACATAACACTGATGGAATGTCACAGTACACCCACACACACACACACACACACACACACACACACACACACACACACACACACACCTGCAATACATGATTGCCTGAATTTTTTTTTGCAAATTGTGTTTTCTATGTTTGTCATTATTTTGCTTTTATTTCTGCAAATATTATATAATATTTCTGATCAAAGATCCATCCCAATGAAACATATCATAAACTGCGACATTAAATAAGGCATGTTAATTTAACATTATATCAGTACCTAGCTGTGGCTCAGCAAAATATTTTGCTTTGCTAGGCTTGGTGATGGACAGGTTGACAGACGAGATCAGACAGAGTCCCCATGGACTATAATGTTTGCAGATGACATTGTGATCTGTAGTGAGGGTAGGAAACAGGTGGAGGAGACCCTGGAGAGGTGGAGATATGCTCTAGAGAGAAGAGGAATGAAGGTCAGCAGGACTAAGACAGAATATATGTGTGTGAAGGTGGATAAGTTTAAATACTTGGGATCAACAGTTCAGAGTAATGGTGAGTGTGGAAGAGAGGTGAAGAAGAGAGTACAGGCAGGATGGAGTGGGTGGAGAAGAGTGTCAGGAGTGATTTGTGACAGATGAGTACCAGTAAGAGTGAAAGGGAAGGTCTACAAGAGGGTAGTGAGACCAGTTATATTATATGGGTTGGAGACAGTGGCATTGACAAAAAGCTAGGAGTTAGAGCTGGATGTGGCAGAGCTAAAGATGTTAAGATTTGCACTGGGCATGACGAGGTTGGACAGGATTAGGAATAAGTATATTAGAGGGTCAGCCCAGGTTGGAAGGTTTGGAGACAAAGCCAGAGAGGCAAGATTACATTGGTTTGGACATGTGCTGAGGAGGGATGCAGAGTATATTGGGAAAAAGATGCTAAGGATGAAGCTGCCAGGTAACAGGGAAAGAGGAAGGCCTAAGATAAGGTTTATGGATGTGGTGAGAGAGGACATGCAGGTGGTTGGTGTGACAGAGCAAGATGTAGAGGACAGGAAGAAATGGAAACAGATGATCTGCTGTGGCGACCCCTAACTGGAACAGCCGAAAGAAGAAGGAGAGGCACCCTGTTTTTAGTTATAGCACTGCATATAGGTACTGCAGTGTTGTCAAAGTTTGTTTGCATTACTGATTACCAAGCAAATATCTTAACATTCCAGCCTGTATGTAATTGTGACAAAGTACTGGGCAACACTTTTTTGTAGATTTGCCTGGAATTATTTGTTTATTTACATTTGTGTACTGTGATAGTCCGACTAGGCCTGAAATCCCATTTTCAATGAAGATTTGTGGATAAAAGCTCCATTTATTTGAATAATACACTGAAGACAAATAATTTAAATTATGCAATTGAAGCATCAAAGAATGTCATCTGAAGAGATTGTAGGATATGGAGACTATTATACCTCATACATAGCAATCAGCAGACTTATAGGCAAGAGACATATCTGTGGTTACAGTAATATCACTGAAATGAACTATTGCACACATTGCAGACACATTAAATTGGGATAATATTTTGCTTCTTTGATCTTTGATAATCTTCTTGCACATAAAGTCATGTAAGGGCACAGTCCTATTTGGCAACATGGACATTAATGTCACTGGAAGCTTCAAAGTTGAGGCTAGTACTCTATAAGCAATCCACAGAAAATCACAAGACACCTAAAATGTGGCTCAAAAGGCCAGCACATGTAGAAAAAATAAACACACAAAAGAGAACCAAGGAGAAAAAGTGCTGCCTCTACTTTATTCGTTTCCATGTAGAAAAATACTTTTATTATACAAACACATAAATACTCCACTCATGGACCAGAAACAGAGTTGTACCGCTTCACACACAAAACTATGTGAAGTGTGCACAGACCTTATTGTATGCACTGACCTTTATGGCTGTGCATGACATTTCCAGTCATAAATCTTTTCCTAATGCGCATATACAGTGTAGTCAGTTTTCTTTAATCAGAAGGTATTTGTTACTGTTTACGCCCAGCATTGCTCCTCTATGATAAATGCCATTCTAGGATGTATAGGCTACAGTTTAGCTATTTTCATCTGTTTAAGCACCATAAACCCCTCTAACTACCTCATCATGAGTAGGTGTCTGGACAGCTCCCAATGAACAACTGCTCAGGCATTTCAGACAGAAAGATGAAGGTCTTTTTGACAGTACATGTGACAGGGATGCATTTTTCTGTACTTATGGTTTCAAGAAAGGTGAAACAAGCAGGAAATTAGATTGCAATCCATCTTGTTCTAGAATTACATACTTTATATATCACTATAATGAATAAAGAATTAAGGTTATAAATAAATATAAGCATTATTTGTGGCAGCCTTAAATATTAAATAAGCCTGAAGCCTATGAAATCACTGGCTGATACATCTTCTAACTCTCTCCTCAGACCGTCTCTAGTGCATGTGATTTGCATTTGCTATCACACTTTTACCTATTGTCTGGGGACACTGCTCTGAGATCACTAGACTCAAGAAAGCATGAATTGCTATAATATGGGTTTGATGCTGTGCTGCCTGCTTCCCAAGCCTCCCTGTATTAGTCATAAAGTGATGTGAGACTCACTTCCTTGGGAGACATTTTTCCTGATTTTCCTGTATGGATGGTTTGATCAGCAGTTGTTAGACTGAGGATGACAAACTTTGCCCCTACATGTACCTGGAGCCATTCTTGTCCCCTTCAAAGGTATGAGAAATTACCCTGAAGTACAGTTCTGTATCTTAATAGGGGGACAAAGCTTGTCATATTAATGAAACTACTGTCATGCTTTTCTGTAACTAGTTTACTTAAGCCTGGAGATACTTGTTGTCTCCTTAAAGTATATCCTTATTTTCATGATCTCAGGCCATTATCAACAGAATCTACATCTTCCATCACTTCTTGTTTTGTAAGTTCAATGTTTTAGTGTCAGTCACTGTAGTATGAATTCGGGCCAGTAAGTACTTAATTCCCCTGGGATGAAGATGTAATACATGAAGCATTCTCTGCACAATGAAGCCATGGCAAGTGGGTCTTTATACTCCTAGTTACCCTGCATTCATAGGACATGCAGCTCTGCCAACTAGTCACCACATACTTGTATGCATGCTTCACATCTATCATTCCTGCTGTTTGATTGGTGCCAGTGTGGTGTGTGTGTGTCATCTGAGTCACTACCTTAGGCCTCCTTCACCTGAAGACAGTGTTGCAGATGGAAGGACTCACTTTCCCCTCTGAGTCTGGTGAGCAGCCCATGTGCCCCTCATCTACCAGTCCCAAATTTATCCCTCACATTTTTCTGCAACTATCCTCAGCTTGGTATTGTGGTACTGGGGTGAAAATAATTCTGCCAGTGGGCCAACCTTTAACTGTCCACTCTGTCCTTTATGTGGTGCTCATGTACAATCACTTCTTTGATCTCAGCCAGATCTTCTACAACATTGATCTAGAATGTTGACACTGGTGAAGTCTGCATCTCTTTCTCTCTCTTCAGTGCCTTCAATAGCCTTAGTGTTTGGTCTTAATGCATTCTGTCCAGCTTTGTATGCTTTAGCGGCTCATAGGTAACTTACGAGAAACTTTCATTGTACGTTATAAGGGTCATAAACAACATATAGCAAAATTCATTATATGATAGAGATGTCTGCCAGTCTGTTTTAATGGTTAGATGACGCCTAATGCATGGAATTGCTTTCTCAGACCATGGCCATTAAGAGTTCCACCTAGCTATAAAGCAGAACAACTAAGAACTACTTTCAGTTCTTTATCACCTCCTGAAGTAAACAGTTCTGCTGTTATCTTTGCAGTATTATTTGACTTTTTTTTATTGGTAGTAACTGTTTAAAAATATACCCACAATTTCTCGCTTTAAAAGTTTAAACACAATTTTTGATCTGGTTTAAAAATTATAACCTCTATGAAAGTCACCAACAAGTCCTCCTGTGTTTGTCAAATCTTTCCAAAAGATATTCATTCTTAATGTTTTGAGTAAATCTACATTTTATTTTCTGCTTTAAGTAAATGTGTCTGGCCTTGTGCACAGGTCATCTTGGATTATATACTGATTGATCTAAGTGAGATTTAGACTAACTGCAGCAGGTTCATAGATTAGTATTAGGCTAACTGCTCTTATGGGCCATTTTAAGCCTAGCCAATTACCCCATGTGAGACTCAAACCCTGCACCTTGTGTCTATAAAGTAAACATCTTAACCATTAGGCCAACCTCCCACCTCCCCTTATAATGTGCAATTAAAGCTTTTCCAGGTCCTTGGTAGCTTAGAGCACTTGGGCTTCAGATTTTCACTAGTTTTTCATTGGTTCTTTTGTTTTCTTGTTTAATACTTATTGTGCAGAACTGAGATGAGTGCAAAGCAGTGGTAACTGCATTTACATCGTAGGCAGTGTACACAAGCAAATTATCTCCGCTATTACTACTATTGAAAGAGTACCATCTTCTAACCTCAGTGGGTGTGCGAGTTATCTACATCTGCTCTGACTAAATACCTTTACTGGGCTGCACTAGACTACATGGAGCTGCACTGAGGTGACTTTAATGTATTTCATTGATCTTTGTCTTAGTAGCATGGTTCTGCATTTCTCCAGTCTTACAAACTTCTCTCCTGCATTGTTCCCCAGCCCCTCTTAGTTCCCAGTAACCTTAATCAAATGAGAGCACTGGTCATTATGGGGACATAGTGGACTGATCCTCCTTCTATTGCAAGCCTTAAAGCACAATGTATCCTAAGGCAGTGTTAGAACTGCCTCATGCTCACTGAAAATAAACTCCTACTCAACTCAAAGGATTCCATTTGTGAGAGGTGTAAAAACTTAGCTAAACAGGAGGCATCCCTCTCTCAACCAGTAGTATTCAGTGAGCTTAAAAATGCCTTACCCCAGCCATACCTACTCAACATCCATATACTGTAACCACAAAACTGTTTTATGCTAATACAGTTAAAATCTTCTACCCAAGCCTCCTAGGACTCCTAAGTCTATGCATCAACTTAAACCCCCAAATCTACCTCCTGCATGCTACCCAGTATTAACAGGTTTAAACCAACATACAGCACATTCTGATACTATAGCAAGGACAGCCACAAAAATGGGTCACACAGCCAGAACACAGCTCTCCTTAAGGCAGCAGGACCAATTATTGTACATCTGGCAACATCCTGGTCATGAGGGTCTCCATAGTTAGACACATGCATGCAGTACTCACCAGGCTGAGCAAAGACACAGTGATGGCTATTTGCCTCTCAGATGATAGGATATGTAGTATCAGTAGGGCCCTCAAATCCCCTTCAGTCCAGGTACTCATATGACCTAATCATTGTGCACTTGGGAGTAAATTACTTGAGATGCACCTCCTTGTATCATATGAAGAGGATCATGGTGGAGCTACATCTGAAATTGGTGTGAAACTAGTATTGGTCAGTATACTACCATCACCAGGAATGAAGCCTCAGTACAAGCAAAAGATAATTGACTTTAATTATTGACTTATGAGCTCATAGCTACTGGAGTCATTCTAAGAGAATATAATATCTATCAGCCTGGGTGGAGATGATTGACAACTCCAAATTCTTTGCTAGGGATGGCCTGCATCACTTTCTCCTCATGGCTTTTGTATATTGGCTAAGAGTTTTCCTCCCCATAGTGTCTTTTTAGACAAGGTCAGTCTATTCAAATTACCTACATAGCCAATCAAAATCAGAACAATATTAAAGTGGCACTGCTCAATGCTATAAGCCTTAACAAAAAGTTGTACTCCTTACAGGGATTTCTTACCCTAGGAAATATAGATATATGCACAGTTACTGAAATGAAGTATATTAAGCACATGATTTTGTTCAGCTCCACATTTGTTTGTATTATCTTCTGGCCTGAGGCAGCTGTTATTTTATTCCTGGTTGTTGGGTGCTCGCTGTCATTTTCAGAGTCAGGTCAGATGTTCTCTTTACCCTCCCTACTTAAGTTTTGATGGCCACTATGTCACACACAGTGCACTATGGTGCTTCAATTCTGATAGCAGGTACAATGCCAGAATTTATTTCAGAATGCCGACATGCACTGAAGACTGATTGAGATCTATCAATTGTGCTTTGGTGGACAGTTTGCTGAAGGGTTGTGATGAGTATGCCATTCAGTTGGAAGGGAACAGACTGCACTGGTCAAGCAGTCTGCCAGTCACCATGACCTTTTTTGAATTACTTGGCTATTGTGATTTTTAGAGTCATGTGGTTTTACTGATCAGATAAATTTCTAATTTAAGTCTGATTTCAGTCGTGACAAAATGATATATTTATTTATAAACCAGTAACAGTGTCTACTGTGTTTCTTTTGTATTTTGTTGGGGAACAGGGCATGGGACATACATAGTTTCAGAACAGCAAAAGCAGCTCTGTAGTACTGGAATTTAATGGGTATTACTTCTGAGTTTTCTGCAACAGCTGAAGAAGGCAATGTGGTTATCCTTAGTGATGGTGGCAATTCTCAGTTCATACTTGATTTTGAAGGATTTGCTTTGTTTCAAAGTTCTTTATTGATCCCAATGCCAAACTGGAAGGTGTTGCAGGAGGCTGTGTATCTGTGTTCTTAAGAAACTATTTCACTTCTAGACTCATAATGCAGGCCAATGACATTGAACCACTTCAAATCCTTCTCAAGATAAACGAAACCCAGTGCCAAACCATTTCCTGCTTCTTTAGCCCCTCTATGACTCCAGCAAGCCATGAGACATAACTAAACAAACTGACATTTCCTCAAAGTAGGGGCCAAGAGTATCATCTTGGGTGACTTTAACTACTCTGCTATTAATTGAGAACCTATGCCACCACAAATAAGTATGCACAAAGATTCCTGGACCTCATTAATTCTAACCCCTTAGACCGATTAGTCCAAACCCAAATTAGGGCCTTGAGAATATTGGACTTGATTCTCACTAACATAGTTACCTATGCTCAGCAGGTCTATATTATAACACTGAAGAGGCATTTAAGCGAATGGTCAAAACAATGAATTCTTTCCTGGGAAATAATTTGTTTACACACACACACACACACACACACACACACACACACACACACACACACACACACACACACACACACACACACACACACACACACACACACACACACACACACACACACACACAGACACACACACACACACACTGGGGGCTCTGCCCCCACATCCCGTAACTAAATATACCAACTCCGAGATTGCACTACAGTGGAGAAAAGGGCAACACTGTGTAGTTGGCCAACGACACCTCATTTAAATGCATTTCGAGGAATACATGTCACTCATTTGGTGTTTGATATTACAAAGTTTCGACGTTGTAATATAGACCCATGCTCAGCACCTATTGATATGAAATTTCTGGTCAAATCTGTCCACAGTGCATTAATGCTTACCTTAAGTGCAAGGCTGTACATACCTCTCAACTGTATAGATTTTTGTATGCCCAGATTTTTGACTCACATTTTTGGTTTGTTCCTCATAAAAATTGTGTTTTTTGACAAATCACTGGGATGATCTAAGGATTAAAGTCACTAAATAATGACATGCATTTGAGTTTCAGACTTCATATCCTCCACAAAATGCATGCTAACACAAATCCTATTATTCTAGCAACTTTCTAAGTTTAAAAGAATGCTATTTAAAATGCGTCTCTATTTTTGGGCCTTTGTCCCCTCATTATGTAAGACTTTGCCCAGATTTCTTGTAACAAGAGGTTGAGAGGTATAGATCAGAGTGCAAAGTGTGTGTGCTTATATCTTTAAGAAGCATGCGAGGCTGTACATGCACATATATAACCCGCACACTGCAAATCTCTAGTGCCATTTTGAAGGAGCAGCCAGGGAGTGAGCATGCATGATCATAGTCATTAGTCAACAATGGTAATATTGTCCAAGGTCAACTACTGAGGGAGCTGCATTTGCATAGCAAGGATGTATTGGCTAAGAGAGCCCTTGTAACAGCCTCAGATTGGTTTGTTTCTAGAGGTTACTCGATTTCTGAAGTGAATGACGTAAGAGATTTTGTATCATCTTAGAGAGACACTATTGCCAAACCTTATTTTAGTGAGCAAGATAATGATTTTGTGGACGATTCAAATAGATGTCAAAATGATCAGTTACGTTAACATTTGACTTATTCTAGTGGTACTTCAGAAATATGTAATGTGATTAAGAAGTACTGGCCAGTGCTATTAGCTAATGAAGAAGTTAGCAATGTAGTAGGTTCTGAACCTAAATTTGCTTTTAAGAATAATAAATCTTTGAAATGACAACTGTGTTATAGGAACCTTGATAACAGGAGTAATGAGCTTAGATCTGATTGGGTAGGTACTTTTCCTTGTAGAGGCTGTTCAACCTGTACCTATATTTGGTCTACTAGTTTTATTTTATGTCCAGCCACTCAACATAGGATTGAGCTGGACTTTTATGCAGATTGTAGAACAAAACACGTTGTCTATTATGCTGACTGTTCCTTATGTAAAGCCTACTACTTAGGCAAACCAATCACAGTTTAAAAGAAAGAATATTAGAGCATACTAATTATATTAAGAAATTAGATGAATGTAGTGCACTGGCTAAATGTGATGAAAAAAGGTTCTAGTCATGTATTTAGATTTACAGTTATAGAAGTGATGAAAGTAGGGTTAAGTGGGGGTGATTTAAAATCTAGAACTGAATGTGCAGAAGTAAGGTGGATAATATCAATGAGAGCAGACACCTATCCTGGATTAAACGGGAAAGTATCTATAAAACCTATGCTAAAAACACAGAGTTTAGCACACTAATGATAAATTACATTTATATATGTTGTTCATGTGGGTTTATGTTTCTTTATATGTTATTGAGAAGTATTTATGATTTATGAGTTGATATTTTGTTGTTTTTGTATTTGGGAAGGGTATGTTTGTATTTTTAAATTTGATTTGCACTTTGAAAGGAGGTGTGCTTCAGTACTTAATTGTAATTGGATAACGATTCCTTGCTTAGATGAAGATTTTGTTTAAAAACTGTAGAAGTTTCTGTGATGTATGGTCTGAAGAAGCTACTGATTGTAGTGAAAGTGCTTACCATGTTGTTTGAATAAATTTATTGTTTTTACACTCTGCCTTCCTTCACTGATGGTCGGACTGTTTTACTACATTATATAACAATAGTAATGTGTTTGTATAATATAAAGCTGCTTGAACAGAACCCATGAAAACCCGTTTATTCGTGTCCTAACACAGAAGCAACATGATGTCAGAAACTGGATGGAAGAGAAAAGAATATTCAAAGCTGTGAGGTGTAATGATGACAGTGAAGGTAAAACCGAGAGAAAAGAGCACAAACATAGAAAGAATCAAAAGTAATGAGAAATAAAACAAATTATTTACATGATGCAAAAGACAATAAAGGAACATTACAAGGGCACAAACTGCATTATCAGGCAAGTGGAATGTAAGAAAAGTTTAACTAAAGAAAATGTTTAAGATAAAAGTATTTGATGAAACGATTAAATATAAAGCAAAAAAACAGTATGTTTAAAGCAAAACGAGTGTGCTTGAGGCAACGTTTGGCATGTTTAGAGTAAAATGAGCACAAGAAAAGTACATTGGGCATAAAAAGGGCTTAAGCGAGTAAAGCGATTACAATAAAAAACGAAAAGGGCCCATTAAGCGAAAACAAAGCAAGGTGACTGCATGTATTTTGGGCAAAGTACTGTATTTTGGCATAACTGCAACTTTGTATTGTATCAAGGGCATGACTAAACAAAAATTATTTGAAGTATCTCAGAGTGTATAAAAGTGCTTACAGTGTGTGCTTATTACTGTGCATGTATTTCAAAGAGTTCATTGTGCGCAAAGTGCAACTATTTCATGCAATCCAGTCAAAGTATAGCTATTTTGGAAAAGTTCTTGTGCTGGGTATGTTTATTTGCAAAGTACCACCATTACAGAGTGCTTCTTGTACTGTAGAGAGTTGCCTAATAAGGTATTGACATTTTGGGGACATTTCAGTGTGATGTATGCGGGCAGTACAGAGGCATCAAACTCCTACCACATTGCATGAAAGTTCTGGACAGGGTGATTGATAAACAGATATGCAGAGTAGTAGAATGTAAGATGGGAGATGAGCAGTTTAGATTCAGGTCAGGATGCAGCACAACTGACCTGATGTTTGCATTGTGACAGATACTTGAGAAGAAGCTAGAGATAAGGAGAGAGTCCAACTGGGCATTCCTAGACTTTTAGAAGGCATATGACAAGGTCCCAAGAAAGCTGATCTGGGTAGTACTGTGGTGGTTTGAAGTCCCAGAAACATTGGTAGAATTAGTGAAGGCTATGCACAAGGACCCATTGACTCAAGTATGAGCAGTGTTTGGCCTCACAAAGAGGTTCCCAGTGGGAGTGGGTGTACACCAGGGTTCAGCTCTGAGCCCACTGCTGTTCATACTTGTGATGGACTATATTAGCAAACAGGTTGGATGGGACAGATCAACAAAGCTGCTCTGTGCAGATGATGTGGCAGTACAGGCAGACTCTGAGCTACAACTTCATCAAAAGATAGGAGAACGGAATGCAAATCTGAAGACACATGGGATGAAACTAAGCACAGATAAGACAGTGGTAATGGCAGCAAATTGGGGAAATCAGAAAAAGCTGAGACTAGACATAGAAGGGAAGATAGTGGAACAGGTAACCAGATTCACGTATCTGGGAGGGGTGGTTGAGGAGAAGGGTGGGCTGAATGAAGAGGTCAAAGCTAGAATCAGAGGGGCTGCAGCCAACTGGCATAGAGTATCAGGTGTAGTTTATGACAGAAGAATGCCAAAGAATCTGAAAAGTAAGGTGTACAAGACAGTGGTGTGACCAGTACTACTGTATGGTACAGAAACCTGGGCAGTAAAGGCAGAACAGTTGAAGACACTAGAGATGATGGAAATGAAGTGCCTGAGAAAGGTGGTAGGATGCACACTGTGGGACATACGAAGAAATGAGGACATAAGAGCAGGAGCCAAAGTAGCTCCAATTGCAGAAAAGATCAAAGAGAACAGATTATAGTGGCTTGGGCACATGTGTATAAAAGCAGAAGACAATCTGGTGAGGAAGATTTGGGACAGACAGGAGGAAGGGAAGAGGAAGCGAGGATGTCCAGCAAAGAAGTGGATGGATTATATGAAAGAAGATCTGCGACAGTCAGGCATGAGTGTTAAAGAAGGCAGTAGAGTGGCACTGAATTGAGAGAGTTGGCGACAGTTAACACGATACCCCGACCCCATGTAGAAAAAATGGGAAAAAAGGGGCTGATGATGATGATGATTCAGTGTGCTGTATGCAGTTATTTGCAAGGTGCAATTACTTTGAAAATTATTGAGTTTAAGGCAACAGATGTTCTATTTATTCTCATTGTGCAGTTTCTTGGCATATTTCTTACACTGAAAAGAGGTGTTTTCTTGCAAAAGATGACATTACAAGAGTATTACAGTGGTCGTGAATTACTCAGTCACATAGTAAAGTTCTCAAATGTTTCTTAAAGTGATGACTTTAGTAAATTATGGGAAATGACTGTAGCATTTCTGCCTTTACCGATCAAATTTCAAAAGCATCGAAAAGCCTGAGAAGTTTATTTTGCAAAGTCGAGTTATTTGAAAGTACTATGAGTTTGTTTATTCACATAATTCCAATAAGCCCAGTGAAAGGTATACGTTTAGAGCACGAAGGCATTGGACAAGTTCTGTTTATGCCAGAAACTTCTGCATATGTGTATGTGTGTATGTTCATGCTTATTTGCAAAACCCTTCACTGGTATGTGTTAATATGGTAGATGGATTTCAAAACCCCCTACCACTTGTGTTTGATCAGAATATTGCAGAGAATTGGAGAATATGTGAACAAGAGTATGATATTTTCATACACGCAGCTTATACAGATAGAGATGCATGCACGAAGACATTCATTTTGCTAAACCTAGCAGAGTCAGACGCCATAGAAAGAGAGCGTTCAATTGTGTATACATCAGCAGTGTATGAAGGAGAAGGTGCAGACCACCATATTGTTGTACAAGTTGAACTGAGGGAAGACCCTGAGTGTTTGAAACGCAAGCTTAGAGAAATGTGCAACCCCCAGATGAATGTTATGTTAGAGAGGCATTTGTTTTACACAAGAGATCAGAAACCAGGGGAAACATTTGCAGCTTATATAACTGACATGAGAAACACAGCTAAAACATGTCAGTTTGCTGATCTGAAAGATGAGCTGATAAAGGGCAGGCTTGTATGTGGTATAAATAGTGCTGCTGTGAGAAAGATTTTACTGTTTGGTAGTGATTTAACATTGAGCAAAGCCATAGAGATCTGTCAAATCCATGAGGTGACAGAGAAATGTGCAAGTATGCTTGCAAGTGACAAAAGCATGGTTTTAGTTGGCTACAGAGCACATGCAGACAGTATGCAACACATGACAAACAAGAACAGGCCTAAGCATGTGGCATTTACAGGTTTTCCAAAGAAGCCACAAGGTTTTCTAGAAAGTTCCAAGAAAGGTGCAGGCTACAGCATCAGCTCAGTGCAACACAAATATGAATCAGCAAAACCCAAATCTAGCTTTATTGATAACTGTCAAAACTGTGGTGCAAATCATGAGTCTAAATGAGAAAAGTGTTTAGCATTTGTTCAGCAATGTCACAAGTGTAAAAAATGGAACCATTTCCAAAAGTTTTGTAAATCAAGTAAGCCTCACACAATTGTAAAGAAAGGTCACAGAAAAAAGCAAGTTGATCAAGTAGAGCCAAAACAGTCAGCTTTCTATGTAGGTGGTGTATCAGTGCTTGGTGAAAGAGCTGATGCAGTAAACTTATTAACAAGAAGTGAAGTGTTCTTATGGTCCAGATCAATGGAAAATCCACAGAGCTCAATGTAGACACTGCATCAAAGTCTAATGCTATACCTCCAGACACTTGCAAGACTGAGAACTAACAAACAACTCAATGTAACCAGTAGTGGAAGACTTGTTGCTTATTCAAAGTGAAGATTCAGTGATACTTTCATGTTATTTGGTCAAAAACTATTGCAACCTGTTATTCTATGTAGTCCAAAGACTGGTGTAATCTTTATTGGGTCTCAAAAATAGTTTAAGAAGGACTCTACTTTCTTTTGCTAAAGAAGTTCATCATGTGAGTGCACTTCCAAGTTCCAATTTCTTTAAAAACATTTTCTCAGAGTATGCTGATATTTTCAATGACAAATTAAGCAAACTTCCAGTTGTGTATTCCATGAAATTAGACCCAGAAGTCATTTCAGTAGTCATACCAGCAAGAAGAGTTCTGATAACTATGAAAGGTAAAGTAAAAGCTCAGATGGATAAAATGCTGCAGCAAAGTGTGATTTCTCCAGTCACAGAACCAACTTGAATGGGTGTTGTCCATGGTAGCCACTCACAAAAAAGGCTCAGATGAAATCAGAATATGCAATGACCCAAGAGATTTCAACAAAGCATTAAAAAGACAGTATCATCCAATGCACACAGTTGAAGAATTTGCAGCTGTAATACCGAATGCCACTCTATTTTCTGTTTTGGATGCAAAGAGTTCATTTTGGCAAGTGATGCTTGATCGCAAATCCTCATTTCTAACTACTTTTGGTACTTTGTTTGGGAGATACAGATTCCTAAGGATGCCATTTGGAATAAATTCTGCAAGTGAAGTTTTTCCGCGTGCAATGGAATAAAATTTTTTGGGTTATCCTTGTGCCATAATAGTAGATGATCTGTTGGTTGGAGGCAATAGTGAAGTGGAGCATGGCAGAAACCTCAAGAAAGTTCTAGACAGAGCATGTGAAATAAACTTAAAGTTCAATCCTCTGAAGTGCAAGTTCAGACTTCCAGAAGTTACACTTGTAGGTCATTTGTTTACAAGTAGTGTCTTGAGAACAGACCCAACCAAGCAAGCAGCTATTCTAGAAATGTCAGTGCCACACAATGTACAAAGTTTACAGCATTTTCTGGGCATGGTCAATTATTTAGGCAATTTTATACCAAACTTCAGTGAGTTAACAACATCTTTAAGAGAGCTAACATGCAAAAATGTTGCATGGTCATGGTTGGAACATCTTCAGAAGGCATTTGAAGACCTTAAGCAGATAGTTGCCACCCCAACCTACATTAAGATACTATGATGTGAACAAACTAGTTATTCTTTCCTGTGATGCTTCAAAATTTAGCTTAGGCACAGTTATATCTCAAGAGGGCAGACCAGTAGCCTATACATCTAGAATGCTAACCCAAAATGAGATGCAGTATGCTCAACTCGAGAAAGAGCTTTTGGCTGTAGTATTTGCATGTTCCAAGTTTTATGATTATATTTATGGTTGAGCTATTCAGACTGAAACTGATCATCATCCTCAAGTTACTATTCTAAAGAATTCCAGGAATTAGACTGCAGGAATTTGTAGATATTTTATTCCAAAGCCAATGCTCTTCACTCCAATGCTCTTCACTCTAGCGCCTCGGCTACAACATAGCCTTTAACAGAGTACATCCATTTTCTAAAAACAGTCATCTTATATATTAGCCTTTAAGCAATTAAACAATTATTCAATTAACTTAAAAAACTTTTTTTAAAAGTTCATTAAACGAAACTCTTCCAATTACATTCTTTGTTTATACCTATTGGCTGTAATGTATTACATTTCAGTATCAGGATGGATTCCTTTATTCTTAAAAAATATTTAATACTTTCTTCATTTAGAAATTCATCCTTTACTTGTTCTAAAACTGAAACCCTTAAACTTTCCAATTTACGCTGATGTTTCATATTAAAATGTTGTGCTACTGAACTAATATCCTTTTGATTTTTGATATCTCTGATGTGTTCTTTAACTCTTTCGTTCAAGCACCTTTTTGTCTCTCCTATATAAAACTTTTGACATTTGCACCTCAAAGCATACACTACCCCCTTACTTTTACATGTAAAAACTCCCTTTGTTTGAAACTTTTTACCATTAATCATGGGGAATGCGGGAACTATATGTTGACATATTGAACATTTACCACACTTTTTCGTACCCACAATAGGTACTTCCTCCATAATTTTAATCTGTGGTCTTTTGTAAGCTCCTTTCACTAGAAAGTCCTTTACACTACACCCTCTTTTATATGAGAAACGTAATCTTATATTCTGAAGGGCAGAAACCTCTTCTTTCAGGAAGTTTCAATATTCAGGTAGCAGTTTTTTTTTTGGGTAGCTGAAAATAAATTATACACCGACACATAAAATATTTCTTCATTTTGGTCTGGACACTATCCAGTTATCAAACTACTGCCTTTTTGTTTTTTGTACAGTAAAGCCCTTCCTTTATTATTTATCCTTTTTAAACTTTCATTAATTATACTGTAAGCATAGCCCCTTTTAGTAAACATTACTGCTACTCTTTCGATTTCCTCTGTTCGTTCTCATGTATCACTACATAGCCTACTTACTCTAAGTAGTTCACCATATGGAATCGCTGTCAGACTATGTTTGGGATGACAGCTGGTGGCATGAAACATAAAATTGGGCTGATCAAATTTTCTATGAATGTTAGTTTTAATAGCTGCTATATCAAGTACTTCTAATGTAATGTCTAAATAATTAACTTTCGGCCCTGTTTATAATCCTTCAAATTTAATAGCAAATTCATTGTCATTCAGATAATTCACAAAGGCATCAACCTGTTCTTCTTCTCTTCCCTTACATATAAAAATCAGGTCATCTATAAATCTGCAATAATCAAGTACATATAAATTATAAAACCTGCTTTTATAAATATGATGATTTTCTACCAGGCCCATAAATAAATTTGCATACATGGGGGCAAAAGCCACCCCCATGGCTGTGCCTTGTTTCTGCCTATATAAAATTCCATCAGACATAAAAATATTGTTAGTTAGACAAAACAGGAGCAATTCCTTGATGTACTGTGTGCGTGGATATTCACCAAAAAAAGGATCAATTGCTTTCATGCCCAAATTGTGTTGGATGTTAGTATATAGACTAACTACATCTAGAACTATGAAATATACTCCCTTCCCCCACTGAATTTTTTTGATTCTTTCCAAGAAATCAGATGAATCTTTTATATAAGAGGGCAGTTTGAATACCTCTATTGATAAAAAAGAGTGTAAAAAATAGCTCAAATTATAAATTAAATAATCTCTCGCTGACACTATTGGTCGGCCAGGTGGAAAGGGCATCGCTTTATGTATTTTTGGTACGCAAACATATTTTGCCATTTTTTTGTTGTTATATAAATTTGTTTTTGGCATCAGATGCTTTAAAATAATTTAAGAATTTAAGTGCACTCCCTTAAATATCAATGCTTCATATTACACCCTAGCCTGTTCGTAAATCAAAAAATCAATAGGTGCATACACTTCATCATTGTCTAGATGTTCCCCACACATTTTTAAATAATCATTAGAGCTCATCACCATCAACATACCCCACCTTATCCACAGGTTTAAATATTAACTCATCATTATGACTCAATTGCTTTAACGTTTCCAATTCTTGTTTGGTCAAATTATACTATATACTCTTTTTAAAAAAATAATGAATTTCTTTTTCTATCACCAGATTTATCATGTGATAAAACCTTTGAATGTTCTCATTTTTAAAGGGTGGCATAAAACAGTTATTACTTGTTACACTGCTGATGTCTAAGAGACAGTAAGCGATATTTTCCACATCAGAGTCACATGAAAAAAAATCATCATTGCTAGATGAATATGAATCAACTTTTGAAACATTAAACTGTAAATTACAATTATTAAAAGAATCATTAATATCCACATTATTATTCTTAAAAAAAATCCTTTAAATGCAGTTTCTGAATCCGTTTAAACAAGTCCCCTTTTACTTCATGTAATCTGGGTAGGACTGAGGGAACAAACTTCAGGCCTCTATTCAAAACTGCCATTTCAGTATCATTGAATACATAACCTGATAAATTACCAACATAAGTATCCTTAAACAGATTGTCATTCAGTACCTTATTATTGTGTCTACTTTCTCCTCTTGGTATGTGAGCCGAAACCTTGTTCTCTATTATTTTCTGGCCCATACCAAGAGTGTTTCTTGTTGTTATTTTTGTAGCCATACGAGGGATGAAAAAAGTTTGTTGAAAATTCTCTCTATCCTGTGGATTTGGTAAAGCTGGATAAGCCTCTGTCTCCCCTTCCCATTCATCCATCGAGGAGACAGCACTCTCGCCTGAAACGCCAAGTTGTTGATGTGAGGACTCATTTACTTTTCCTTGATGAAATCTCACTTGCCGGCACTTCCCTTGTTGATTCACTGTTAGAATGAATACTCTCTTATGGTCATAATCACAAATGTCTCTGTATAACTTTTTTTTCTTTCGTTCCACCAACATCTTCTCATAGGCGGATAAACGATTGTTCATGCTACTTAGATATGTTTCCAAATCTGATTCTGAGGACTCGTTAATTATACTAAAACAAGTCTGTTTAGTCTCTTCTACCAGCTGATCTCTCTTCAATGATTCCCTCTCCACCAAAATTGCTACCCTCTCACTACTACAGTGGTGGGCTGCTGCTATCCATCTATCATAAAATACTTTTTCTTGTTCCTTGGATAAGTCAAATGGGGTGGAGGGACTCTTAATTATATGAAGACCTCATGGTGTAATTTTCAATTCCTGATACCTTTTAAGACTCATAATATTAAGTGTACAGCAGTCTCTTTATATATTAACGTTTCCACTTTTTTAAACAGTTCCTGAACAGCTGGTATAACTGTAGATTCATTACTCTTGCCTATACTGGAAAAAGGATTAACCTTTAAGTTTGCTCTTGCTTCCTCCCATTTTTTGAACAGAGGTAGCAAAATATTGGACAAATTACTCACAGTCTTATTGGAGTTGTCCACAGAAACATTGGGTCACTGACCCTGTGGTATTCTGGATAGACCACTCGCTCCTTGACTTGAGTTGTCCGTAGATATATTAAGTCGCTGACCTTGTGGTATGTTGAAACTACCACTCGATTGTGAAAACTCCGTACCCATTTCCGAAAATAAATGGGGCAGGGAAGAAAATGAATCCCTGGACATAATGATAACCAAATGAAGTAATAATATATACTTTTAAAAAGTTTTTTTAAGTTAATTGAATAATTGTTTAATTGCTTAAAGGCTAATATATAAGATTAATTTTTAGAAAATGAATGTACTCTGTTAAAGGCTATGTTATAGCCGAGGCGCTAGAGTGAAGAGCATTGGTTTTTGGACTAAAATATCTAAAAATTCCTGCAGCCTAATTCCTGGAGTTCATTGTGATATATATTATTACTTCATTTGGTGGTTTTTGGTTACTATTCTAAAGAAGCCTATGCATTCCACTCCAGTGAGATTACAAAGAATGATGCTCAAATTGCAAAAGTGCAATTTGAAATTGGTTTACACGAAAGGTAAATTGCTCTGTCTGGCTGATACTTTATCCAGATCTCCTAGAAATTCAATAGAACAGCTTGATGCAGAGACTTCAGACTTCGATGTGATGTCAGTGTGTAATTTTTCCATCACTAGACTTAATGAGTTAAGAGATCACATTCAAAAGCTCAATCGTTATATTAATGTTTGATGGCCGCAATCTAGTTATCACCTGAGGTGCAAGCGTATTTCCCTTACATAGATGAATTGTTGATGGAAGATGGCATTTTTGCAAAGGTCCTAAAATTGTTGTTCCTGCTTCCTTACAACAGGAATATATTCAGATTTTGCATTGTGGTCACCCATGATCCTCATCCACTAATAGAAGAGCAAGAGAATTGGTATTTTGGCCTTCACTATCAGGAGACATTGATAGAGTTCTTTCCTCTTGTTCAGTATGCAATAGTACCAGACCACATTTGCAAAGAGAACTGCTTCAGCTAAGTCCAATTCCTGAACTACTTTGGTCTACTATAGCAGCTGATATCTTTGAGTGGAACAATCAACACAACTTAGTTTTGGTAGACTCTTATTCAAATTGGATTGAGATTGATCTACTACCAAATTTAACCTCAACTACTGTTATTACTAAATTGAAATGTCATTTCTCAGTTGATGATAGTCCACACAAACTTTTTTTCTGACAATGGTACTCAGTTTACTAGCCAGTTGTTTCAGAAATTTGCAAAGGAATGGGACTTTGTACATTTCATTTGTAGTCCTGAATATCCTCAATCCAATGGGCTAGCTGAACGAGCAGTACAGAGTGCAAAGCAATTACTTGAAAGGCCAAAGTGTGATAATACTGATGTATTCTTGAATTTGCTTAATCTCAGAAACACACCCCATGATGATATTTCTTGGCTCATCTGCTCAAAGACTACTTTCCAGGCAAACTAGCACTACGCTACCTATTTCTTCAAGTTTGTTGCATCTTAAATCTAAGAACACTAAAACCATCAAGACTTAATTGTTTAAGAAGTGTAATAACCAGAAATCTAATTAAGACAGATCGAGCAGATTACTTTGTCCTTTGAGAGATGGAGAGATGGTACGGTTCCAGACAACGAAAGGTTTTGATTGAATAGGACAGACTACAGGCATCTGTGCAGAGCCAAGATCTTACTTGGTAAATTCCAAAGATGTGTATAGGAGGAATAGCAAACATTTTCTTCCTGTACCAGAACCATCATCATCCTTGCAATCACAACATTGTTTCTGTGATGCAAACTCTAATACTTACAGTGAGTCAGACACTGTTTCCAGACCAGAATGTGTTCAAAAGTCTGATTCTGTTCCAGAAAGTGATTCAAACATTCCACAGGTCAACCATTTTGCAGAAACCATCCCAGTTGCTAAATCTAATTCCCAGTTTTATGTCACATGATATGGACAAGTGTCTGAACCAAGTATGAAATACACAGCAACATGGACTTGATTGCACGTATCTATATGTTTAATATTGTATAATGCATGTCTATGGATTACCTGTGATTTCTGCATACCAAACCGTCTCATAACAATTGTATGGTCTATTTCTCAAACAGGGAGGATGTAGATCAAAGTGTAAAGTGTGTGTGCTTATATCATTAAGTAGCATGCAAGGCTGTATGTGCACGTATATAGCCTGCACACGTGCACAACCTTAGTGCCATTTTGAAGGAGCAGCAAGGAAGTAAGCATGCATGATCATAGTCATTAATTGTATACAAGTTACTTAAGTTACAGTTTATAGTCAACAACAGTAATGTGTTTGTATAAAATAAAGCTGCTTAAACAGAACCCATGACGACTCATTGATTCGTGTCCTAGCATGAAAGTGACAAGAGGTATGGCAAAACATGAGTTACCTCATAACCTCTCTATCTTCAGAGACTACTCCAAGGCAAATCTTCTTCAGCTAACTGATAAACTGATGAAATGCAAACACCCTCCTCACCCTGAATACCCAGCAGCTTATGCAGCCTTGCTCTTGGTTAAGTTCTATGCCAATCTCTAAGTTTGCACTTAGGCTCCTGTTCCCATAAGGTTTATACAGTGCCAAATTTAAGAACAAACCCATTTTGCGGAACCCCAGTATTAAAAAAAATACAATAATAAGAAGAAACTCATACTTCATAAAAGTAAAATGAGCAGCCCATCAAATAGATAAGAACTCAAAGAAGATCAGCAAAGAACTTTGAAAATAAATCAAATCCTTCAAAATCAAGTATGAATTGAGAATTATCACCCTCATTAAGGATAACCACAAAGCCTTCCTCAGCTACAGAAGAAAACTCAGAAGTAATACCCAACAAAAAAGTACTACATACTTACCCCCTGAGGACATAGCCAACACTCTAGTGGACAAATTCAGGTCAAGCGTTACTGACCTATCTCAGCTTTATTATCTAGAGCTCAGTAATAGGTCTATCCTGCCCCATTGATCACCTCAAAGCAAGTCCTAAGTGCTCTGTCCAAGGCTAAATAATTTCTTTCTTTCTTTATTTTATTTTACATTTGTTGACTGGGATAGTCCGTCTGGATACATGTCCATTTTCAGCAGAGGCTTGGGAAGAAAAGCTCCAAAGTAGAACTTACAGTAAAAAATCACAAAATGATTACAAGTTACACACAGTTTACAGGCTCCAGTTGAGCAAGCAGGTAATATAATCATACATTTTTAAAACAGTGTCAACAAATTGTCTAGGCGATGTAACATGATTACAGACTATAGAGGAGGATCTAGTCGGGTTTTGAACAAGGACATAGCCAATGAGTTTTAAAGTATAGCTTGAGGCTTTTTTTTGAACTGAGTAAGAGTGGGTTCAAGAGTAAGATCAGCAGGAAGAGAGTTCCAAGTTTTGCCAAAAGAGTTAGCAAACAGAGAGTCCCCAGCAGAGTTGTTGACTTTGGATGTTTGAACCAGTAGTTTATTAGAAGAGCGAAGTGACCTCAGGTTGCTATAAGGGTTGATGATATTTTTAAGTGCAGGCATATTATCAGGGTGGTTGAGAGCTTTATGGGCAATTATAAGCTGGCTGTACTGAAGTAGACTAGGCCATTCTAGCCACCCCAGAAGATTTAGGTTGTGACAGTGGTGGGTCCTATAGGCCATGCTTGTTTCAAATCTAGCAATATGGTTATAACAGCTGGAGAGTTTGCTAAGAGTGGATTTGTTCAAATTAATGGGTAGAGGGGAGGCAAAGAGAAGAGTGGAAAGTAGATGGGAACAAGCAATAGCAGTCCTAGCAAAAACCTTTAATATCTTTCCACATTCCAGGAACATTGATGAATTTATAAAACTAAGTGTATACCCCTGTGTTACCTGCTGAATAGCAAAGTGACTCACCCACAGAACCCAGTCTATATGTGATGTAGGTCAACTAAAAGAAAAATAGTTACCAGCAGTTTATGCAATGGATCAGTACTGAGACCACTTCTCTTTGTTATCTACTTCAGTGCCAACAAGGTCAACACCAACAGCTTATAACTGATGAAATTTGCTGATGATTGCAAATTAGGAGCTGCCATAAAAACCCCAACTAACCACCAGATTCTGCAGGAATGCTAAATGTGCACCTAAGAGCAGTTCTTAAACCATAGTCTCAAATTAAATGTAAAGAAATGCAGCACTGTAACCTTTGGCAAACTCAGGTACCCATGCTCCTATTACTAGGTAATTCATCCTATAAAGACTGACTATGACATTACTGACTTGAGCAGTTTCATTTAAAATTAACTATCCTTTGACTCCACATGACTGCTGTTGCTTGGATGTTTTTTTATATAGCCAGACTAATCAATTGGGATACATCTTCCAGATCCAAGGAAGATATCACCTCCCTGTCGTCCTCCCTTATCAGGCCACTTATAAAATATAATGCCCCCTTAGGTACATACTTATTTAAGCACATACTCCACCTTGACAGAACATAGTATTTCTTTACTAAGACAATAAAAGGCATGTCCACCTTGAGCTACCCTGTCTGCCTTAAAGCACATTTACTCTTTTCTGCATCCTATTGACTTTTGAGAAGGGACTTCTGCCTAACCTACAGAACCTTGAATGATCCAGACCTATGCAACCTCCTTTATATTCAGAAAACTAATAATGCCCTGAATACCTGCTCAAGAGATCTGAACATCCACCACAATATAAATAGGACCTGATGGCATGATACATATCTATCACAGAGAATGTTTCTTTTATGGAATATACTCCCCTGGGTGTAAAGTGTAATAGTTTCCTCACTCTTTTTCAAGTGTATCCTAGATGACTAGATTGGCAATTATAAGTACACTCCCAATCTGCCCACTCAAACCCTTATGTAAAGGGGATAAAACTAGGACTAAAGCAATTTATATTATTGAGGGTTTGGAATTAATTCATCACTTGGTAAATTTAATGTGGGATCATGTGACTAGGTTTCAAAGGTCAACTGGACTGACAGCCTAGTATTAAGCTATGGAACCATGAACATGCCTTTTATGTCTTGATTAAATGCATGGATCTATAGTTTATGAATATTGCACTTCATTGTATAAAACAGTTTGGAAAGGAGGGCTAAAAAACTAATAACATTTAATGACCATACAATCTATAAGCTATTGCATCTACTATTCACAGACTTTGCTGGTATTTGAGTATGAAATAAAACATAAAAGATAATAAAACAATAGCACTACTTCTACTATTACTACTACTACTACCACTACTGCTACTACAACTACTGTTACTACTACTGCTGCTGCTGTTGCTACTACTACTACTACTGCTACTGCTACTACTACTGCTGCTACTATTACTACTGCTGCTACTGCTGCTATTATTACTACTACTGTACTACTGCTACTGCTGCTATTATTACTACTACTGCTACTATTATTACTACTACTATACTACTAATACCACTACTTATACTACTGCTAGTTCTAGTACTGCTACTGCTGCTGCTATTACTACTTCTACTACTATTTACTAATATTACTCTGACTACAAGTACTACTACTAATAATAATATGAGCTCTGAAATGCTACTACTGTTTTGCATTTCAGTGTTCTCTCACATAATTTTACTTCACCAGAAATTAAGAAACCACTCCCATTGTCTAAGCTTGGGAATGCTGCTGAATATAGATATACAAATGAATCATGTAGGCTCAGCCCAGGCATACATGAAATTACTAATCAGTTCAAAAATAACAAATAGTCACAGTATAATGATATCATTGTCAGACAGAGTATACATTTTAAAGAATTACAATACATACGCAGTAGTCATAGTACATTTATAACACTCTAAAAAACTCAGTTGAGAAAACAAACTGAAAAATAATAAAAACACACTAGCCAGGAGTACACCACATCTCAGTTTTTAATTTTGGATGAGTGCTTTCATTAATGAAGTATTAATTTCCTTAGAAAAAGCACAATACACAAACAGTTCTTTAAATAAGGAAGTAATGGCCATGTGTTTGCCAAGTCTCCTCTGTGATCCAAGCACATACTCAGTTTCTTGTTTGAATGTAGTCCCTTCAGGCAGTGCTTCTTTTTTCTGTTTTTTAAGTTAGAAAACATTTATTTAATTTATTCAAATATATATTAGCATACCCAGTGAGTAAATAGTGAAAAAATAATAAATAAATAAAATAAAATATGTAAAACATATGTAGTAAATAAATAGCATTTAAGTAGAATTAAATTAATTACATTGTCCTTTTTGTAAATATATTCAAACTGGAACAACCTTCAAAAGCAAGTCATAAACTATCAAAATAAAAGGAAAATACAATTGTGAAACCAATGGTGTAATCTATTTGGACGTTTGCCAGTCTTGCCCTGGGTTTTATGTAGAGAAGACCGAATGTAAACTAAAAGAGTGCATATATGAACATACTTATGACATCAGAAAAACGAAGAAAACAAATGCATTTTACAAACATGTTAAAAAATAACTCGGGACATTAATTTAAGTTCACTAATATAGAAAAAGCCAGCCCTAACATAAAAGGAGTCCTTGGTCACTGAACCGGGAAAAGCAAGAACTGCACTCTCAGTTTAAATTCTTTGGCAGTTCATAGCCCCAGTACTTAAACTAAAGGTTCTGATGAGATGAAAAACTTTAAAGGTTGTGAGTGTTTTAGGAAATTGAATTACTTATTTTTTGAATGGGAATTGGGCGGCCATGGTGGTGCAGCGGTTAGCGTTGTTGCCTCACAGCAAGAGGTACTCTGGTTCGATTCTTGGCTAGGGTGCCTTCTGTGCGGAGTCTGCATGTCCTCCCTGTGGTCGTGTGGGTTTCCTCCGGGTGATCCAGTTTCCTTCCACATCCAAAAGACATGCTGTAGGTGGACTGGACACACTAAAATTGGCCATAGGTGTGAGTGTGTGTGTGTGTGTGTGTGTGTGTGTGTGTGTGTGTGTGTGTGTGTGTGTGTGTGTGTGCGTGTGTGTGTGTGTGCCTTCTGTGGAAGGTTGGGTGCCAGGCTGGCAACTCGACACTGTAAAACTCCACTGCCAATCATGAGCGGACAGCTGATCCGCTGTAGCGACCCCTAACCGGGAAAAGCCGAAAGAAGAAGAAGATTTTTTGAATGGGAATTGTTGAAAGTTAAAAAGTAATTCAGCATCAGTATTTCTTGTAGACACTTGTAAAATAATTTTATTCATTTACTTCTAATTTTTATTTAATTTATTTGTTACACATTTTTCATATATTTTATTTTATTTATTTATTATTTTCACTATTTACTCACTAGTTATGCTAATATATATTTGAATAAATTAAATTAAAAGCTTTCTAACTTAAAAACAAGAAAAGAAGCAGCACTTCCTGAAGGCACTACATTCAAACAAGTAACTGAGCATGTGATTGGATCACAGAGGAGGCTTGGCAAACATATGACCATTACTTCCTTACTGTTTGTATATTGTGTTTTATCTGAAGAAGTTAATACTTCTTTAACTAAAGCACTCATCCAAAATTAAAAACTGTGATGTACTGTACTCCCTGCTAGCATGTTATTCTTATATATCTGTAACACTGTCAGAAAGAAAACACGTTTTTAAATAGTTTCAATTACTTTTAATGCCGATAGAACCTATCCAAAGAAGGGCATTTTAAGGGTGATTTATGTGATTCTATTATTAAAGAATTATTAAGATTTTGCTTGTTTGAATGATGTTTGTAAATACAATGTTGAGATGGCAAAATGTTATACCTGAATGAAAACATTATATATTTGTGTTTAATATTATGATCAGCAAAACAATCTCCATTGGCATAGAAGGATAAAGCCCTGACTACAGTCCAGGCAATCCTAGTTCATTTAGTAGTTCTGGTGTTTGATGGAGTTGTCATACTTGGGTGAGAGGATTTGGACCTTCCGATGCCACAAGGCAATGGAGGGGGGTGGTGATTGAAAGTATGGTCCTTGGCTAATCATTTAGCCTCCAAGCCATGACTGCAGTAGTTTTCATGGCAGATGCGTGGAAGCCTGCACTTATCTTGGGAGGGCGTAGTGGTTCCTGCAGAGACACGAGCTACTTGTCCCCCCTCCAGAGGAGTGCAGTACTAAATATGCACTCACCCAGCAAGAGCACAAACCACTGCTAAGGTTGTATATATGATAGCATCCCCCAGACTGCTCTTACCATCACTGAAAAATGCCCACAATATTGTAAGGAGGGAGGTATAACAGGTGGAAAACAGCAGAAATGCCATCTATTTTTAATTAAGTAGTAAAACAATATTTTAAGGGGAATGCACATCATATCACTAACATATTCAGTCACTTTTGATTATTATACATTAAAATGAATTCCGTATTGAGCATTTGTGATACATAAATGGGTAACAATAGTCTCTCTCTGTCTATATCTGGCTCAAACACATGTACAATCATACAGACATAGACACACACATGTATACACCTGCGTCTCCTGCACCTAAGCAACTAATCATGCACCTGTAACTATTTTACAGTACCAGCAGATGTGTTTATCAAAGTAATTATAAGTATGCAACTAAAACTGCAGATATTGACATTTGAATTATTAAAATGGGCACTTGTCATATGTTAGATGTAAGATCCATATCAAAGATCACTTTGCATTCCTATTAAAAATAGGCTTGTCTTAATGATAGCCCTAAGGACATTTTGCTTTTTTGCACTTCCTAGACTCACACACAGTTGCTAAATCCTAATTTCAAATCTACCCTTAGCAGTAGACTTCTGTTGTTGAATTCCATTAAACATCAGTCTCCTTGCCTCTCCCAACTCAACATTTTACACAGAATATAGTCTCTCTGCCACCTGTTTCATTACATACTATATTAATGCAATAAAAATGCAGAACCCGATGCCTGCATTATTATTTGACATTATACCTAGTTCAGTGACCGACAGCCAGACATACTGTGACTTTTTTACTTACTTAGATAATGAGGTCATGGCACCAATCACAATACAGGTGCAAACTGTGAATGTATCACTGTTCCAATCACTGGCATTGAATGTGATCCATTTAAGCACTCATGGAGTAAAGCCTTCATTGTAATTTACATGGCTATTTATTTATTTATTTATTTACAGTTTGTTTACTGGGATAGTCTATTGGGCTGAGAAGAGCCCCTTTTCAATGGAGTCCGGGGAGAAAAGCTCCATAAAAACATTATACAGTGTAAACAAATCATTAACATTGTGTAATACAGGTGAAGAACATAGTATAAAAATTACAGTTTGCAGTAGAAATTTTAAAAAGAAAACTTAAGAAAAACATTAGTAAATATTCACAAATACATTTGTTTACACAATGGAAATATAACAGCAGAGGCAAAAGAGCTTCAGACAGGTAATATATAAAAGTTATAGTAGGGTAGAGGGACAGGAGGAGTTAAGAAGTAAATAAAGAGGGAATAGTAAGAAGAAGTATAAAAGTAAAGAGGTGGAGAGAAAGGTTCTTGAGAGACAGTGTAGCTCAGCATGAAGAATGAAAATATGGAAAACAGTAAAGCAAACATGACTTGTAACTACATATATAACTTACATCTGATAAGGGTGAAAACACTCATCTTCTTTTTTAACTTAAGAAAGTGTGCTTTAAACAAGCAATTCAAGCTTGAATCCTTTTTCCGTACTTTTAATAAGAATGCAAAGTGATCTTTGACACAGATTGTACATAAATTGTGACTAGGGCCCATTTTAGTAATTCGTGAGCCAGTATCTAGAGCAGTCATTCCTGCACAACTAGTTTTCCCTTTATGTTTTCATATATATATATATATATATATATATATATATATATATATATATATATATATTCAGGGATACATTCCTTTAATTGTGAGCTTATTTTTTGCTCATATTGTGGTATCATTCTTGGTATTAGTAATATGCTGCTCCATGC
This sequence comes from Protopterus annectens, assembly GCF_019279795.1. Taxonomy (NCBI): domain Eukaryota; kingdom Metazoa; phylum Chordata; order Ceratodontiformes; family Protopteridae; genus Protopterus; species Protopterus annectens. The sequence goes on along the minus strand of NC_056737.1, from coordinate 1,887,080,498 downwards.
TAGGCTCATAGCAGCTTGAGACAAATAGTCTAAGAGCTCCATAGTGTCTCTCTTCATATGGTCCAGGGAGGTACATCTCAGGTCTTTTACACCTACATTGACTATGATGGAATCATACTTGTACCTGTGATGTACAGACTTGTGCACCTGGCAGAAATAAGAACTGATTAATTAAGGACTCATTCATAAGACAGAAGAGGTCACTTAAGGTTAATCACTTGTTAACAGAGGGGGTGGAGCTAGGAACTAAAAGTTCTATTTAAGGAGTAAACTAAAACATTTCAGAGCTTTACCAGAAAGGCTCATCCAGACTCTGCTACACTTTGCTGTGAAGGAAAGGTTAGTTTGCTGTTATTTTTTGTATTACTGTATTGCCTTTCTATATTTTGAATACTGTAGTTTGTTTTCTTTACTTTGTGTTTTGCTTGCATTCTGTTTGAACAGCATATTAAAACTTCAAAAGAGACCACAGCTCTCTTTGTTCTGAGTCAGGCAGAAATAAGAACTGATTAATTAAGGACTCATTCATAAGACAGAAGAGGTCACTTAAGGTTAATCACTTGTTAACAGAGGGGGTGGAGCTAGGAACTAAAATTTCTATTTAAGGAGTAAACTGAAACATTTCAGAGCTTTACCAGAAAAGCTCATACAGACTCTGCTACACTTTGCTGTGAAGGAAAGGTTAGTTTTCTGTTATTTTTTGTATTACTGTATTGCCTTTCTATATTTTGAATACTGTAGTTTGTTTTCTTTACTTTGTGTTTTGCTTGCATTCTGTTTTAACAGCATATTAAAACTTCAAAAGAGACCACAGCTCTCTCTGTTCTGAGTCAGGCAGAATTTTTCTCCGCCCTCCCACCCATTTAAGTTGTCTTGTTAAATACCACTGTCTTTCTAGTTGCCCGCCTCTTATGTTAATCTGACCATATATCTCATTTCTCTCTACTTTCACTGGCTTATGTGAGTAATCACAAAATCATCATTTTTGAAATCCCACCCCTTCAATTATTTAAATTTATTGGCCATCCTACAGTATTTCATAGTACCAAAATACAAAAGTGACCACTCCTTTCAATCCATCTTGCTGTTTTAAAAATAGTAACTCTCCACTAAACCTTAACTTTTTAAACAGGTAAAACTCAAGTTACCTACTTTCACATCTAACTTCTCAAGTGCACACTGCAGAGTGCATTCTTTTCAGTCTTACCTTTAAGCATCCCTGTGACTAGCACTTTCTCTAATACCTGCTGGAAAGCACTAGGAAGCCTTAAACTCATACAAACACTGAACTCTCCTTGTTAACAAGGAGAAATTAATAGTAGGCACTAAACAGCCTATAATTGCAAAGTACCTTGCTAAGGAAACAGCTCCTATACTTTACAAAGGAAAAAAAAAAGCCCCAAACCAAGCATGTCCAAGGGTCAGCTTCCGGTGATTTCTCCTGTCCACCTGGTGAATCTGGGCATACTGAGGCAATGCAGCAATTGCCTCATGTACACAGACAACCCTCTCCTCCTACCACCCAACACTACAACCTGTGAGAGATGCACTTACATAGCCAAAATGGAAGCAAAGCTCTCTCCACCCAAGATTGTGCTAAACAGTCAAGAGGAGAAGGTTAACACCCACACTACATCTCAAGCAACACATAGCCCTTCTAAACCCGCACCACCAACACCCACATATAGCAACACTAAATCCACATATGCAGAGGCCCTTAACTGTAACCTGCCCAAGCAACAAAGACTTCTGAAGCTGAAACGCAAACAAACACCAATCACAACCAATGTGTCACATAGTTCACAACACCAGTGTCCCACCCAGCAACAGCCCCTAAGGCAAGACAATGTACCTAACACTTTAGTCATAGGTGACTCTATAGTCCGGCACACTGATGTCCCTCTCACCAGGTTGAATAAGGAGAAAATTACAGTCAGCTGCCTGTCGGGTGCCAGGATCCGCCACATAACGCATGCACTCAAGTCACTCCACAACAAGTACAAATATGACTCTGTCATTGTCCATGTTGGAGTGAATGACTTGAGACGTACCTCCCTGAACTACATGAAAAGAGACATGGAAGAGGTCTCGGATCATGTGGCCCAGGCAGGTATGACCCTAGCCCTGAGTAGCATCCTGCATTCGCCCAGAATGATACCACAATATAAGGATAAAATGATTGACTTCAACAATTGGCTAAGCTTATGGTGTCATTCAAAGGGGATCCAGTATCTGTCTGCCTGGGATGACATGATTGACAGACCACGATGCTTTGCCAGAGATGGTCTGCACCTGTCGCCCCTGGGATTCAGGTTACTGGCTAAGGCTCTTGCCACCGCTATAGTGCCTTTTTTAGGCAAACTTCAAAGGACAAAACCACCACCGTAACAGGTACAAGCATGCAAAATCTGAAGGTAATGCTACTCAATGCTAGAAGTCTAAACCTCAAAATGCACTCTCTCGAGGCACTCCTAAAAATGGAGAACATCGATATCTGTGCAGTAACTGAGACCTGGTTCAAGGCTCCAGAGAGCACCCCTGCAATGCCAGGCTACAACTCTTACCACACTTTTCGGCCACCAAACCAGGACCGAAACACTAAAGGTGGAGGAGTGTCAATATTCACCAAGGATATTCACACCACCAGGCTAGTTGGCCAACACAATGTGTCTGAAATTCTCCAAGTGCAACTAACACTAGGTAAGACTGCAATCCAAATTGTAGCTTGCTACAGATCCCCACCATACCCCAAGATTCTCACTACACCTTTCTAAACATACTGGAAAATATTAAGATAGAACCAAACACCCTAATACTGGGTGATTTTAACTACCCTGCCATTAACTGGGAAAACTACTCATGTCCCAACACCTTTGCTAACGGTTCTTGGAATTCATAAATTCCAATGCCCTGGATCAACTAATCCATAGTCCCACCAGGGGCTCCAATATCCTAGACCTGGTCATTACCAACATGGGAAATCAATGCTCCATACCTATGTTCACCCCCTCGTTAGTCAGGTCTGACCATAAGCTAATCACCCTTAACATCCACATCCCACCCCCACCCCCCAGTAAAGAAACCACCATAAAAAACTTCTCCAAAGCCAACTTCATGCTACTCAAGTCAGAAGTGACAAACTTCATAACACCCATGCAGACGGGAAATGAATGTTCAACTGCTGAATCCTACACTAAGGCACTGTACGAGCACATCCACTCATGCATGAATCGTGCCATCCCAAATAGAACCAAAATGCTCTCATCCAAAAAAAGGAAGCCAATCTGGTAGTCCCCTGCTATAAACAAACTTTACAACAAAAGGAAGAAACTTTTGCAGAAAAGAGGAAATTCCCAGGATGCAAAAAACTCCCTTACTAGCCTCAGTAAGAAACTGAGATGCCTCATAAAATCCTCCAAAGCTAGTTATGAAAATAAAATTGCCAAAGATTCCAAAGACAACCACAGAGCATTCTATAACTATGTCAAGAATCTAAATGGCAATGCCCAGATCTGCTCTGAGCTAAAACAGAATGGCATTAAATATACTGATCCAAAGGATATTGCCAATATCCTGGCAGATCGATTCAGTGCCAACTTCACCCCCCTCTCACCCCCTAAATGGCCCATCTCAATACCGGAAGATTGCCAAATTCCAGTAATAACGGCCACACAGGTACAAAACGCACTCTCTAAAGCCAAGAATACAGCATCCATGGGACCAGATGACATCCCGGGCTGTATACTACATGAACTACAATATGAACTGGCACCTCACCTAAGTGTCATGTTTAATCATAGCCTCACCTCAGGTTTCGTGCCCACTGAGTGGTGCAGAGCTACAGTTATCCCAATCCACAAGGGGGGATCCACCTCGGATCCCGGAAACTACCATCCCATCAGTCTGACAAGCCTTATCTGCAAGGCCATGGAGAGTATTATCATGGAACTTATAAACAAAGACATTGGCAACCTTCAAACACTGGACCCCACCCAGTTTGGGTTTGTGAAGGGCCGCTCTTGTCTCCTGAACCTGATTGACTTCTTTGAATCAGTCTCCAGAGCCATGGACAAGGGTAAGGTGGTCCACACAGCCTATCTAGACCTTGCCAAGGCCTTTGACACCATCCCCCACTCTGGAATCATAGATAAACTTACTAAGTTGGGCATTAATCCCTATGTCACCCAATGGGTTGCTAAATGGCTTACTGATAGAACCCACACTGTAAAAGTAGCAGACTCCAAATCCAGTTCCAGACAAGTGACAAGTGGAGTACCTCAGGGTTCCGTCCTGGGGCCGCTCTTGTTTGGCATCTACTTCTCTGAAGTACAGGTCAACACTAAGGGACTCTGGCTAACAAAGTTTGCAGATGACTGCAAACTGGGAGCCATTATTGAATCCCCAAATGATGTGGATACTCTACAAAAGGGCCTTACAGAAACAGATGCTTGGTGCCAGAGCCATGGGTTCAAGCTCAATGCCAAGAAATGTATTGTTATTCCCTTTGGGATAAAACATGTATCCATGAATTACCATATAGGTGGCAGTACACTAAACACAGAAAGTGTGATTAGAGACTTAGGGACACATGTGGACAGTGGTCTCACCTTCGATAACCACATCGCCACAACAGTCAGGAAATCCTTCTATGTGGCACACCTCATCACGAAGGGCTTTTCATCCAGAAAAAAGGAGGTCATTTTCCCACTGTACTCATTCCTCATTAGACCCATTATAGAATACAACGCCCCATTTGGTATGTACCTCTCAAGACATCTGCAACAACTGGAAAGGCCTCAGAAATACATCACTAAAAGAATCACAGGCCTAAAGCAGATGCCCTACGCTGACCGCCTTAAAAAACTCCAGCTATACTCTGTTGCATATCGTCTACTCAGAGGCGATCTCTGCTTAACATACAAGGCCATGTCAAACCCAGAGCTGTTGGACATGCTACACTTAAAAAATCCCAATCCCTCAGAGCTACACGCTCCAGGGATCTAAACCTTGTCATCACAATAAACAAAACATGCTGGAGGGATAGGTTCCTGACCCAGAGAGTCCCCAGACTCTGGAATAGATTGCCCATACATGTCAAGCAGAGTGCCTCTTTGGACCTCTTCAAGAGGAACCTTGACGATTGGATGGGAGAAAGGAAATTCACCCCAGGGATCACGTCAGTCACCCTGCTAGACAGGGGTCCAGGAAAGTAAATAATGTGGGAAGAAATAGCCAGGGAATTGTTATGGCTAGGCTTGTATAGGCCTTAGGGCTGATAGCCTAGTACCAACCTATGAACCCATGAACCTATGTGCGATTTGGTAGATCCTGGCTCCAGATAAGCAACTAATCATTATCTTCTGGTTAGAGGGCCTTCAGTATGTCTTAAAATGGAGTCCTCTATGATGAGAGTTCTGGAGAGTGTGTTTGCTTGCCTTAGAGGCTTAATTTTTGAGGCTTCATTGAATGTGAATGCATGTTTGGTGTTAGGTATTGTTTTTTTTCTGAGTGCCTTGGGCTTGTTGAGGCATTACTTTACCAATGGGCAGTATAGGTGATCTTTTTTGTTTAGGAAGATTAAGTCCTCAGCATACCATAGTCTATGTGTGTGTGTTTTGCGCTATGTAAGGTGAGTATTGTGTGCATGGTTTCAACAATTTGATGTGTGCTTTCATGCCAGAGTTTAACCTCCAGTGTCATTGTATAAGTACACCTCTTGCATTGTATCTGTTTCTTTAAGGATTAAATGGTTGTTGTTAAACATGAGACAATTGCTGCATTATCTCAAAATGCCCATATCCATCAAGCTGGCTAGAGAGAATTTAGGATATTGCATATCCATGTTGTCCAGTCCTTCAAATGGTAAGCTACATACTAATAAGGGTGCATTTTGGGGGCAGATTATGCTAAGCAGTACTAAATTCTACTAACTTTAATATTAACAGAATGCTGAATTCTACTATTCTATAAATATTGCCACTCAACACCCAGCTAGCTGCTCTAAGCTTGTTTGCATGCATGATATTTTCTCTACATTTACTGCTTTACAGGGTACAGTTTTATGGACATTTCTATAGGGAAAATTTCTTCAGGTTAAAATAGGTATCTTGAGAACATTTCTTATAAAAGGTTCTGTCACTGCTATATTGCTAGATACAGTTTTATTATTATTTAATTTAACATCCTGGGAGCTGTAGCTGATGCTTTTGTTATATTGTTAATCTAACAGAGGTATGAGTACATTTTGTTCTGCAATGTAAATGATGGGACACCTATTTTTTATTCTAATATATTTATACAAACTTTACATAATTTGCAATGCACTGCAGTTTTGGAGATAGAAATCAAGAAGACATAGTGAACATGAACTGATATAGAAAATACTCTGATGTGATGAACATACTTTTTATTTGTTGGTATGTACACATTTAAAAAACATATTTTAATTTAGTTAAAATATTGAGCAAAATACTATCAGACTGCCCAGAATAAACATATGTTTGGCCCACCACATCACACAGCCTTCATCCAGAATATACCTTGGTCATGTTTCTACACTAAAACCAAATGAAGGTGTGTTGGTGCTCAGAAAAAATGCACCAAAGGACCATGGAAAACTCCTTTTAATGAATAAAAGCAAATAAAAGACCAGTATACAGTCCAAATACACAGTGTTTCAAATTGAGCACTTTCATCAATTAATTGACTTCATCAGAACAAACTGAACCTCACCCCTAAAACATTTAAATACTCTTTCTTAACAAGTAGTCAATCAGTATTCCTAAGGAATGCTCAGCTCACATCCACTTAGCGGGGCAGGGTCACATTGAGGAAAGTACAAAGCCATGTGTCTGATGTTCTCAATGTGGATACATACTGCAGGTTCCTTCCTTAACATTGAATAACAGTTTCAATAGTGTTCTTCACTTTAGAAAAGGCAATTGCTACACGAACAGGATAGTGTATATTGCACTTTGTAACACCTGCCCAGGGTTTTACATTGGAAAAACCGAGAGGGCTTTAAAATGCAGAATTTACAAACATTTTTATGAAATAAAAAAATAAAAGAGACTAATGCTCTTTACAGACACAGCGTAAACTGTGGGGGATGCACAGGTTATAAATTTGTAACTGTGGGGGATACACAGGTTTTAAATTTGTAATAATAGATATGATCAACATTGATGTGAGAGGGGGTGACCGGAAGAACCTCTTGAGCAAGAGAGAACTCATGTGGCAGCTTAGGTTAACTGCTAATTTCCCTCCAGGTCTCAATGACCATTTATGCATTTACTCAGTACTCAAGGAAAAAGCTAATAAGATAACATAATATTATAAATAAATTTTGGGAAGTGACCCAGGGACTATAACACTAGACCTGGCCACTGACACAGGTCTTAATAACAACAACACAGTGACCGATGGTATAGGAAACATGGATCAAACTAGTTCTAATAGCACCGAGATAGATAGGAATTTTGCGGCAGCTTTTATATTTACATATTGTCCAGAGGCACCTGAAATAGGTAAAGTAGTTAGAAAATATTGGAGTTATTTAACATTAGACAGGAATGTTGCCAATATTTTGAACTTTAACCCCATAATAATATTCAAAAGAGGTATTAATATGAAAAGAGTACTTGAAATGAAGGTACCAAAAAAACAAAACAGAAATGGGACGAGAAAATGTGGTGCTTGTAAATATTGTAAGTATTTAATGACCTCGGATCAATTTACTATTAGAACAACGACATACTCTGTTAGGGGATCATATACATGTGACTCTAAGGCTATTGTATATCTGGCACAGTGTGGGCAGTGCCCATCATTTTACGTAGGAAAGACGGAGAGACGTTTGTGTGACAGAATGTACGAACATTTATACGCAATCAGCAAGGGTAAAAACGATAATGCTCTGGCAAGACACTGTGCCAGGTACCCAGACCATGTATTTTCGTTCATGGTCATAGACCAAACCTTGAAAGACTTAGTGGATTTTAGCTTTGTGAATGACCAATTTTTAAAACTGGAACTAGGAAAGAAAGAATTAGCGTGGCAGCTTTGTTTAGCTGCAAACAGAGACCCAGGGTTAAATGAGTGTTGCTCAATTTCATGTATTTTAAAGATAAAAAGTTTACTGAGATAGTTCATTTTCTTTTTGTTGTTTGTGTATGTCATTGAATGCCCTTGAAGGTGTATCTAGAACCAAAACACAGCTTTGTAAGTAAGCAGTACTTAGCAATACTTACTAGTATTAGCATAGTTTAAGGTTTTATTATATATGACTTTTTAGTAGTACTTGTGTGCAGTTTTAAAGTATAGATGCAAGTAGAAGAATTTAGATATGATATGATAATATTATAACAGCGACTTTTGTTCATGTTTTTAATGTAAAATCTTTTAAGTGAGTATTTTGGTCAGTCTTTTAAAAAACTTCTGGTTCAATATTACATAAAAGAAGTTATTTGAGTGTATCGCTTTAAACACAAGGGATACAGCAATTAATGTAATTACTGACATCTGATTTAACCTAGTGCTTTGTTTTAAAATGCTTTGAACTAGTGTTGTTGGTTGTCTGAAGAAGTTCTGATTTTTATCAGAACGAAAAACGCTGGTGCAGCGTTTTACTTTTATTTTGGCTTGGTGAATAAAGCAGTGTTTTTATAACTTCTGGTATTAAGTACATTGGATTGGACTATAACCTACAGTTACCTGAATTTTTGTACCTGCATGTGCGTAGCCCTTGGAGCTGACTTACCAACATCTTTTTCTAAGATAACATAATATATTTGAATTTACAAATAATCATGTATTTTTCATGAAAAACGTTTAATATTTTACTTACGTGTATAAAGAGGGTGAAATAGTAAGGAAAGTGTTTATTTGATACAGACAGTTTTTTTGGGTTTAATATTACACAAGAAAAAATTTTAAATCAGTATACTGATTTTACTAAGTGTTTGTTCATTATGGTTGAATGGGTTCATGCTTCTTTAAAAAGTGGATGTGAGCTGAGCATTGCTTAGGAATATTGATTGTCTGCTTGTTAAGAAAGAGTATTTAAATGTTTTAGGGGTGAGGTTCAGTTTGTTCTGATGAAGTCAATTCATTGATGAAAGCACTCAACATGAAACACTGTGTATTTGGACAGTATACTGGTCTTTTATTTGCTTTTATTCACTAAAAGGAGTTTTCCATGGTCCTTTTGGTGCATTTTTTTCCTGTGGTTTTGATCTGTTGAGCACCAACACACCTTCATTTGCTTTTTGTCTTTCTTATCTGGTGTGGGGACCATGGATTCTTTGGACACCTTTGATGTGGCAGCTGAAATGAGCCCTACATCGGTAGGTGAGCTTGGTGCCCTGAAAAGGGAACTGGCAGAGTTAAAAGGGGAGGTTGGCAGACTCCTGGAACTTTTTTCCAACTTTAACAAGGAAATGACAACTTTCAAAGCCACTGGGATAAGTGGTTTTAATGGAGAATGGAGTGGAGGTTCCCATGGCAATGAAGACAACCCTCCCTTGCTTGAAAGGGAAGTGCAAGAATCATGGAGATGCCATGACATCATCACGGCAGTCATTATTCATCATGGCGGAGACCAGGAGACGAGCGAGCATCCTACATTGCAAGAAGGAAGTTCCTTTCCACAAAAAAAGAGAGTTTTTGGTCCCCTGCTCAATGGAGCACTTTACAATGGAGCGGAAACGGACTTTATCCAGTCCGAGAGTCGCGTGGACACTCAGGGTTTATTGAAAATGCAAAAAAGAGGGACTGTAAACCAAAATTATTCACAGTCTAGTACTAGAGAGAATGCAGACTGTGGCTCTAGTTCTTTGCCTTCTGGCCAGACTTACTTGCCTATGGGCAACAATGACAGTGTCAACATTTATGACAATTTAGTTAAAAAAAGTTTTAATTTTCAGGAGCTCAATAATACATCTAGTGAAAAAGTTATTCATCATTTTATTAATGTTATTACTTATAACTCTTTAAAATAACTGATTTTTGCATTTGAGAAAAAATTATACACGTTTAAAACTTTGCAACTAGAGAGCATGTATTTTTCTGAATGTATTCGTTTAAAAGTTGTGCCTCATGGCTTAAGGGTTTTTAAATTTCCATTTGGGCTGCATTACAGCACTGAAATGATCAGAGATTTTACAGATTTATTTGATCAGTGGGGCTTGGATTTACTTGGCAAAGTACTATTTTACCAGGAACAAATGAAAATGCAACTGGAAAGGGAATTAAATGAGATGAATCCAAATATTCTCCAGGGCCTTCTATTTTCCCAATATGAAGGACTGTACACTAAAATTATTAACAGAGTAGAGACTAAGTGTAATATACAGTTTCATAAGAAAAAGAGAAAATTGAACTGTGTTATATGCCAGTATGACTTACATGAAGTATACCCTAGTAATAAGATTTATATAGAAAAAAGAACAAATAAAGTGGGTACGAGTTAGAAAATGAAGATACAGTGCCTTCTGGCATGCATGGCAAGGGCGATATGGTGACAGTTTTGGGGTCCTAGAAGACAACAACGGACCCAACCCAGGGGATTTTCCTATATCCAGATGCTTGAAAAGGATAGCCAACAGGAATACAGGAAAGAGAGAATTTTACAACCAGGGAAATCAATGGAAGGGATTTGGAAACCAGAGGAGGGGCAGAACACTTTATTGAACAGTGATGGTTCCCAAATAGTTCACACATTTCACGGTTTCAATATTTATAATTATGCATCTAAAGATATTAAGGAGGAATGTTTTACTCTCTTTTCTAAGGGGTTTAAATGTGTCCCCACCCAAACCCCTGATTTAGCTGAAGTGATGGTGGACATTCATTTATATACTAGAAAACTAAATTTTCAGGTACTATTCTCTGGTACTCAGGAAGGGCTTACTGAATATAAAAAAGACTGTTTAAAGAAAAACAGCACTTTTACAATCCCCCTTTACACGCTTTAATAAGCATCTTCGAGAAAGTGGTAAAAGAGGAAGTTTATAAATTATGGGCAGAGGAGAAAAAAATCTTCTTTAATTTAAATACTCAAGAGAGAAAGTTGATGAAAGAACTGAGGGGTGATAAAACACTTAGAATTATGGCCTCGGATAAAGGAGTTGTGGTGTACAATACAGATGACTATATCAACAAGATGTAGGAAATGCTATTTGATGAACAGAGTTATATCCCAGTATCTAGAAACCAAATAAATATTGCATACCAGAGGATAGACAGCTACCTGGAGGAATATCTATTAGAACAGAGAATTCCTATAGAAGTATATAACTTCTTGATCAATACCTATCAAAAATTCACAAGAGCATTGTTTCCCCCCTCTTTTAGGCCCATTGTAGTGGCTTGTGGGTCAAAAACTCACAATTTAGCAGTTTTTGTGGACAAGACTTGTCAACGTGTTTTGGATGGGATATCCCACATTTTAAAAGATTCTTGGGATTTTCTAGGCCAGTTAAAACAGGAACTGTGGCCTGAAGAAGTCCTATTTTTGACTATTGACGTCCAAGATTTGTTTACTTGTATACCTAGAATAGAGGGGGTGGAATTTTTTGAAGGTGCCCTTTCTAGATGTTCCAACTTGGGCCCTGGATGACACCAACTTGTATGTGAAATTATGGCACATGTGTTAGACAACAATTATATGTTTTTTAGGGGAAGTACTATCAGCAAACTAGGGGAGTCGCTATTGGGGCGGCTTGCACCCCCCCCCCTATATGCGAACATAGTTTTGCTAGGGTGGGAACTGCAACATGGGACAGAGGTGGACAGTAGTCTTTCCTTTGATAATCACATCGCCACAGTGGTCAGGAAATCCTTCTACGTGGCTCACCTCATCACAAAAGGTTCCTCATCCAGGAAAAAAAGAGGTCATTGTTCCCCTCTACTCATCACTCATTAGACCCATTATAGAGTACAATGCCTCTTTTGGTATGTACCTCACAAGACATCTACAACAACTGGAAAGGCCACAGAAATACCTCACAAAGAGGATTACTGGCCTCAAACAGATGCCCTACACAGACCGTCTCAAAAAACTCCAGCTTTACTCCGTCGCATATCGCCTACTCAGAGGCGATCTCTGCCTAACATACAAAGCTATGTCAAACCCAGAGCTGTTGGACATGCTCCACTTAAAGAAATCCCAATCCCTCCGAGCTACATGCTCTAGGGACCTAAACCTTATCACCACAATAAACAGAACATGCTGGAGGGATAGATTCCTGTCCCAGAGACTTCCCATATTCTGGAACAGACTATCTATCTATGTCAAACAAAGCTCCTCATTAGCACTCTTCAAGAAAAATCTTGATGATTAGATGGGAAATAGGAAATTCACCCCAGGGATCACTTCTGTGGCTCTGCTCGACAGGGGCACAGGAAAATAATTTTCTTGGGTGGCGAAAGCCAGGATACCTTTTTGGCTAGGCTTATATAGGCCCTAGGGCTAATAGCCTAGTACCTACCTATGAACCTATGTCTTCAACAGCAGACACCATGGGTACATTAGTATGTATTTGAGATTCCTGGATGATATTTTTATTTTATGGAAGGGGAAACAGGAGGAAATTCCACAGTTCATTGAATACATTAACAACAGCATGAACTTTTTGAGATTTACATATGAGACCCAAGATCTTGAAATTAGTTATTTAGATGTAAAGGTCTCCAAAATTCCTGGTGGCTTTAAATCTAATGTGTAACGCAAGCCTACCTTTTGCAATAGATACTTGCATTTTCACAGTCATCATCCTCAAAAACAGAAAAAAAGCATAGTGAATGGCCAGGAAATTAAAGTAGCCAGGATGACTTCAGAAAGGGAAGACGTTATTGTAGGGCTAGAGCTGGTGAGGAACATGTTCCTTGAAAGAGGATATCCACCCCATTTCAATGAACCCATCATTAAAGAAATTTCTGATGAATGGGGAAAGAAATACAAACCCCTTTTGAGTTGTGGTGACATCAGAAAATGATCCAGTGAAGAATACTTTAGGGGTGGGTCAGACAATGGTTGTAGAGAACGTGGAACTGATACTATCTCTGGAATGCAGGCGAACAACTATAGTAAGGCATTCATTATTCAACACAATCCCTTTTATAATAGAAATTAAACATATTCTATATGAAAATTGGAGAATATTTAAAACGAATAACGAAATATATAGGAAGGTGGGTGAAAAACCCATATTTTCCACAAAAGTGGGTAAAAATATCAAAGTAAACTTAGAAAATCACTTAGTGGGGCAGGGTCACTTTGCGGAACGTACTAAGCCATGTAACACCTGCCCAGGGTTTTACATTGGAAAAACCGAGAGGGCTTTAAAATGCAGAATTTACAAACATTTTTATGAAATAAAAAGGAGACTAATGCTCTTTACAGACACAGCGTAAAATGTGGGGGATACACAGGTTTTAAATTTGGAATAATAGATACGGTCAACATTGATGTGAGGGGGGTGATTGGAAGAACCTCTTGAGCAAGAGAGAACTCATGTGGCAGCTTAGGTTAACTGCTAATTTCCCTCCAGGTCTCAATGACCATTTATGGATTACTCGGTACTCAAGGAAAAAGCTAAGATAACATAATATATTTGAATTTACAGATAATCATGTATTTTACATGGAAAATGTTTTAATATTTTACTTACGTGTATAAAGAGGGTGAAATAGTAAGGAAAGTGTTTGTTTGCTATAGACAAAGTTTTTTTGGGGTTTAATATTACGCAAGAAAAATTTTAAATCAGTGTACTGATTTTACTAAGTGTTTGTTCATTATGGTTGAATGGGTTCATGTTTCTTTAAAATGTGGATGTGAGCTGAGCATTCCTTAATTTGAAACACTGTGTATGTGGACTGTATACTGGTCTTTTATTTGCTTTTATTCAATAAAAGGAGTTTTCCATGGTCCTTTTGGTGCATTTTTTCTGTGGTTTTGATCTGTTGAGCACCAACACACTTTCATTTTCCATGTTTCTATACTGTAACAGCCTGAAGGTCAAGAAAAAAAAAAAAACAATAACAGAAACAGAAAACAAACACTAATTTAAATATATGCAAAAAATTTATCAATGCATACATGTAAATAGCTTAATTTTATGATTCTCAGTTAATAAAATGAACCTGACTGACTACAACTGCTCGTCTTTATTTCTGTTGTGGCAGTCTGTCAGTTTAAAATGTATTTATTCTACATGATGCAACAACAACATAGGGGGGATTTAATAAAGCCTACAAGTTTTTTTCCATGTAGGCATTGCACCACACTGCTTACATGGTTGTGAACATTTTTAGATTCAGTAAGTGCTGCTGAGTGGCGTGCAAGCACATACCAACACGGAAACTTTTGTGGCTTGCAAATCACCTCATAAGCAGGTGAATCTTATGCAAATGAGGCAGGTAGAGCAATCCAGCAAGCAGATAGGCATCTGTTCAGACCCTGTGACAGAATCCGTAGTGTATGCAGAAAAATTCCATGTACAGGAGTATAGACAGAAAATGGGGGTTGTAAAAATGCAGATATATGGACAAAAATCCCAGGAAAATGTAATACCACATACACATATGAGTGAAATTATTATCCTGTATGCCAGAAAAATTAAAGGAAATAAGTTAAATTATTTTTTTTTCTTAATAATCTTGGCATGTTTGTATGGTATGCCACAGTGTGCAAACATGCTTTATAGAAAAATAAAAAAAAAATTGGAAAAAAAAATTAATATTATGTGACAGAAATGTATTACATGACCTTGTGTGGAGTCCCTACAATGGTGCATTGGTGCTGTTGTTAATGTGGTAGGGCTATGAAACATGTAGTTTCCAGGCTGTGAGCACGGATGCCTATGCAAATAAGGTGGAGTTACTGAATAGCAAAAAGGAGTAATTATGTCTGCATATTTCCTTCATCTAGGCTTAGACCCATTTTGCTGTTTACACACGATATAGCTGGCATCATGGGGGTGTGTACTGATTTCTAAGCTCATTTCAGCTTAGGTGCTGGGTTTGCAGTGCACCACCTGGCTGAGCATGTCCTTTCAAGGGGTGTGTCCACTAACTTCACTGAGCTTGTTTGTGTGGTGCGCTGCCATGCTGAGCATGTCTGAAAAAACAAATGTATTCAATTAGTTTTGACCCTTGTTTAAGATAAAATAGGGCCATTAAATGATGTTAATTATACTGTAGGAATCAGACATTCTGCACCTAAGCAGAGCTCTATAAAGTATGCATACACCCTACATTCTGATTTTTCCCCAATACTCTGGACCGTTGGAGTGCAGAATTGGGAATTTTAACTGTGATAATGCTAGGGGCTGCTGCAGGTCTGCTACATCTGTATGTGCTAGATGCTGAAGTCAGTGCTGCTGCTGCTGACAATAGGGCTAGACAGAGAAGGAGAAGAGTGTTCAGGCCCAGGGTAACCTTCCAGGAGCTACATGAGCTGGAGACTATAGATTGCTACAGGGTGGACAGGTACATACTACAAGAACTCACTGAGCTCTGCCACCTTCAACTCATACCCAGAGACAACAGAGGGAAACCAACCCCAGTGGAAACAAATGTATGTGTAGCCCTTAGGATACTAGGTTCAGGTTCTTTGCAAAGACCAACTGGGGACATGATGGGGGTTTGGCAGGCATCAGCATCCAGGGTACACCAGCAGCTCCTGGATGCCATGCTTCCACATGCCAGTGAGTACATTTCTTTTCTCCTCACTGTTGAGGCAAGGGCCAACAATATGCAACACTTCTACCATGTAGCACACTGCCCTGAATGCACACACACTCATGGAAGAACACTATATTGAGGCACACACACAAACTAGGAACATCATAGAGCATGTATTTTGGCTTCTGACCTCACAGTTCCAGTTCCTCGAGATATTTGGTGGAGCCCTGCAGTACTGTCCAGTCACATGTGCTTATATGTTCACATTATGTGCTATGCTACGCAATCTGATCCTGTGGAAACAGCTGCAGCAGGATCAGCAAAGGGAAGGGATACACAGCCCCCCACCAATGCCTAGGTCACCACAGCCACAGTCACAGGAGGGCTCGGAGGAAGAACCCCCTGATGATGTCCCTGTAGGCAGACGTAAGCATGCCCAGTACATCCTGGCTTTGGCTAAGAGACAATGCATAACACATTCACTGACAACCTAGGGCCCTAGGGACTAACACCTTACTCCTACTTGTATACATATATTAAACTTTATACCAGGCAACCCACACAACCTGTACCTATCCATTTATTGGCTGTGTACTGCTTGCATCAGACAGAGTCAGCCCTGAACTACAATTCTGTTAACTGCTGCATTCGCAAGGTAAGTCTTTAACCTACATGCTACTTGTAAGGATTACTATAATATGGTATTGTATGTATGGATCTGCTGCATTTATGCAAGGAAATATAGTGGGGTATTTGGACAGAAGTAACATCCACATGGGACTACAGATACCCAGTCCACTAATACTTGTTCCTTCAAATTCACTAGGCCTCATGGTTGGAATATTCACTACATCAGTCAAGGGAGATGTTAAACACTGGGGTCACATGATATTTGGACTACGGTGTATCTCAGCAGAACATGTGGTGTTGTTCCCCCACACCCAACACAGCAGTTTTCCCATATAACGTCTTTAGCAGTAAGTCATCAATGGTATATCAGCAGTCACACATTGCATGTCTCGCTAAACACTGGAGTAACAATGTACATATATATGCTGTTGATTGTGTGCTGAATTATTCCACTGTGTCTGACAGTTTGTGTGGCTCACTGGACTTGGGAAGTTAGCATGGGTAATAGTGTTGATGGTTCAAATCTGGAAGTACCCACATCTTTTGCATGTGAGGTATTATTATGTTGGTGTTTTCATAGACTATCAGTCTGTGTGTGGTGTAACATTATGAACCTCTGTCACATA
Organism: Protopterus annectens; assembly: GCF_019279795.1. Lineage (NCBI taxonomy): Eukaryota > Metazoa > Chordata > Ceratodontiformes > Protopteridae > Protopterus > Protopterus annectens. The sequence goes on along the minus strand of NC_056737.1, from coordinate 1,887,063,558 downwards.
TTATTACATCAGACAGCTAGAGAATGCCATGGACATTTTGAGTGAAGTGCAGTACTGCAGAAACAGTGACAAATGTCATTGTCTGTAACACACAAAATCCAGGACTGGAGTACAGGTAGGTGTGGGCTGGAGTCAGTTTATAGGTACTGATAGACCCACTGGGCATGCCCATACACTTAGTTAAACTGAGTACAATTCTGTTGCCCATTCATCAAAATGACCTGTTATGTATAGATATGTCTATGCATACATACATATATGTATAAATATTCGTCTGTTACTATCGCTTTCATATACATAGTATATCTATCTCTATGTATTTTGAAATAGATGTGTACCTATTTTACATAATTGCATATATATATATATATATATATATATATATATATATATGTGTGTGTGTGTGTGTGTGTGTGTGTGTGTGTGTGTGTGTGTGTGTGTGTGTGTATATATATATATATATATATATATATATATATATACACACACACACACACACACACACACACACACACACACACACATCTCAGTCTCTCCCCATATATTTACATAATATATACATATTATACACACAGCTACATTTATATATACATTCCTGTTATATACATAAATATGTGTGTGGATGTCTGTATTGTCCTACATACACTAATAATGGTGAGTAAAGCTGCTCTATCACACATCTATAATGTTGCTCAAAGGATCCAAAGCAAGGGCTCAACAGTACATAATGCACTCAGCTACAGACCCCCATGCCTGATTGATGTCACCACATAGACAGCAACAGGTGAGCAGGTAGTGTAATGTATAATGTTGTCTATGCATGCATGGACAGGCCACATTGTTCCTGCCCACAGGCGTGCCCATCCAAGTGCAAACAGCCACATATGGCCATACTGGTAACTGTAGACGCATAGCTAGGATAATAACAGTTATCTCACTGCTAGAGTACTACATGCAGATAACAGTATAAAGCAATATCACTCTGCAGGCCACAGATGCTATTCAACACAAGCCTAGTTTGTGTAATCCACAAGTAGTTTGCCTGCACTCACATATAAAAGAGACATCAGCCGTGGTGCATGCGATAAGTACTGTGATCTATAGTGTGTAAGACTAGATAGGTGCCTGCATTTTAGGGGGGCACCCTCACCCCAACTGTCACACAGCAATGTCCACCTCTTACTGTACAGCCTGATAATGGCAGTTTTCCACCAGGAAGGCCTACTGTGCTATGAGGAGACTGTGTTCCTCCTGTCAGGTACAGCTGAGTTCATGCAGTTGTAATGCTGCTGGCATAATGCAGGGGTGTAGAGGTCTGAGTACTTGTCTGTCCCATCTGAGGGGGAAGGTGCAGTCAAGCTATGTAAACCATCCCACAGGAGGTAATAAATGGCTTTGTTGAAATATATGTGTATTGTCTGCAAGAGGGGGGTTACTGCTGATAATTATAATGAGACTGATCTGTGGTCAAATCTCACCAGGGAGGACCTCACATTGAGGGGCTGCAGTGGTCATCCATATTGGTAAACACATTATGCTATATGTTGGTTCCCCTTGTGGGGATGTTTATGGCACTGCTCAAGGGCATTGTAGTTAAGGACGACAGTTAACCTTTGGGCTAGTGAACTGCAGCATTACTAAGCCACACAGTTAGTGGTCACTTAATGCCACCCCAAACCATGGTGTAATGATATATCTTGATAGACACATGTACATACAAATATGCACAATGGGTGTCTGGATTCATGGAGCTGTTCCTGTAGACAGCTATTGTATGATTATGTGCCCTTCCAGTAGTGAATGGCACATGCAGTGTCTCTGGGAAATCACAGTGTTTCACAAAATCTGGATGCGTATCTATCCTTAATGAGTATGTATACACCACCTGCATTGCTTTCCACACTGTCATTTTGAGGTCTGAATATGTGGATGGACATGTAGTCTGTTATGGCTGTGGTGCTGTCCACAGCCATGAACCAGATGTCCTTGACTGCACACATGTCTACATATTCCAGGCTGGGGACACCTTCCACAGAGTAGGGTTCAATGTTGCCATACCCAGCGTGTGGCAGTATAACCATGATGTTGTATAAAGATGGTGTTCTCATTGCCAACTTTACCCTCAACAGTGCATCTAGATGCATTGTGGGAGTGTCAGCAGCCTTGGCAGATACTTCAATTCTCAGGGGTGAGAGATGAAGACCATCACTGGTGAAGCATTGATGTGTGCTGAGCAAGGCATCCCAGGCAGGCATGTAGTAGATCCCCTTACAATGACACCACACTCTAAGGTAATTATTGATTTCCATTCAATGTCCGTGTGTATGGAGCCATCATCCTAGATGAGGGTCAACTGCAGCTGAAAGCTATGTGCATACACGTGAGATACACAGACTGGCTAAGCTCACTCCTGTGTCTGCATACAGTCCAGTGATGTATGTCCCTAGTCATACTCACCTACAGGAACTATGATGTCAACATTATGTTAACTGATATTCTTTGATTTGTGGCAATGCGAGGTAAGGCCTATTGTGTCAACCCACAGACAGCTATCAGTGATCTTTCCCATATGTAGCCACTTGGCATAGACATCAATGTGTCTCACAATGTAATCACCTATGACTAAGAGATGTGGTTTTATGTTTTGCCCCAAGTTTTGACTGGTGAGAGAGTGGTGCATGCAATATTATGTGTACTGTGCTTTCCAGAGGCAGGGTTTTCTGAGGTGTCTGTTGTTTGGGAATGTGTCTGGTAAGGACTTGCACACATGCAGGTGTGTGTGATGTGGGTGCAGTTGGTGCAGGATGTGAGCTGTGCATGTTGGCATAATGCTCATTGCCATATGTAATGACTGCTGTTGGAGACACCATGGCAGCAAGGTTGGAAATGTAGTCACATCTGTCACATGTTGTATTTGTGTGTCATAGGAGTAGAGGGGCGTGGACACTTCCAACATCTCATCAGGTCCTGCAAAGTTAAGGTGATGTTGCCACACCCTTGGGGTTGGCAGCCTGATAAACATTGTTTGTAGGCACACCTTGCAGTGAAGATATAGATGCCTGTGCATGCATAGAGGATGTGTACAACTTTGCTGATGTTACGTTGGCTTTGCAAGTGTATGATGCTTGTCAACCAACCAGACAGCACACTGGCTGTTGTGTGACATGATATGGGAACACAGACAGGTGTTTCTGGTACATAACTGCACAGTATGACATACCTAGGACATGTGACAGATGGACACACATTGGCCAAAGGTGGCCAGTCTGCTGCAGTAGACTTCACAGCCATGTCATGCAGACATCTGTGATTACTCTTTTAAAGGACAGGATGCATGACTATGTGTGAAATTGTCACCTACAATGCCTCACTGCCAGTGTGCTGATTGTTTCAGCAAGACTTGACATCTATGTCACCGAACATTGCATGTTATATTGTGGTGCTACAGCAGTGTTCCTAATTGCCATCTTGTCAGTTCCCTAGTGACATATCACCAACCCTGGAACAGAAGGCATAATACATGCAAAAGCCAACTGTGTGCCCAGGTTGCTAAGACATCTACCTGGATAAGGGTATGTTAAGCCAACAGAGCCCTTCATGATGTGGGACAGCTTTGTTAATGAAGAAACAGGCTCTGTCCTGCTTCTCATCATGGGTTCATAGTAATGTTTTACGTGTGATGACAAAAAATGTTGTATCAGAGCATGGTATCCTATGTGAGAGCAGTGTTGGTGAGACCAGCATTAGTAGTTGCCAGGCACCAGCAATTCCGTGGACTCCCATGCTTAACACAGTCTTCACAAGGTAATTTTGTCCTTCCAGTACACACTGTTTGGGTAGTGTTCAACTGCAGAAAGCCTGTGTAAACCCCCCACCATTCCTTCACAGGGTATACATATACTTCCCTAAACTGTTTGTCTGTGCTCTGTACAGACACCTTGGATGACTCACTTCTTGGAACATGCATTTTGCACAAGGTGTCCCTGTTTCTATATCATGAAAACTGAGAGGAAACAAAAAAATCACATCTATGAACACCTAAGGGATATAAGAATAAAAAAGGACACTAATGCCCTAGTTAAACATTGCATGGAATTTAATGACCATGTTTTTAAATTCACTATTATAGAGGTTCTTAATGTAGGTGTGAGACGTGGTCCATGGACACTACTTTTGAAAAAGCAGGAAGTTTTATGGCAACAGCGAGTTAATACTACACAATGGCCAGGTATCAATGACTCTCTCTCCACTGCATGCATTTTAAGGCCGAAAGCCTTGGAGAGATAAAAGTTGAAAGAAAGTTAAATAGGTTTATGCACATACATTATTTGTATTCATATATATTATATATAATTTTTTTTTAGGTATGAACTGTATATATGCATTTTTTTAAGTATGCCGAAATTGGTTTTGTATCTAACAATATATTTGAGCCCTTTAGGTGTCTTTTATCAGGTTGTAGCTTTTTACTGTGATTTGTTTGATTTTTATACCTTTAAATGTTCATGTCCAGATTTGGAAGGCATTGATTGGTTTTGCACAATGGGGTAAATGAGGAAGTTTCTGAAGTTATCAGAGATGGAAGCGGTAAACTTGTGGATTAAATGTATGAAAACTGTCATCTTTTAAGAGTGGTTCTTCTCCTAGTGCCTTTTGTTATTACTGTTATACACAATATTCTGTAATTCTGGTATAGTCCTTAAGATACCCCAATTATCCATAATTATTTTCTTCACCCCATCACTACATCTACTAAACGTAGTGGGATATCAAAGTATATTACTATCATTAGATGTATCACATGTTCTGTTTAATGTTCCACTAGCATTAAAATAAGGTTGCACTTGAATGCCACTCATAGACATAACCTAATTCTTTATATTGTTTAATAAATCCTCATCATAACCCGTACTTTTAAATTCACTGGTTACTTCTTCCATTTGTTCAAGATATTTTCCATAGTTGTATTCAGTTGACATATATGTAAATACTGTCCTCTAATAACCCCTTTAAATATGTGTGGGGCATGCATACTTGTATAGTGTAAGTATTTATTCTTATGAATATCCTTCTTATGGACAGATGTCTATAAGTTTTCCCCGTCAAACAATAGATCCACATCTGAAAATTGGATATTATGGGGTGAAGTAGAGATGGATAAATGTAAAAAGTTAGTACTGTTATTCAAGAATTCCACAAATTCAATCAATTCACTATGACTACCTTCCCCAATAAAAAAGACATCGTCCACAAAACACTTAAAGAAGGTAACTTTATGACAATTTTGGAGTGGAGCATTAGATATAAATTTTGTTTCCCACTTATCTAAGACCAAGATTGCATAGGTGTTGGCAATCGGAGTACCCATTGCCACTCCTGATATTTGGTGATACAATTTGTTGGCAAACACAAATATATTATTATCTAGTACAAGCTCAGGGAGTTCACAGATGGCTTATATTTGTCTATTAGGTAATTTATCATATCTACAAAGTAATTCCCTACTCGAGTTCATCCCATATTCTTTAGGGATCATTGTAAATAATGATTTTATATCAAGTACAACAAATAAGAAGGGAGTATTTCCTTTAGTTTCAAAAAAATGCTATAGCTGTTTTAAAAAATCACCCGTATCTTTGATGTAACTTTTCATATATTTAAGATACTTCGCTAATATGCCCTGTAAATACAAGGAAATAGGTTCAGTAGACCAACCTCTTCCTGAAATAATCGGTCTCATGGGCGGTTTGTCAACTGACTTGTGGACTTTAGGATGTCCATATAAAATTGGTATTACAGGGTAAGAAACTGTAAAGTAATTAAATATTTCAATATTTATATCTTTCATAGATTGTAAGTCAAATATTGATATAGTAATTGTGCTAATAATTCTCTTAACATCCACAACAGACATCTCTTTAAAAGCAGACCTATCAGACAAAATCAGATGCATTGCCTCCAGGTACTTGTCTCCATCCATTAAGATAATTTCCCCACCCTTATCTGCTTCTTTTGTAATAATATTATCCTTTCTACACAACCATTGCAATGCCTGTCTTTCAGCATTTGACAAGTTATAAAATTTCTTAAAATTACATTTGTCATTGTAATATTTATGTAATTGTGACTCACAGATAACATGAAATGCAGTTACCCCTGGATGACTAAGTGGTACGAAAGTACTAGCAGCCTTAAAGGAAGTATTTTCCAACACTAAAATCTTTAAAAATGAATTTGAGATTAATGTTATGTGTAAACAATTTTAAATCAGTCAAAGCATCACTTATGGAATCAACATTCATGAGTATAAACGTCAGAGCTTTATTTAATAAAGATATGGCTGGAGAATTCAAGATTGAACTTCACAAATTAATAATAGAGTCATTGGTCGACATGATTGCTGAAGACAGATTCAGGTTTAAAAGACTGTTAGTAAAGTCATTCATCAGTGTACATACTATCTCTTGTTCAATGTCCATGGGCTGCTGTGAGATCTCCCTCATTTCCTTTGCAGTGAGCAGCCTCTTGATGAATTCCATACCTTCATATTCACCTCCTCTGGTAATTTTTAACTGAAATGTGACGGTACCCTGTTGAAAATCCATCACATTATTGCTAGAATTAGTTTAAGGTGCCGATATAGCAGAGGAAGTCTCTGGGGAAGTGCCTTCCACATTTGGAGCATTCTCATTGGCCAAAACACTAGTATTATTCATAGAAGATTGCTATTGACTTAAAGGTACAGTCACATAATCTAATGCATACATAGAGTCCTTCCTGATTGTATTGTTATTATTCATACTATTGATATCGTGTGACTTCCTTGTCTGTTTGTTTTTTGGCCAAGATAAAATATGACCATTAGAGAAGTAATTTAGATCTCTATTAATCTTCTTCTGCTTCACATTCTCTAAGTGCTGGTCATAGTTGCTTATTCTCTCGAACATCTTATTATAGTCAGAAATGGGGCTGAAAAGATAAACAGTAAGGAAATGTGATTTTCCATTTTACTAATTTATTCATATAAGTCAGCTTCCACTTTCTGAAAATGGTCATTCATCAAAGTCACATAATCAAGACTTAGTTTTAGGTTTATCTCATGCCATCTCTTTAGAAATGGAGGATAAGCATTACCAAATGAAGGCATTTTTAAAATCCTCAAGCCTCTTGGCACTATCCCCAGCTCCAAATACACTACTAAACTAAAGCGGTGCCATTGTAATGCCTTAAACTTCTTTATCTTTCATTCCAAAGCTATTAAGAGGTGAAAGAACTCATCAAATGCATTCCTTGTTGAATCCGCTCTATGTATCTGCGCTGATGCATTGGCCGTAGATAGCAGTGGATTAATTCGAGTAGCAAGTAAATCCATTACATTCCAATTTGTGGTCAAAGACTCTGCTTATTAGGTGAAACAAGATAAGCACATCCAAAGCTCTTATGACAATGAAATATAAATAATATAAATAAGAGCGTTAGCAAAGCATCAGTTGATACAACAATTCAATATACTGAAAAAACAACCACAGCAACCTACTCTCACAAATTTAATAAGAAAAAGCAAAGCTTTCAGGTTCATAAAAACCCTTCATCAGTGCAAGATAAAAACAATCAGAGTATACTTAAATACATAGCCCTGTTAAGCACAGCCAATAAAAACAAGCAAACTATTAACAGTTCTTTTTAACAGTTTTTAAGGGTATCAGACCTTTTCACAGATTAGGGATGCATGAATATGCTGAATGATGCCATTGTCCTTGTTAGCCTGTTATACACATATGACCCTATGGAGTCATGGACCTATAGTGCTGTACCTTGCTAAAGGCATACTTCTTCTGTGCTCACAGTCCATCCTGTGCTGTGACATCTATGGCTTTATTGCTGCTGTGTATCCATATGTGTCCCCAATAGAATCCTGAAAGAGAAACAGAAACAGGTCTGTGACACACCTTTCATTGTGTAAGTATATAGCCATTACAGCATCATACAACACAAGGTACACGTTATTATGTGGCTTACTCATTGCAGATGTCAGCATACAGTATCTGTCAGTAACCAGTGCAAGTGGCATGGCAAAACAACAAGACATTACACAACTACATTTTAATTTATATAGTCACTCTGTGCATCAGACACATAGCTTCATTCACTTACATTGATGATGAGGATGACAGGGATGTGGAACAGGCATCATCACTTGCACAGGGTGTTGTGTGAGGGTAGGAGGCCTAGGCTGACCCAAAAGGGTGACAGCATGTGTGTGTGAGTCAGGAAGGGAAGCAGGCAAGATGGACCATGGAAATGTGCCATATGTCTCAGTAGGTGATCTGCATTTGACAGTGGTGTGTAAGTGTGTGCATGTACACAGTCCAGCTCACTGCTAGTCCTACATGTGTGAATGTTGGTCAGCTTTGAACCATGCAGGGTAGAGCTGACACTCACCATCTCCAGCCCCGAACACTGAAACTGGCTCTTCCGGGAGTTGCACTGGCACCTCCATGCCCAAGGTCAGAAGCAGTGCTAGTACCTGATGGTGACTGTTGTCTGCTGGAACTGTATCATCCAAGACAATGCCCAGGACCATGAACCCATGGCCTGCCACATTTTGGTATGGACAGCACACTCCCCTCTGTAGTGCTGGATATGCTGCCACTATGGGAGCGTGATTGTACACAGCCATGTGGACTCTCAGCAGATGGGGTTGCTGAAGTACATCCATGAGTCCAACGCTCAACTCCAGCTACACGTTCCAGCACAAATACTGTACATTCCAAGACAGATAGTCTAAGGTCTGTCTCAGCCCACCTTCTTTCCACTGCATCAGTGAACTGATCCAGGGTGTCAGCAATGTGGTGGAGGCAGTCACAGATGTCAGACTGTGCTGCATCCATAACCTTAAGAATATATCTGGAGTTCCTTTCAGAACATGCCTGTGCCTGCATGATGGCCCAAAACATGCGCCGAGTGACCTGTGATGTGACACCTGTAACAGGTGGTAGACAGACAGCAGACCTCCTACAAGCACCACTATCAATCCGCCTGTGTGGAACCTCACCAGCTCTCTGGCTATGGTTAGTGTCTACACTCACTGGAGTCATAGTTGTCACACTTTCCTGTTCAATGTCCCCACCCTCTGACTGTCCAATATCTGTGGCCTCTGGGGACTGGGTATGTGTGGACATACTGACTGCATACGGTGACAATGAGGGCGGAAGAGGGATGTCAACTTCTTGGACAGATTCAGCCCCTGAAACCCCCACCTGTGCCTCACTCTGGCTACCATCATCATCAGAGTCTGAAGAGACACTGACATCAGGTTGTGTAGGAGACAGAGAACAACCCTCCCTCACCTGTGATAACAAAGGAAAAAGCAGTACATTAATACCTGCAGTATTATACTGTGCAGTACTATGTTGCAATATATGTAAAGCTCTAATCATTGTTGTCACTATTACAGACCTGATGAAAACCCAACCTCATGTAGTAGGACAAGAGGACATTAGTTTCCCGCAGACAGCTGTAGTTACTTGTAAATAAATGCTCCTTACACAGCAATCTCATCAGCTACAATGAGGTACACTGTTGACATTTGTGAAGACACTGCACAGTTGACACATATGACAATCTGTAATGTCCTGGCAGTACTGTCACATTTATTAGTGTGGTCACACCTACAAGGCATAGGTATGAATCTAATGTGTACAGTCAGAAAATATATGTGCAGTTGGCAAGCATGCCGACAGTACAGCAATCCAGGCAGCAGGCCTGTGATGACAGTTTAGGGATTACATTGCTGTAAACCTACATCTGTAACAAAACAGTGTTGTGCTTACTAGGAGCAAGACCACAGCCTTGTCCGATACCTGATGGACCTGTGAAAAGTTGAATGTCAGTACCACCGCATGTTGCATTACGACAAGGTAATACATCCATATATCTCACATTTACTGTAGCTAGTGTGTTAATTGTTATATCGGTCCACATCTGAGCATGAGAGTCAAACTACAGTTAAACCCTCCCTCCCCAAAGAACAAAGAACTGACACCCATGTAAAAGTATATACACACTGACACACTGAATGCTACAGTATTGCAATGCTGATGAAAGTAAGTTTACCTGCATGCTCCTCTGCTGTGGAAACTTTGGCACCCACATCCATGCTCTGCAGTCTGATGGATGCCTAGGAGCTGTTGTGTGTGCCTAGTTTCACCAGGAATTTCTCAGTGGCTGAGAGTGGTTGTTCTGCTGCATGCCCTCCACCGGTGATGCCACAGTATCTGGCTACATCTGCTGCTCTTCTGTGTGCAGAATTGATCATGTCCATTGCGCTGTGTCAAACCTGCTCATATGTCCTGCTCTGATGACCGGTGGCATTCACGTCACGGACAAGGTCAAGCCACAATGCTGCCCACTGTTCCTTATTTTGCCTCACCCTGGACAGTAGGAGTTCATGGTGTTGCCAGAGCCTTCAGTATAATATCATTCTCTGCATCCATGAAAGGTGCATGTTTCCTGAAGAACAATAAAATGGGAACACATGTCAGGATCACATACGTGGAAGTACACTATGTAGAGATACAGCAAAAACAGAATGTCTGGCAGTATCCACTGCTTGATCACATATGTTATATTCCACAGTGTCACAGTGTGCAATCATATTAAGCATGTGGATATGACTTAGATACTAGTGACAGTCAGCTAATCCCATGTGTGCCATGACAGATACTGCTGTATGATCATACACACAACACTGGAGTCTATTGTAGTGTGTCCCCTAGGGGCAACACCCCTGATAATACATCAAAAGAACAGTGCCAAACAAATAGCAGTGTGCTATTATAACCACTATAAAGGGGCAGTCCCATGAGACCAGTGTGCCACACTGACAAAAAAAATTCCACCCTTGATGTATTGTACATCCTCTGTAGGTGTAACACATCTGGAGATCAATGACATGTCATTATCACAGTTCTAAGAAAGGCTTAATGCTGTAATCCCTATTCCCTGTAAGTATGTTCACACATCTGCATCCTGTTGTAAACAAAAAGGTTACATACCTGATGGAGTGCAAAACTCCCCTATTGATATGTGGTGATAATTAAGTTTTTGCAAACGGGTGTTCTGTGTGAAGAAAGTCTCATACAGACTGTTTCCCATAGCCAGCTGTTTGCCTTTTTAACATGCTTCTCATTACCAGGTGATTGTCTCTTAACCAATCTGTGGTTCTTAAATGTAAATTGCAGCCAACACAGCTGATTTGCACTATCATCAGCCAATGACATACAACCACTGTACAAGATATAAGATCTTCATATAGATTAGAAGCCCTTTCTGATACATTGTGCTGGACATTACTGGGTGAAGAGACTATGTCATTGCAGAGGATAGGTCTGCAGCAGCTACTTTTACATAGAAATGCATGTGCTACAGGCTGCAGCTGCTGCTGCAGGTAATAGGCATAGGCAGAGAGTGTGAACACTTTGGAGGACAACAAGTTATAAGAGTAATAGTGGGAGCTGTGTCAGCTTTGTTGTAGAGGCAGAGCCAGATTGAGGGTACCCATTCAAACCCAATTATGGCATGTGGTTAAGGTAAGTATGTTAGGCAACAGTATCACTAACAGAGTACTAGGCAACATGTTTGTTGTGTCCTTGAGTAATATAGGGGATACATATAACATTATGTCCACCATTTCGTCAACTGTCAGGCCATGTGTTACAGTCTGGTACTCATTTGGAACGTATATCCTGGTAATCTTTGTTACAAACAGGGGCTTCATATGTGTATGCTAGTTGTGCAGGTATGCTAATCTGCACTGTGAGTATGAAAGGATTGTGTGCTGCACTCTGATATTAGTGGGCCTCATTTGCATTACCTGAGTTAAAGTCATCTGCGAATGCATATTAATGCATGACCTGACACTTTATGCACTTATAGTTTTGCTATAGGGATATGTGAAGTGTGTTCCTATCTGCAGGCCTGCAACTTCCATCAGTGAAAAGCATAAATTTAATTTGAAATGCATTGTTTAAATAAAGAGTGTGTGAGTCAGTCATTAATTATTGGCTTCACAATAATGTAATTTAAATGCTACACACCACTGAATTTGAACCCAGGAGTGTGTGTGGCAAAATGTACTGTGTGTGGCAAAATGTACTATTTGTAAGGCATTTAACAGTCTGAGCTACTGAGTTACTGTTACAGCAGGTGTATTTTCAAGCTATAAGTGCACACATACAGGCTGTGACATACTTTTTTACATCCATCATTATGTGAATGGCTTTATATGGATGTATTTCTCCACCAGAATCCCAGTTGAACATGTATGTTGTCATTAATGTTTTAGCAGGTGTACTACTAAATGTTGCTGATAAAAGGGCACATTTACCTGCTATTATAAACCTCCCTTACATCCATTATTCTGTGTCTGGCTTTCTACTGGTGTACTCTTGCACCAGGCTCCAAGGTGCACTCCCATTTTTTCTATTTCTCATTAAGCAAGTTTGTGCGATGTGGTGTGACGTGTACCTCTGCTATACATGCTTAATGACTGTAACATGCAATTACTATGTTTTGCTTAAACCACCTGTTTCTGATTTAGTAAGCTTTTCTATTATTTTAATGAAAAGTCAAGTAGGGTTGCAGTGTCATTAGACGGTTTGCTACTGAAGGAGTTTTGTGAAGAGGGGTTCCCTGGAGATAGTAATTTGTTTGTTGAGTTCCAGAATTTCTTCAGGTTGGAATGTGGGTTGCAAAAAAGATTTTTGATAAAAATTGTTTTTGTCTATTAGTCTATTGGGAGCCAGGGTGTTAAGGGTTTCTAGTAATATATTGTTGAAGCTTTGGACAGCCTCTTTAGGCAGTAATGTGTGTAGGAATTACCAGTTTACAGTGGACAGTAATTCATTTAGGGTAACAGGGTTGTAATTTTTAAGGCTACGAGACTCTCTGTATTTGTGGCTTTTGTTAAGATTGGGAGAGTATCTTACTACTGAGGTTGGGAGGTGATAACTAAGGGAGCTAGGTAGGGTGGAAGGGTTATGATAGCACTGGGGGTTAGATACTAATATCCAGTCGATGACCAAACCATTTTGGGAATTGTTTTGCTGGTGCTGTGTAAATGTTTTGTATATTCATTGACAAAAAAGATAGATTTTTGGAGGCTTGTGATCATAATGAGTTATTTGTGAGGCAGCTGGAAAGTGGGGGGGGGGGTACTGTATAAGTATGGTTAAGGTGCTGTTGGCAAGGACCTGAGTTGGGGTGAATATCAGCAGATAAGATATTGTGCTTTGAAGTATTAAAATAGTGGAAGAAATACTTACATATGTCTGGGGCATGCCCATCTCTGGTCTCTTGGACCCCAGTATCTAATGTTCCCCTCTTTCTATGCTTTAGGTCATCATAGTGGTGACAACACTGCTCACCAGTGCAGGGGATACCAGTAGCACTGGTAAGTTCCCTGACCAACTGATCCCAGGCCTCAGCTTAACATTCTGAGCCCTGGTAATCACGCTGCAGCAGTCTAGGTTCATAATTGCATATTAGGAGCACATCAGAAACCCCAGACTCCTGCACACTCATCTCTACACCTGAAAGCATGCACCATCACCAACACTGCCTGGCATACTGACAGTTAGAAAGACTCCCAACAGCTGTTGCAGAATTCCTGCCTATTGACCTTAATATAGGCTGTTTTCCCACCCTTACATGTCATTCAGGAGCATTCCAAAAAGTGCCCCATTGCTTAGCATAGCACAAACCAGTTAAGCAGTGCTGAGAATTGCAAAAACTGGCACAACCATGGTTTTAGCGAAACTTAGCAATGAGCAAACATTAGTAGCTGTTAATCACATTTAAGCAGTGCTTAGCATCATGCAGCTCTTCCAAATGTAAATGTTTTTTAAATGAAACCAAAAGTTTACATTACATTAAAAAATGGTACGTCTGCTAGGGACTCAAACACAGAACCTACGAAATGTTAGGCCATCATTCTACCCATTTAGCTACTTGGATAGTATATAAACTATTATACCTTCACTCATAATACTACTAAGCTACCGTGCCACACAAACGGGCTTAAACATAACCAGAAATAAATAATTAATTACATCCGGTTTCTATTTCAAATGTTTGGCAGGCATCAGCTTTGTATGTGTAAGCACAGCTTACCATTGTTGACCTCTGCACCACTCCACGCAAACAGACATTAAAAAAAAAACAGATATGATAATTAATTACATTCGGTTTCTATTTTTAGATGTCTAACAGGTGTCAACTATCTATGTGTAAGTGCAACTTGGCATTGCTGCTCTATGCATTTCTAGACAGAAGATATACAAAAAGATTAAGACAGAAATTAGAGGAAAGAAAAATACTTCCACAAGAAAAACTTTCAGAAGCTTCAAATAAAAAAATCTGTTCATTAATGCAACAGTTTTATGAAAAACATTATATAGACCAAGAAACCTTGGGCCATTTGGAAAAAGAAGGAACTGAGGAAGTGTAGAAATATAAAGAACAAAATCTAGAGACTTTTGAATGGTATAAAAAAGAAGTATGGACATGGAGAAAAACGAGATCTGATATGGTGCAATATTTATGCAAAGGAGAAAGCTAAATTAATCAATACAAAAAAGGCAGCCCCAAAGATATTCGAAGAGAAGTGCAGGCAAAGGCATCCAGATACAGACAAATTTGCAATAAAAAATACAATCACAAAGAGGGAACGTACAGTTGAACAGAAGATTAGTAAAGTAGAAATTAAAACAATAGAAGATGAAGTTATGGAATGTTTGCAAAGTGAAGGATTTAGTGCAGAAAATCTAACACAGGTTACATCATAGCAGGATGGAACAGTTCCCAAAATAAGGGGAAACAGGAGGAGCAGGAGACATCTGAAGAAGAAATATGGACATGGGAAAGAAAAAGAGATTTAATATGGTGCCATATTTATTAAAAGAGAAAGAAAAACTAATCAAAACAAAAAGAGCAGCACCAAGGGTATTTGAAGAGAAATACAGGTAAAGGCATCTGGACATGGACATTTTACAATACAAAAAAAGAGGAAAAGTAGAAAAGAGGATTAGTAATGGAGAATTTAAAGAAATAAAAACTGAGGTTATGGAGCACCTGCAAAGTGAAGGATTTATTGTAGAAGATCTAACTTAGATAACATCACAGCAGGATTGAGCAAGGGATCCCCAAATTAAAGAGAAGCTAGTGGAGTGGGAAATATCTCATCAGTTACCATATGAAGATACTTTGGAGCCTTTCATAGGAAACCAGTACAAACGTTCAGTTGGAGTTGCACAGCAAGAGTAGGAACAAGAAACTGTGGCAATTCTGACGCAGTCAATGTTGTGGAGTGATAGGTGAGTGAGCTCCAAATGAAAGAGCAGCGGATAACACAGCATAAAACTGAAGAGAATGTGGCACAGGAAGATGCTCTGGAACTTTCTATAGAATGCCCACAGGAAATGAAGAACAAATAATGTGCTCTCAGTTTAGAAGAAAATGATCTAAGAGAACAGTTGCTTGATTTAATAGAAGTGGACAGATATATTAAGATCAATGAAGGA
Source organism: Protopterus annectens (assembly GCF_019279795.1). Classification (NCBI taxonomy): domain Eukaryota; kingdom Metazoa; phylum Chordata; order Ceratodontiformes; family Protopteridae; genus Protopterus; species Protopterus annectens. The sequence continues at coordinate 1,887,047,977 of NC_056737.1, read as the reverse complement.
AATAGACTACAAAAAGTCAATAAAACCCAAAAAGTTAGAAGTTTCATAAAACAAATGAACACAGTAATTAGGACTGCCCATAGTGATTCATGTGATATAATAGAAGTAAATAGGATATATTAATGTGCAGCTAAATTAATAACAGATAAAGTTTTGCCACAAAACCACAGGGTAGTAAGGGAAAGAAAGGAGAGCAATTGAATGTCATCATTGAAGTATAGAAAAGAGAAAACTATAGCGCAATTAAGACACAAAGTGTCAGTATCACTGTTAGAAGAGTATAGAAGAGGGAAGAGATCAACAAAATTACTCAGAAAGATAGATGTGATAAAAGTAAATCGTAGTATCAGAACAGATTAGGATCTATTGTGCATTATCACAAATAATAAACTAAAAATATCAGCACGGGTGAAAAACTTAGAAGATATGCAGATAAATATAAAGGAAAACTACGAAATAAGCAGTTTACTGATGACTCCAAAAGGTTTTATAGAGAATTGGGAAACAAGTCAAAAGAAATTAAAACACAGCCAAAGAAAGAAGAAATAGATATATTTTGGAGAAATATCTATGAAGATCCTGTGGAACATAACAAAGATACTAAATAGATAAAAGAAAGAAAGAATAAGAAGTTCAAATGTACAGTATATGAAATGGGATGAAGTAACAGCTAGAGTTTGAAACATAGTTAAGAAAAGCTCTTAAATGGAAGACCTCAGGGCCAGAAAAATGTAACATTGTTATATGAAGGTTTAGCCATGAGTAAGTACTATTTATATACACACCCTGGCCAGACACCAGCCTGGTTAACAATAGGAAAAACAATACTCCTACTTAAGAGCAAACCTGCAAACTGTCCTAAAAACTATTTAGACCAATAACTTGCCTTCCGATGATGTATAAACTATACACTGGAATTGATGCCGACGAGTTTATAATCATTTAGAAGAAAACTCAATTATGGCAATATAACAAAAGGGTAGTGAAAGAAAGTCATATGGAACAAATGATCATTTGTTGTTAAATAAAGTCATAATAGAATAGAAAACTGTAAAAAGGGGAAGAATCTAAGTATGGCATGCATATAGTAGAAAAAAGGATTTGACAGTATCCTGCATTCATGGATAAAAGAGTGTTTAAAAATGTATAGGATACACCCTATACTGGTCGATTACATTACAGTGACCATGAACCAGGCAAACCACTTTGTAGTTAAGTCATGAAAAATAGACAAATTATTATTCCAGGGATAAAAATTAAATGGGGATATTCCAGGGCGACTCTCTGTCACTGCTGCTATTTTTGTCTTGCCTTTAGCCCATTAAGTTCTCTACTTAACAGATTAGGTCATGGCTACAATTTGGCTACCATAAAACAACGAAGTGTAAAGACTTCTCATCTTCTTTTTGTAGATGATTTAAACTGTATAGTTCATCAGAACTGAAAGCACAACTGCAAGTGATCAAAACCTTTTCAGATGATATAAGAATGTCATTTGGTCTTGAAAAATGAGCAAAATTAATTAAAGCAGGAAGCAGCAGCACCAAGAAAACATCAGTTTGGGACAGAAATGTGATATAAAAGAAGCTGAACAAGAAGGAGTGTAAAAATATTTGGAAATTGATGAAGGATCAACAATAAAACATGAACAAATACAAATAAAACTTTGTAAGGCATATTTTGAAGACTTAAATTAATACGGAAAACAGTGTTGACACCTAGGAAGAAAGTCCAAGCTATAAATCAATTTGCTCTTCCTGTCCTTACAGTTTTGGAGTGATTACTGGCCCCAAAAGGTGTTGGATAGGTTGGACAAGAAAACAAGAAGGATGCTTCAAGCTTATCAAATGATTTATAAAAATCAGTGCATACCAAGATTACATATTCCCCATTCTGAAGGAAGTATGGGCCTCCTCAAAATTGATTACATGTGTAGATTTGCAATTGTGGGACTGCATACATATCTACTGACCACATAAGACACAAACATAGTGAAAGTTTTGAAACATGAGAATAAGTCTAAGATGACTTCTCTGCTTAGTCTAGCAGAAGAACATTGGCGTCAAGTGGGAATGGAAATCATACCAGAAGGAGATAAAAAACAGGCACATAAACTGAATGTGCCAATAAACAAAAGAAAGAATATAAGGTGAAGGATCAGATGAGGAGGCAAGAAATGTAGAAAATGCATACATATATTTGCAAGTATAGAAAACTCCTGGAATGACCTTATGTTGATCAGGATCGAATACAGGAATGGTTAAGGATTGGTGAATTTAAACCAAAAGACAAAGGCTTAATATTGGTGGCCCAAGATAGTGGACTACATGCACATTGGTTTACAAAGTTCATTGCACATGTGGGAGAAACATTCAAATGTAGGTTTTGTAAAACAGAATTGGAAACAGTCACACATCTTGTTCATGGTTGTACTATACTAATGACAGAAGGACTGAATACTGAAAGTCATAATAATGTGGCAAGACTGTTGCATTGGGGATTGTGCAAACATTATAATACTGAAGTAGCTGAAGAACACTGGAAGCATGACTCACAAAGCATGGGATCATCCATTACCAACAGTTCAAAAAATAAATGCGAGAAAACCAGCAAGACAAAAGTAGCATTGATTATTGAAATTGCCACACCCAGTGACTGCAGTGTCTTATATACAGAGAGAGACACAAAATCATAAAATACCTGAATTTGTAGGCAGAAATGATGGCAATGTGGAAAAAAGATACCCAGACATTTCCAGTAGTAGTAGTAGTAGCAATGGGTCTTATAAAAAAAATTTCAGTCATACTTAGATATGTTACCGATACATGTAACTCCATATGAATTGCAGAAGGAGTAATTTCTGGGCACATTGTGGGTGCTGCGAAGAGCACTGCTGGCTAACATCAAAGACTGAAACAAAACTAACTTCATGAACTTTTTATCATACTTTGACTTGGGATGGGGTCCATTCATGTCATGGTATTAGAAACCCAAAAGACTTGGAGAAATTAAAAAGTAGAGTAGATTACTGTAGTTTAGATGGACTGGGAGAATGAGGAGGAAAGATGAAGGTCCAGGAGCCCTTGGGGAATGGTTCTAGTAAAGCCTGTCTTAGACCTGGAGAAGGAGTCTCGTTTATAGTGCTTTGTAAAATATGTACAGAGGACCAAGTTGCTGCTTTTAGAATACTTGTAGAATCCAACTCTTTACAAAAAGCCATAGATGAAGCCAAGACCCAGGTAGAAGGAGTCTTGATCCTTCCTGGATTTGTCTTGTTGTGGTGGGTATAACAAAATGAAATAGCATGAGGCAACCACTTAGAAATTGTCTGCTTTGACATGCATTATTCTTTTTTCTTAACTTCACAAGAAATGGACAACGGATCAATGTTAATAATAATTCCACCTAGACTTGAAAAACAGGAGACAATAGCAAGATTTAGCATTTAAACTGTTTAATCTTCACTTTCATTTATAAAAGACTTCATCAGAACAAATTGTGTGAACACACACAATCCTTTTTAACTCAAATGCACCAATAAAACAATTAATTAATTATTCAATTGCATACGTGAAAAAGAAAAAGATAAAAAAATAAATGAAAATTATTTATTATAGCCATTTAAAATATACTGTGAAGTCTTTTAACAACAATTTTCATTTATTTTTTCTTTTTTTCCTTTTCACATATACAATTGAATAATTAATTAATTAATAGATTAAAGGAATGTTTTTATTGGTGAATTAGAGTTTAAAAAGGATTGTATGTATTCATAGAATTTGTTTTGATGAAGTCTTTCATAGATGAAAGCAAAGATTAAATGGTTTTAATGCTAAATCTTGCTATTGTCTCATGTTTTTGCAAGTCTTGGTGGAATTATTATTTTTTTTTCTTTTTTTTTCTGCCTGCTCATATTGGGATTGTTTTGATTTTGTTCATGGAGTCTTTTCTTTCTCTTTTATGGCTTGTTCAAACAGAGACTCTTTATTGGATATGTCGATACTTCCTACCCCAACTGACATGGGCAACAACCTGTTATTAAACATTATCCAAAGTATGAATGAGATGCAAAAAACCTTAAAGGTTTTAGTTGAGAAGAGCAATTTAAGTCCCACAAACAAACTATTCTCAGCCATCTCTATTAGTTCAGATGAAGATGATTGTGGTACAGTGATTGAGAATCACTGTTATGTTAAAACTGAAGAGAAAAATGGAATTGTAAGTAAAACATTGTTTTTAAGGACATTCATACTATTCTTAACCTGAATTATGAACCATTTTATTCCATGGAAAGTATTACTGATGAACAGGGCTGAAAGGTGAAGCAAAAATGGTGCTTAGTACTTTGGAGAGACTTTTAAGGGAATACAGGGCACTGGTTATAGAAACCAAATATTTTGAAAAGTACTTACAGTTGGAGATAGTTCCTAAGGGTTTATGTTTTTTAAATGTCTGAATGGGGTTTCCTGTACAGATACATTTTTTTACATACGCATCCAGTTTTTTAATAAAAGTGGACTTGACTTTATGAAACTTTTAATATATTGTAACAACAATAAAATAACTGAAGTCCATGAAGAGGTTCTTAAGTTACACCAATCAATGCAAAGATTGTTATCTAGATTGGTTGATGTTAAACCTGAATATGACAACATGTTGCAACAGGTGGAAAAGTTTAAAAAATGTTAATGTTCAGAAAAATAAAGAAATTGTTGTGGGACATTAAGGCATATAAGAATTTGGCTGCTTATTCAAATTTTGTCCCAAATAACCTTCAACATAAAGGCAAGATGGTCAGTAGTCATTCCACCTTTAGGAAAGGGGAAGAAGAGTCTACAGCCAATCAGTGAACACCAGAGAAGAACGGAATTGAGAAAGAGGTTGCAAACAGAAATGATTGCAGAGTGATGTATTTTTGGCATCTAATGGAGTTTCTTCAGTGCTTTAAGCTGGTAAAGACTTTGAGGAATTTCCCCTTTATTCATTTACTTGGACCTCTGGTGAAGGAGTCCCCTAAGGAGCTCGACCACAGGATATGTCTCATTGAAAGGAAGGGACAAGATGAGTTGGAAGTTCCTGCGAGAGTAAGGAGGAAAATAAACACACTCCAACACTTAGTGAGTAGGACTGGTAAAATTTATAATTTGTCCAATAAGGCTTTCACAGCTGAACAATTATATGTTTTGAGTTTTGGATTGAATTTTTTGCTTACAAAATGATGGACTTAAGCAAGACTTTATTAGAGCTAAAGTTATTTGGATGTAAACTTAATTTAAAGCATGTGTTTTATGATACTAAAATGGCAAAAAAGAAGTTTAGCAATCCTAGTGTTTTTAATACCATTTTACACAACACATTAAAGGTTTTTGAAAACTCTTGTGTGAATTACCTTAGGGATTTATTACACACTAAGGTAAGAAAAAGTTTTTTTTAATCTGAACTTAGTACAACAACAAGCTTTGAGTGAATTATGTGGTTTTAATGACCTTAGATTATGAAAGCAGACAAGAGTGGGTTTTGGTTGTTATGCAAAAGAAGAATACTCACTAGCATCTGTATCAAATGTAAAAGACAGTTACAAATGAATTAATTTCTTTTTGTGTAAATGGAAGGTTCCATAAGTCCAGAATTGTATGATTTTATGTTAGTAGATGATCCTGTTCTAGGTACCCTGTTTGGGATCACTAAAATTCATAAGGATTCAACACACCCACCCTTTAAGGCAATAGTTTCTTCCCCCAATTATAAGATAGAAGACATTTCTTTATTTTTGGATTCAGTATTAAATCCAGTGGTTCAGAAACTTAGGTTGTACATTAAGGACTCCTGGGACTTTTTAAACAAGTTTAGAAAATTCAATATGGAATATATCTTTGATACTCAAAATGTTCCCTGTTCACTAGTATCTCTCATGATTTAGGGGTAGATTATGTTAGGAGCTATTTATGCAAGGTAGATAAATTTTCAAACAGATAAAACTATTTATGCTGTAGCCTCCTTGACATTATGTTAAAAAAAATATTTTATTTTTAACAAAAAGATTTACAAAAAAAATTAAGGAGAGTGGCTATGGGGTCACCAGCTGCCCCAGCTATTGTGAATGTTGTTTTAGGGTGGTGGGAACATCTCATACTGACCCTTCTTTTTGCAACCCACAAAACTGTTTTTACACCATATTTGTTGATGACTTGTTTTTTGTTATAGAAGGGAACAGTGAAAATGTTAGACACGATGTATGACAAATCTGATTTTTTACATTTTACCCTAGGAAATCAAGGTCTTGCTGTCAATTTTTTAGACGTGTCAGTTATTTGGAATCATTGTAGAGAACAAATATGAAAGTGAAATTTTTAGGAAGGACAAATTTACTAATAGTTGCTTACATTTTGACAGGAACCATCCCCATTTCATTAAGAGGAATATTTTAAGAGGCCAGTACAGCAGAGCTTCGAAGATGACTACTAATGATTTTAATTTTGAGAGGGAAGTGGACTTGATTATGGCCTTATTTTTACAAAGAGGTTGTAAGAGAGAACTGCTAACAAAAACAGCTGGAGAAATTTGAACATGAAGGAAAATAGATTTTTAACCAGTTTTGGAAAGGGGGATGGAAACCAAGGCAGGGTCTAATAATCAACTGGTAGACCACACTATAGCATGTTGTTTACATATGACCATAGATAGCTTTAATGTTTCTTTGATTATTAGAAAAATATGGAGGATTTTACAGGGAAATTTGGATTTAATTTGAGTTATAGGGAATCCCCCTAAATTTGTTTATAATAATAATAATAATTTAAAGAGGTTTTTACAGAATGACAGTTTCAATATAGTTTTTTTCACAAAGGAATTCCAACAAAAGTAAGGGAATGTACAAATGTGGAGCCTGTTCAGTATGTAGGTACATTTTAGATGGGGCTTTTGTGGATTTAAAACATTTAGACAGAACACTGACAGTACCTGGAGTGTTTTCTTGTAAAACGGAGGGAATTTTATACATTAGTGTGTATTTTGGCTGTGACTGTTTTTATATAGGAATGTCTACAAGAAGTTTGTTTAGGAAAATGCATTAAAGAACATATTTATTGTATTAAAACTAAGGATAAAAACAGTGCTTTATACAGACACACACTTGTGTGTAAGGAAAGTAAGATTTTTTTGTTCTCTATTTTGGAACAGGTACCTAAGTATTCTAGAGGAGTCAATTACAGGAATTCAGTTGAAAAAAGGGAAACACTGGGAACTGAAATTATGGGCAGATAAACAGACAGGAATCAGTGATTCCATCAATATTAAATGTTTTTTAAAGACTAAAAGGCTGAAAGTTATTAAATTAGTGAAATAACTTTATTTATTATAACCATTTTAGCATATACTGTGAAGTCTTTTAACAACAAATTTAATTTCTTTTTTCTTTTCCATGCATGCAATTGAATAATTAATTAATAGATTAAAGGAATGTATCGGTGCATTTGAGTTTAAAAAGTATTGTATGTGTTCACACAATTTGCTCTCATGGTCTTTTATAGACAAAAGCACATATTAAATGATTTTAAGCATAAATCTTGCTATTTTCTCTTGTTTTTGCAAGTCTTGGTGGAATTATTATTATTTTTGGGGTTTTTTTTCTGCCTACTCATATTGGGATTGTTTAGTTTTTTTAACTGATCAAAGTTCCTGAAAGATTTTGTTCTGTCAACATAATATTTGAGTTGTCTGTGGACATCTAAGATATGGAGTATCCCATCTTCTTCATTTTGTTTGGTTCTGGAAAGAAGACAGGGAAATGGATAGCTTGCCTTAAAGTGAACTAGGATACTGCTTTAGTCATAAATGAAGGATTAGTTCTTAAGGAAATCCTGTCTATATAGAAAATGAGATAAGGTTGACCTGTCATAAGAGCTTGCAACTCAGATACTCTTTTTGCAGAGCTTAGAGCAGTACATAAAACTGTTTTCCATGTTAAGAGCCTGAAGTCAGCTTGATGAACTGGTTCAAATGGACAGCACAAAATTAAAATCCCAAGGAGGAGTTACCTGTTTCATATGAGGCATTGTATGCAAACCAATTCAAAAATACTTTCATATGAGATTGCATTGAAAGAGGAGGGTGTATGAGCAGACATGCTGAAATGATCAACACATGAACATTGATGGAAGAGTAAAACAAGCCAGAGAATAATCACAAATACTGTATTTAGAGCACAACCTAGAGCTGTTTACTGAATTTCCTGTTTGCACTTATTTTTAAAATCGTTTTTTTCTCAAAACTTGCATTTTATCTGTCTCTGGCCTAGCACTCAAGTGTGGGGTCATTTACTGCACTGTTATAACTTGTTGATACTTGTGAACCTCTGCTATCTCTGAAAAAAACAAAAAATCTTGCTTTTTTCCCATTTTTCTGAGATTTAAAAAAGTTCAGTTACAGGCTTGCTGTTCTGAACTGTTTGTAAGTTTCTTGGAGGCCATTTTTTGCTTGGGCTAAAGGGAAGTCTCTCTGTTCATCAGTGGCAGCGATAAACATTGAGCAGTCTGCCTGCCCCTGTGGGAGTGGTTACTGACTTGAAACTGTAGTTTTATTGGCCATTTTGGGTTAATTCCAAACTCCTTGATCTTCCTCTCTTAAATCCCGATTGCCTCGTGGTTTTGGAGTCTTTTCAGACTTGTTGGCTGTTGGTGAAGCACCCACCAAGAGGAGAAAATGCTGAGAGGAGAAGAAAGGAGCCACTCTTGAGATTTTAAGTATTTTTCTTCAGATTATTTGCTAAGTTTTTCTGCATAGCCGCCTACTTTGAGCATTTTCTGGCTTGTTAAACTTGATTTCTGCATTAGTAACTGTATTTAGAGCACAACCTAGAGCTGTTTACTGAATTTCCTGTTTGCACTTATTTTTAAAATCTTTTTTTTTTCTCAAAACTTGCATTTTATCTGTCTCTGGCCTAGCACTCAAGTGTGGGGTCATTTACTGCACTGTTATAGCTTGTTGATACTTGTGAACCTCTGCTATCTCTGAAAAAAAAAACAAAAAAACAAAAAAATCTTGCTTTTTTCCCACTTATCTGAGATTTAAAAAAGTTCATTTACAGGCTTGCTGTTCTGAACTGTTTGTAAGTTTCTTGGAGGCCATTTTTTGCTTGGGCTAAAGAGAAGTCTCTCTGTTCATCAGTGGCAGTGATAAACATTGAGCAGCCTGCCTGCCCCTGTGGGAGTGGTTACTGACTTGAAACTGTAGTTTTATTGGCCATTTTGGGTCAATTCCAAACTCCTTGATCTTCCTCTCTTAAATCCCTCTTTTGCGCGGTTTTGTGCATTTTTGTGCATAGCGCAACAACGGGCAGCGCTGCCTAATTGGGTTTAAACTATTCCTGGCTCCACAAAGTCTGCTCTTCACTTTTTCCCTTAGAACTGCTCTATCTCTCAATTTAAACACCATATTCTCATTCTAAGGCCCTTCACTGGTCTAAATAAGTAATCTTACAAGTTAGCGCTATTAAACCATAAGCACTACTTACTCTTATGCTCTCTATGATTACCTTGTCCCCTATTGGTCCATCTTAATTCAGTTTCCCTATATTACTCTAGCATGTCCAAAGATCAGTCAATAGTTTCCTCTCCAGTCCAGCTGGTGAATCTGGGAATTTTGAGGCAATGTTACAACTGTCTCATGTACACGGACAACCCTCTCCTCCTCCAAACAGGTTCAAATATATGTGAGAGATGCAACCATATAGCCAAACTGGAGGCTGAGCTCTCTCATCTCAAAACTGGTGAAACCAGTCAGGAGGAGAAGGTAACCTCACACAACACAATTCCAGTATCACATAGTCCCACCACATCAGCGAACCAAACACATAAATACACAAAAACATACTCGGAGGCTCTAAATAAAAATCTACCTAAGCAACAGAGACCTCCAAAGCAGACATCCAAGCAAACGCTACCCCAAAACAAAACACGCACAACACATAGCCCACAAAGTCAGTGTGCCAAGCAGACACAGCCCTTAAGGCTGAATAACACACCTGATACTCTTGTAATAGGTGACTCTATTGTCAGACACACTGATGTCCCGCTCACCAGGCTGAATAAAGAGAAGGTCACAGTGAGCTGCCTGTCGGGTGCTGGGATCCACCAGATAACGCAAGCACTCAGATCACTCCAAAGCAAATACAAATATGACTCAGTCATTGTACATGCTGGTGTGAATGACCTGAGATGTACCTCCCTGGACTACATGAAAAGAGACATAGAGGAGCTCTCTGATCATGTAGCCCAGGCCGGTATGACCCTGACCTTGAGCAGCATCTTACCCTCACCCAGAATGATGCAACAGTACAAAGACAAAATGATCGATTTTAACAATTGGCTAAAATTTTGGTGTCATTCTAAGGGGATCCAGTGTCTGTCATACTGGGATGACATGCTTGACAAGCCACGTTGCTTCGCTAGGGATGGCTTGCACCTGTCACCACTGGGCTTTCGGATATTGGCAAAGGCTCTTGCCACCCCCATAGTGCCTTTTTTAGGCAAGGCTCAAAAGTCAAACCCACCTCCATAGACAGCACAAGAAACAAGAAACTAAGGGTAATGCTGCTAAACGCCAGAAGTCTTAACCTCAATATGCACGCACTCGAAGCTCTCCTCAGTACAGAGAACATCGATATCTGTGCAGTGACAGAAACCTGGTTCAAGGCTCCAGAGAGCACCCCAGCACTACCAGGTTATACCTCATATCATGCTTTTCGGCCCCAAAACCTGGACCGAACCACAAAAGGAGGGGGAGTTTCCATATTTATCAAGGATATCCACACCTCCAGGTTAGTGGCATTGCACGAAGTATTGGAGACCATCCATGTGCAGCTAACAGTGGGCAAGACTGCTTTTCAGTTTATAGCATCCTACAGACCACCCTCTCAAAGTCAGGAATCCCACTCAGCTTTCCTAAAAACATTGGAGAACATGAAGATCTCTCCGAACACCATTATATTGGGCAACTTCAACTACCCAAACATAGACTGGGAACACTACTCAAGCCCCAGCACCTTAGCCCAAAGGTTCCTGGAAATTATAAACTCAAATGCTATGGAACAACTAGTCACCACTCCCACAAGAGGGGATAACATACTAGACCTGATCATTACCAACATGGGGACTCTATGCTCCACACCTGATGTATATCCCTCATTGGTAAGATCAGACCATAAATTAATTTCACTGCGTGTCCACATCCCAACCCCACCCCCAGCCCAGAAAACCACAGTGAAAAACTTCTCAAAAGTGAACTTCTCACTTCTCAAAACCGAAGTGGAATCGTTCAAGGTCCCAGGGCCAGTGGAAACTACGGCCCAAACTGCAGAATCCTATATAAACGCATTCTACGGACATCTCCAGGAATGCATGGATCATGCTATCCCAAACAAAACCAAAACCCAAACATCCAAAGGCAGGCATCCAGTCTGGTGGACCCCAGCCATAAATAAACTGTACAACAGAAGAAGGAAGATACTACATGATAGAGCAAAATCCCTAATAGGGAAGGCATCTCTGATCAGTACTAGCAAAAAATTACGATCCCTCATAAAATCCTCCAAGGCCAGCTTTGAGAGAAAAATTGCTCAGGACACTAAAGACAATCATAAGGCTTTTTTCAGTTATGTTAGGAACCTGGGATGCAACTCCCAGACTTGTTCTGAGTTGATTCTAAATGACAAAAAATACACTGAACCCACAGACATCGCCAATATCCTGGCAGACAGGTTCAGTGCAAACTTCTCCACCCCCCCTCCCAAAAAAGAGCAAATATCTATCCCAGCAGAGGGCTGCCTCCCAAACATCTCTGATGCTCAGGTGAAGGCTGCCCTCTCCGAAGCAAAAAACACTGCTTCCATGGGACCAGATGGTGTCCCGGGTTGCATCCTACATGAACTCCAAGAAGAACTAATCCCTCAAATAAAACAGCTGTACAATCTCAGCCTCACTACAGGATATGTGCACACAGAATGGCGTACAGCAACAGTGGTCCCACTCCACAAAGGTGGAGCCTCTACGGACCCTGGAAACTATCGCCCCATAAGCCTGACTAGCTTAGTCTGCAAGGCTATGGAGAGGATCATCATGGAGCTCATAAACAAAGACATTGGGGACCTACAGACATTAGATCCTACCCAGTTTGCCTTCATCAAGGGCAGATCCTGCCTTTTGAACCTGGTTGACTTCTTCGAAACAGTCACCAAAGCCATAGATGAAGGGAAGGTAGTCCACACAGCCTATCTGGACCTAGCAAAGGCATTTGACACAATACCCCACTCGGGCATCATAGATAAGCTATTCAGCTTAAATATAAACCCCTATGTCACAAGATGGGTCACAAACTGGCTCAAAGACAGAACCCATAGAGTGAGAGTTGCTGGAGCCATGTCAGACTCAAAACCGGTCACAAGTGGCGTCCCACAAGGTTCTGTCCTGGGACCGTTCTTGTTCGGTATATACTTTTCCAAGGTACAGGCCAACGTGGGAGGACTATGGCTCACCAAGTTCGCAGACGACTGCAAACTAGGCACCATAATCAACTCTCCAGCTGACACAAACATCCTTCAAAAAGGTCTCACAGAGATGGATAACTGGTGCCAGAGCCATGGTCTAAAGCTAAATGCCAAAATGTGTATAGTCATACCCTTTGGCAAAAACAATGTGCCCACAAATTACCACATAGGTGGTAACCCATTAAGTACAGAGAAAGAAATTAGGGATCTAGGGACCCAAGTTGATAGCAATTTCTCCTTTGACAACCACATTGCCAACGTGGTTAGAAAGACCTTTTACATAGCCCACCTCATCATGAAAGGATTCACCTCTAGATCAAGAGAGGTAATCGTGCCCCTTTATTCATCCCTCATCAGGCCCATCATAGAATACAATGCCCCTTTTGGGATGTACCTTACCCGACATCTGCAGCAATTAGAAAGACCCCAAAAGTACCTCACCAAGAGGATCAAGGGACTCAAACAGATGCCATATGCTGCTCGGTTAAAAAAATTCCAGCTCTACTCAGTTGCATACCGCCTACTTCGAGGCGATCTATGCCTGACATATAAAGCTATGTCCAATCCAGAATTAATGGACATGCTCCACCTCAGTAAATCTAAATCCCTTAGAGCCACACGCTCGAGGGACTTGAACCTCAGCACTTAAATAAATAGAACTTGCTGGAGGGACAGATTCATAACCCAGAGGCTCCCTTCCCTCTGGAATAGAATTCCAATTCATGTTAGGCAGAGCACCTCACTGAATCTCTTCAAGAAGAATCTTGATGAGTGGATGGGGGATCGTAGGTTTGTCCCGGGGATTACTTCCTTGTCACTATTAGACAGAGGCACAGCAAACTAAACCTTAAAAAGGGCACAGTATACTCAAATCAAGGGGTGGCATAAGCCAAACAAAATCGGGCTAGGCTTATAATTGTCCCAGGGCAGATAGCCTAGTATGAACCTATGAACCTATGAACCTATGTAAAAGCAGAGAAACACTAGCCCAGAATGGGTGGTGCTTCTTTTCTTGGCACCAACTAGAAAACCTTTTCCATTTAGTAATATATAATTTTCTAGTATCATTTTTTTTGTCTCCTTGAATATCTGCTGCACATCCTCAGAAAAAAAGGTGCCTAAAAGGTAGTAATATTCTACCATCCAGGCAATCAGTTGTACTTGTTTGGAGTCAAGATCAAACTCCCTAGATTTAGTCTGTGAGGAAGCATGTGGTAATTGCCCTTGGCCATTTCTATAAGAAGAGAATACCACTGTTACCTAAGCCTGAAGGATTCACCACAGTGATCTTTGGGGAGTCCTTCTGTGTCTTCTAAATGACACTGGATTTTAGTGGAAAGGCTGTAAAAGCATATAGGAACATTCCTGTCCATGGAAAAAAAAGTTATCTGCCTTCTAGCTCTTCTTAAATAAAGTCCTGGAGCAGACTTTTACCAACTGTTTGTCAGTGGAAGCAAAAATATATATTTGAGGTGTTGCACAGCTGGATCAATTCCTGGAAGACCCACTGATTCAATTTTCATTCATGAAGGTCTATTCTGGACCATCTCAGATTGCCTGCCTCACTGTTTTGCTCTGACACTATGTAAGATGCCTGTGGAGTCAAATTGTTCTAAAATGCTATATCACAGGCTATCTTAGCTAGCTTGCATGGAAGATTTCCCCTTCCTTGTTTATGTACCACATCACTGTAGTACAGTCTATAAACACTTGTAGAGGTCCCTGGGGCCATAGATGATTGAGAACATTTAAAGCATTTATAAGTGACAACATCTCATTTATGTTAATGTGTTTTGGTTTGTCATTTCCGTTCCAAAAACACTGCACCTTTTTCCCATAGACACTCTCCCTAAATAAAGTCTGAGGCACCTATTGTGACTGTGTTGGAGTTGATAGAGAGAATGGGGTACCTGGATTCTGAGAAATGTGGTGTCTACACAAAGCATCTCCCTTTTCATAGCTCCAAAACTGTAATTGGGAATGTTAGGGGATGTTGATGCTGTGACCATACTGATGTGAAGTATGAATGGAATTTTCTCCTGAAGAGTCTAGCAAGAGGTATCATGAGAATCCCAGATGCCATGAGACCCAGAATCCTGAGGAATTCCCTTGCTATGACAGTAGTCTGAGTGGAAAAATTCAAGAAGAAATCTATATACAGATCTTTTTCCTGTGGAAAAAAAGCTCTTTCCAGGAAGCATCCAAGGAAAACATTCTTGTGAAGAGTCAGACAACTTTTGAATGCTCTCTTGGAATCCCAGTCTGTGTAGGAGATCCATTACCCAAGTGAGAGACTCCTGACATTTAGAAGAAGACTCTGCAAAGATAAGCAAGTCATCTAAATATGGAACAATCTGAATACCTTGTAGTCTGCAGTAGGCTATCACACGAGACAAGCACTGTGAATACACTTGGAACAGTGGATAGACTAAAGAGAAATGCAGAGAACTGATAATGTGAACCAAAACAGAAAACCTTACAAAATATCTGAAATAAAGATGTATAAGAATGTGATGCCGTGCATCTTTTAAATCTAAGATTACTGGAAAACTTATATGGGGAGTAAGGGGTAAGAAGTTGGGGAGTGACAACAGCTGGAACTTGGGCAGAAAGGAAAGATCCAGAACTGGTATCCAAGAATCTTCTTTCTTTGGCACCAGAAACATCCTTGAATAAAACCTTTTTAACTGAGAAGTAGGGGCAGCTTCTGTCACTAACTAAGCGACCATATGCTGAATGACACCAGGGAAAAGAAGAGAAAAGTTTCATCTGGTGGGTGTGGGGGCATTCCAAGGAAAGGATGGAGAGACTCCCACTGTCATATGTAACCTAGATGGATTGTTCTCAGACCCCATCTGCCTGAAACTATCTGATGCTAAATAGAGAAATTGAGGTTCAGACTTTCTGGAAGGATTAAAGGATATTTAGGGTGGGGGTGATATCTTGCAAATAATTATTCAGGCTTATCAGGCTGGCCTTTGTTCTGGGGGGGGGGGGGTTCTACTTTCTTTTTTAAAACTCCCTCCCATTGATTTTTAAACATTTGCTTACCAACAGCTTGCTGGGTCTGTTTGTTATGCTTTTTAAAGAAGGTTGTAGGGGGAATTAAATCCCTTTGCAAACTTGGAGGAGGAGGAAAGCTAAAAAATCTGAATAATCCCTTGAATCAACTTAGCTGTCTCATCACACTTTTTTTAAGGACCTCTACAGCAGAAGTTCCAGAAACTCTTTCTGACCAAGGCAGAATTCAAAATTTCATTTTTATCATCTTCTGGGTGGTTTTGTGAATCCAAATAAGCAAACTTCCTCATAACAGTTCCAGAGGCAGCAGCCCTGGAAGTGGCATCAGCAGAATTACATTTTAAACAGTGGGTAGCCACCTAAGACACAGAAGGAACCAAATTTTACAAAGCAGATTTTTCCTCAGAAGAGGAAAATGGTGCCAAAATACTCCCTCTATTCACAAAGTAGGCAAGCATCAGCTTTAACATATGTACTTGACAGCTGTGAATCCTTGAAAACAAGTGTTACAGAAGAATACACTTTTTTCCCAAAATCTATTAAAATCCCTTCCATCTTTGTAAGCAAGAAATGTATTAGTAGTAGTAACCAAATGTTGAGCAGCAGCAGCTAGGTTCACTAAAGCAGTAACTGCTGGGTCTTATCTGGTATTTGTAAGACTGAGGGACTTTATACAATCTATCTGCTTTTTGGAGGCAGCAGGGTGGCTCCTTGGCAAATTATCGACTGTGATAAAAACATCCTCCAAAGCTAAAAGAACAAGAGAAATTGGGGTAGGTTCTGAAAATTATAGTTGTAATAAATCATAATACTTTCTTAGGGACTAAGAAAAATCATTATTTTCCCACTGATGCAACTGATTCATTTTGGATGTAGATTCAGAGAGAGGAGAGAGATATAATCATTTGAAGGGACTGGCTAAAGCCAGCTTTTTCTCAGAATCTGAATCAGAAACCTGGGGAGACAAAACAGCATTTGTCCCTGCACAATCATGTTGAGGTTCAAAGTACTGAATCTCTTCAGAAAATGAAGAACCTCTTTTCTTTTAACAAAAACTGCTAAATTGGAAGGGTGAACAGCCTGAACTAAACCATGAGCTAAGCCCAATAAATCACTCTTGTAAACAGAAACTGAGACAGAAGTTTTTTTTTTTTATTTCAGGAGGAATTTTCTGAAGAAACAGACCCACTTTTGTCAGGAAAAGCCTCCCTACTGATAGGCTAGGCATAGCTTTCTGGCTAAACAGAGTGGCACTTTCTATGCCTTCTCCAAGGACTGATAAGCGTGGCTTTCTCCTTGCTCACCAAGGGCACTTTAACAGCTGCTGAGCAGCCAAGGAAAAGTTGAATGGTCTGAAGAACAAATTTTTGGTCATTGAAGAGTCAACCCATCTGGATCTAAGGCACTTTAGCAGCCTGCTGTGGAGGCAGAAGACTGTTTAATATTTTTGTTCTTTTTGCATTTAGGAAGAAGAACCACAGAATTGGTAGGATGTTCCATCAATAAACCAAGAAAGATGTCTGAATCCTAAGCCAGGTAAAAGTAGTTGGTAAAACAAGAACCAAATTACTCATGGTAAGAAAAGCAGTATCGCTTCCAACAAAACTGAATAAATGACCTCTGTAGCACTGCTAAGGAAATATGTAAAACTTTAATAAAAAAAATCATACAACTTAAAAACAATTGGTAAGCACTTTCACATCTCTATTGGGAGCTTCATCAGACCATTCATTGAGAAAAAAAAAATAATAGTACTTTTGAAATTACAGGTGATATAAACGGACCAATAGAATCACTGCAAGACCTAATATGTAGTTCTGAACAGTTTTAAAGGGACATTCATTAAGAACACACATGATATCATTTTAAAATTCAGATACAAAGAAACAGTAGAAATATTTGGTTCAAACAAGTTATGTTACAGAATACACGTAGTAATATTTCAAAAACCACATGATGCAAAACCCAATAAAGACATTTCATTTAAATAGGTTACACAATTTCAAATGGGTTTTAATGATACAGTGTCATTCAATTTACTATGTGCATTCTGTACAGTAACTTGTCTGAACCAAATGTTTGTACTGGATCTTTGTATCTGAATTTTAAAATTATATTGTGTGTGTTCTTAATGAATGTCCCTTTAAAACTTTGCTCAGTGCTACGTATTAGGTCTTGAAGTGATTCTATTGATCTGTTTATATCACCTGTGATTTCAAAAATGCTATGTTTTTTTCTCAGTGAATGGTCTGATGAAGGGTCTGACAGAGACGTGAAAGTGTTTACCAATTGTTTTTAGGCTGTACAATTTTTTATTAAAGTTATACATTTTGCCTTAGCCATGTTGCACTTTGTTCATTTTTTTTGTTGGATACTAGTGGAAGTTTTTTTCCCGAAGGGAAGTCATCTGCTCAGTACTGGAACAACTTTAGCCAACCGTCGATCCTCTAAAGCCCACAACAGGAGCATTCTTCAGCAGCAGAAAAGCTCTGAATGGCTTGGCACTCAAATCTTACTTTGTTGTCAGCTGATCTTGAGATTACTAATGGTTTGGGTGTGTGTGCAAGGTGCTCTAAAGCTTAGGAAGGTAGCCAGATGTTATATCCTTAGTAGGATATAACTCATATAGCTAATGCAACTGCAGCAGTGATACAAAAAAAAGGGTTGGGAGGGTGGCCTAATGGTTAAGGTGTTTGCCTTACAAACACAAGGTGTAGGGTTTGAGTCTCACAAGAGATAATTGGCTAGGCTTAAAATGGCTTGCAAGGGCAGTTAGCTTAGTACTAATCTATGAACCTATGTCTAGTGATTACCTTAACCTAGTGAAACTTCCTGACAGAAGAAACCCTCCAATCACACTAGAGTTCAATACATTATCCCGTTAATGAATGATGCCTAAAAGGCAATCAAGGGGCAAAATATCATCTTCAGTCATAAAACATTCTGGCAAGAAATTACAAAAGTGCTATTGAAAGATAATCTGAGTAGCACTAATGGACATTATATATTCCTTCTTGAATACTTTAGAAAATAATTTATCAACTTGTCTTATCTCTCCCTACTTGTCACTCCCCTCTCTCTTTCAGGGAGTCCCTCTTTCTACCTTGCACTCTCAGAAATTCATTCCTTACATATTTTAATTTTGAAAAATGTCTACTTAACCAAATTAGAAAACATTTTGATGGCCTTTCAGATTATGGGGAACCTGGGAATGATGGCATTGTCCCATGGTTTTAAACTATTGCAAATATTAAAACATACCTTTGTTGTACAAAGTGATGAAGTCCTGATTGTGACCTAGGCAGACATGTGTCAGGAATGGCCCTGGCACTGAAGGAGCTATAAAGGAAGGTGTGAAGGGGAGTGACCTGCTCATCTATCCTATGGGGAGGGTGCATATATTTACTGGAGTGAACAGTGGGAGTGCACTTTTCATTTTGGAGTTCAGAAAAATCAAATACCGTGTTCTTTGGGTTGGAGCAAGGCTGCATGATGGGAACTACACCTTGTTGAAGTGAGGGAGCACCCATCATAGTTTGTCCATTGTATATCCTCACACCTATAATACACAGTGTGTGGTGTGTGAGCAGGTTACAGTTGGAAAAAAAAGTCACAAACCATCCTTGAATGCAGTTTGAATTATGGCACTTGAAGGTTGACTCTCACTGTAATGATGAAAAATCAATAGTCTGAATTCTGGGAGGCAAAATTAGCAAATAAAAAATTCTAGACACCACGTTATCTATATTTTCTGTCATTTATATATCCTCTTCTTATATCAAAGCACATTCTCTCCCACTCCAAAAAAGCTGTCATAATTTTCCCTTCCCAAAATTGGCATTCATCATGTTTGAGTACACATTTATTTTCCTTCTTCATTCCTTGGCCATAGTCCATGAAATTGCAATTGCAATTAGTCAACAAGTTTCCAAAAACCTAAACAAACATGTTATGCCATTCATATATAAATATGGATACAATATGAGCTGAACCATCCAAATTCCCTATTTTCTTCTCTAAGTCCCACAGACAAGAGCTCTGCTTACTGGTGCTCTTTTATGTTGACCTAAGTAAAGCTTCCAACTAGGTTAATCACAAACTGCTTTTTGATTCTTTATCATCTTTTGTCATTTCCACTGATCTTTTCTACTGGCTATAAAGTTAAGTCACTGAAGGGTTATTTAAAATCAAATTAGGATCTTTAATCTGTTCTCATTGCACTTCAAACACAGTGGCTCCATGGCAACTTGTTTTTGGCTTTCTTCTTTTAATATATAATACATATATATAATATATGTATCAATTTACTCCCTGGTGAGCTTCCTTCCTGTAACCTAATTTTATATGCTTATAACCATGTCACGTTTAGGTCTTCCCCCATTTATGTTCATATAAAATCTGATCTTAAAAATCATCTGTAAAATTTCCTGAAATGCCCATATAATGAACAGGTCATTCTAAACTGGAACAACGTCAGAGGAATATTGTTTCGTTTTGACCGGGTTACAGTGACTACATCCAAACCAAGGATTTTCTTTCTCTCAAGAAAATATAATTAAATTAATCATCATCTTTAAATATTTAGGATGCTCTCAAGTACAGAAATAACTGCATCCCTTTAATTAATGAAGACTGTTAAGAGTTCTCACCCATAACTGTAAAACTACTTGTAAGGATGTATTATGCATCCAAATTGAACATGAAGTCCATCTAGTAGCCAGGAGTTCCAGTAAATATTGATATAATCTCCAGAGTGTCTGCAACAGGATCTGCAGATTTATGTTACTATCAGCCAAGCTTGAGCATCATTGTTTTGACTTTTTCATAACCATCTGGCTTTTTTTCAAGAAGTGCTTTGATCAGCCCTCACTCCAAATAATGGATCATCTGAATATGGCAATAACTTTTCTGACAGTAGGACTTTCTTTTTAATTTGAATCATTATACTTCTTTGTTTTCCAAAAAGCATGATGATGTTGAGACTCAGTTGAAGCTGCCTCTATTTCACTTACGATGTTTATAATGTTCTTTTGGAGAGAAATTGTTTCTTTTAGGCAAATTATTGATGCGTGAATCATCTTTAGGTAAGAATATATCCCTGCTCTTTTAACAGGCATGTGCAAACCAATGACATTAAAGAAAGCAAGCTCAAGGGTTGTGCACTATCACTTTTTCAACAACTGACTTACTAGTAGTGACATATGGTAATCTAATAGAGACTCTAAGGTCAAGACACCTAATCCATTTATTTTCTGTGACATTGAAGATTTGCCAGGAAAATAAGTAATAATAATAATAACAACACAAATGCAGAAATTGTATGAATTAAACAATCTATTGATTGTGTTTGCAAATATAAATATAACCTAAGCTGTGATAAACGTCCTTTCAGTACTAAGGGATAATTATTACTAAAGATTTAAAATCCATAGCATTGCATTGTTACATACTGTAGCAATTCAATGGATTTAAAATCCATTGTACTGTTGCATTTTGTATAATTAATAAAGAGAACTGATCTAATGATTACCAATGAAATTATATATCTGAAGTAGTTAACTTCATTTGTCAGCAACCTTTGGGATTCGGATCCGACCTCGGATCTGAGCCGGCAATCTTTCATAGCTTAGATCCGAGCTCCTAGCTCCTCCCCTTCACCCATAATCCCCTGCTAACCCTGACTGACCTCAGATCTAGTTTGCCACGCATCTTGTCAGCAGCTAGGTTTTTGAGCTCCTGGTCACGAGGGTTTCGTAAGAAACATTCTTCAATTTTTTTCTTATCCCCTTTAAGTGTGTGTGTGTGTTGAGTTTCAGGTTCCTTTTAGTGTAAAATTTACCCTAGTTTTAAACTGTTTTAGTTAAGTTTTCCCTCCCTCCCCTTCGCTGGTCATTAGTTTTCTGTGTGTTGTGTGTTTGGGGCCTAACGAGTGGGTTTTTCTGTTGAAATGTCTGAGGCCCCAAAACCCATTTTCTCAAAATGAACTGAGTGTGGCCATAAGCTCTCCCCAGCGGATGGCCACACTCAGTGTGTGCGGTGCCTTGGGGTTGAACACCTGTCCTCTGGGTGTTCTATCTGTGCAGCATTCAACCCCAGGGCACCGGAGGTCGAAGTTGATCCTGGCAGGACTTTTGCCCCTGGATTCGGCTTTGGCCTCCGGTGTTCCTGTGGCGTCCTCTACTGCTTCAGCGGCGGCCACTCCTGCCTCTCTCCCCCTGGCTGGGACTCAAACTCCTGCTACTACTCTGGAGGAGAGGGATGCCAGGAAAGAAAAAAGGAGGGAGAAGCACCACAAGCGGCGGGCCGAGGCCTCCGCGTTGGCCCCCCTGGCTAAGCGGTCTTCTCCCTCCAGGGCTTCCCAGTCCCCTCCTTCTCGGATCTGGTCTCCATGCTTCTCACCGGGCCCTGAGGAGGAGGAGACCCAATCTCCGTCGAGGTCATTGAGGCGGCACTCCCAGCCAGCCTTGGTGGCCTCGTCGAGATCGACTCGCAGCCTTTCCAATGCAGATATGGACCGGATGATGCAAAGGTTTCTCCAGGCCCAACTGCAGATGGGAGTGCTCCTGCCCCCCCATCCAGGGGGGAGCTCGACACCTTTTTTTGCCTCGATAGCTCCTTCACCGACCTGTTTCTCGGGTTCGGAGCCTTTGGAGCCGAGCAACCTTGGAACCAGAGGTGGGTCGGCGCCGACAGTATCGGGTACTTCGGCACTGACTCTTCCCTTGAGTCTGTTGGGTCCGTTTTTATCAGATCCGGGCTCTCGGAGCCGTGGGTTGAGCGTTGGATCCGAGGGGATCAGTGTGTCTTCGGCTCCATCTAGGTCGGAGCACACTGGACCATCGGATCCAATGGCTTCGGCGCCGGCCCCGATCCATCCATTGGATCCGAGTGAGGGCCTGCTCTCGGATCCCACAGAGAGCTGCTCTCCCTCGGCTTTCGATGTGGTGGAGAGGGCGCTGTTGAGTGCATCCAGGCCCCCGGTCCTTGCTATGGCTCCACCTCGCACTCCCTCTCTGTTGGGTCCGTCTTCCGTCACCCAGCCCCAGGGACAGCCTGCTTTGATGTCTCAGGTCGTTCCCTTGGAACAGGACGTGGCTGGTGAGATGTCCTCGGACAGTCCCCCCGAGGACATTCCTCACAAGCGAAAGTGCAAGAGGAGGCATGTGGACTCCCCCAAGTCCTTGACTGATGACACAGATTTGGATGAAGGGGAAGGCTCCCCCAGGTCACCCCCTGAAGATGTCTCCTTTGGAGACATCATGGAAATGCTCAGGATAAGAGGGGGGTGGTCTGCCCCCAAGGCTTCCTCAGACGAATCCGTGTTCCTGGAGGCATTCGAAGCAGGCCCAACTACTTCTTGGGTGTCCCCTCCACCCAACCCTTTAGTGGACCTTATTACCACTAGGGCGTGGAAGGAGCCAGACACTGTGGAGCCAGTCCCTAAATGCCCCGACAAGATCCTTAGTCCCCCCTCTGAGAGGTCCCATTGGAGCAAGGGTCCCCCCGTAGATGCCATGTTGGTGGCAGCGGCCACCAAAAGGGAGTTAGCTCAGGAGAGTCCCTCGGTCCATCCACCGAGCATGGAGTTCCATTTGATAGACCACTTAGGGAAGCGGACATTTAGTTCAGCGACCTTTTCAGTGAGGTCTCTGAACTACATGGCACATGTTATTCGACTGCAGCGGGACCTTATCAAAGAGTACGCTGCGTCGCCCCCGGAGTCCATGTCGGTGTAGGACAAACGGTTGTACTCCACTCGAATGGCCACTCTCAAGTCAATATCTAACACCTCTATGCGGCTTTTGTCCCACGCCACAGAGGGAGCCACTAGAGCCAGCAGAACAGGCCTTGTCATGTGACGTCATGCCTGGCTCTGGCATTGCAATTTCGCAGAACCCTTCAAGGCATCATTTGCGAATGCCCCTTTTGATGGTTCTGCCCTGTTTGGCAAGACCGTTCACGAGACTTTGGTCCAGAGAGAAAAGGATGGGAAGACATTGTCTGCCATCAGAGTCCACTTCTCTGTGCCCCAGAGGTCCTTCTCCAAGAACCAAAAGGGTCAGAAGAAGATGTGGTTCCGAAAGTTACAACAATCCCAGTCCGCTCCGGATCCCCAGTCCTTCCGTGGCAGAGGAGGACAGGGTGGACGCCGCCCTAGAGGCAGAGGGAGCCTGAGGAATAGTGGGTCCAGAGAAGCCTTCTCTGACTGGCCCACTCAGCAACCCTGAGGGGTTGCCCGACTGCTCCTCTCTGGAGGCAGTAAGGGGATGTTTTTCTAGGCAACTGGCAGCTTGGGAGTCCATCACAACAGACTGCTGGGTGCTTTGCATCATATCCAGAGGATACCAAATTTCCTTTTCTCACATCCCTCTCGAATCCAAATGCCTCCCCAATGTCCCGCCCGATCAGAGGGAGGCCGCGGCTGTGGAAATTCAGCAGCTCTTAGAAAAAAGAGCCATCCAACACGCCCCCCCCAGACCAGCTCGGATTGGGTTACTACTCCAGGTTCTTTTTGGTGCCAAAAAAGATGGGGGACCTAAGGCCAATACTCAATCTCTCCCTCCTGAACCTGTCAGTAACCAAGGAGAAGTTCCGGATGGTCACACTTCAATCCATTCTCCCCCTGTTGCAGGATAGCGACCGGATGTGCTCAACAGACCTCAAGGATGCGTATTACCACATTTTGATGGACAAACACTCCAGGAAGTTTCTCCGCTTCTGGCTAGGAGCCAGTCATTATCAATTCAGCGTCCTTCCCTTCAGTCTCACCTCAGAGTGTTTACCAAGGTATTAGCAGTGATAGCGGCCCACCTGAGGCTCCAGGGAATGCAGGTCTTTCCATGCCTAGATGACTGGCTCCTGACCGCCCCAACAAGGCATCTACTCTGCTCAGCCAGGAATTACTTTCTCCACCTTGCTCCCCAGCTGGGGATCACCGTCAACACAGACAAGTCCCTTCTCAGCCCAACTCAGGTGATAGATTTTATTGTGGCCAGGTTAGACACCAACAACCTTCTAGCCTTCTTAACCACCAAGCAACTTCACACCCTGAGGCTTCATGTGCGGGCCATTTTGGTATCATTGGCTCCTCCAGCGTGATTGGTCCTGAGGGCGCTGGGCTCCATGACGGCCGCGATTACCCTGCTCCCCATGGCTCACCTGAACATGAGGGTTTTACAGTGGACTCTCCAAGTCCAGTGGTCCTTTCGTCGTTACCCTCTCAGTCACCCCATTCCACTCAGCAAGGCTTGCAGAAGGGCTCTTGCATGGTGGTTGCAATCCCCGGACCTTCAAGCAGGATGCCCCTTCTCCATGGCCCCTCCACTCACCACGGTGACCATGGACACCTCTCGCCTCGGGTGGGGTGGGGCATTATGTGGGCAGGATGGTCCAAGGCACGTGGAATGACACAGAGACCTCACTGCATATCAATGTTCTATGGATGAGGGCAGTGCTGTTCTTGTTGCAAGCACTTCAGAGCCTCCTCCCTTCAGGAACAATTGCAGTCCAGTCAGGCAACATGTCTGTGGTCTGGTACATCAACAAACGGGGGGAACCAGGTCCTACCCATTCTGTCAAGAAGCTATGAGAGTGTGGGAATGGGCGATCTCCACCAACCGCTTTCTTATTGCAATGCAAATTCTGGGACGGTCCAACATCCTGGCAGACAAACTCAGTCGCACCATACTGTCTCCCTACGAGTGGTCTCTCAACCTCCAGGTAGCGAAGCAGATATTTGCCATATGATCTCCACCAACCGCTTTCTTATTGCAATGCAAATTCCGGGACGGTCCAACATCCTGGCAGACAAACTCAGTCACACCATACTGTCTCCCTACGAGTGGTCTCTCAACCTCCAGGTAGCGAAGCAGATATTTGCCATATGGGGGTAACCGTGTTGCAATCTCTTCACCTCTCCTTCAAACATGAAATGCAACAACTACTTCGCTCTAATTCCCCCCACCAGGGAATCCCCGAGAGATGCTCTGGTGCATGCTTGGCCTCCCGGTCTTCTTTATGCTTAACCTCTCTACCTCTGATGCTAAAACTCCTACAGAAAGCCAGTTGGTTGGGGAGCAAAATGATCCTCATTGCCCCATTCTGGCCTCGTCAAGCTTGGTTCCCTTACCTATGGTCTCATCTGCTGAATCCGCTTTGGATTCTAGATCCCCTCCCGGATCTGATTTCCCACCCCCTAGGTCTCCCAGTCCCGAACCTGGTCAACCTCAAGCTTGACGGCTTGGTTGCTCCAGTTCCACTTGTAGTTAGGACTCCCGGTATCTCGTCCCCAGTTAAAGCTATCCTAGTAGCAGCACACAAGCCTTCTACTAGGAAAGTCTATAATAGTAAATGGAGATGTTTCGCTATTTGGGTGTAGCGTCAGAACCTGGGCCCTTTCACAGCTCCGTTACCTGCCATTTTGGATTTCCTTTCAGGGCTTTTTCATCAGGGGGCTAGCTGTTCCACAGTCAAAGTTCAACTAGCGGTTATCTCTCATTACCATGTGGGACATGAACTGGGCCCATTAATTACCACTAAGTTATGTAAGATCTTTTTGAAGGGCACCTTCCTACTCAGGCCCCCAGTTAAGGAAGTAGTGCCTCCCTGGGATCTGACTTTAGTACTTCAGGCCTTAACAGCTCCCCCTTTTGAACCTGCAGCTTCAGCTGATCTCAAACATTTATCATGGAAAACTGCATTTCTCCTCGCTGTTACTTCAGCTAGGAGGGTCTCTGAACTTCAAGCTCTATGTGTCAAACCTCCTTACTTGACCTTCCACAAGGATAGGGTTTACCTCAGGACCAATCCCTCATTTCTTCCCAAGATTGCTTCCGAGGCAAATATTAACCAATCCATTAACCTGCCAATCTTCTTTCCTGAATACCAGAACAAAGGAGAATACAAGCTACATTCTTTAGATGTTCATAGACAGCTACGTTTTTACATTCACAGAATGGCTGGTTATAGACAATCCAACCAGTTGTTCGTCTCCTTTGCCAAATTTAACCTAGGTAAACCAGTATCGAAGATCACCTTGTCGAGGTGGATCTCGCAATGCATCCTTTTGGCTTATGAAACTTCTGGCAGGCCCACACCTCAGGGAGTCCGTACCCACTCTACTTGGTCCATGTCTACTTATGCTGCCTTTCAATCTAGAGTACCCCTGGATGATATTTGTTCAGCAGCCACTTGGGCTTCACCTCATACCTTTATCGACCATTATAAGTTGGATATTATCTCCAGAGGGAGAGAATCCTTTGGCTCTGCAGTGCTCCGGAACATCCTTCCATGAAGGCCACCCAGGATTCAGGTAGATGGGGACTCTGTCCCAAAGGTTGCTAACAAATGAAGTTAACTACTTCAGATTAAGAAGTTATGTACTCACCATAACGTTCTGTCTGAGTAGGTAACCTTCATTTGTCTGCAACCATCCCACCCTCCTCCCCCCTGACCTTCAGATGTTCTTTGGTTAGAGGTTTTACCCTACTCTTTAAGCAAGGTAGTTATACTCCTTTATTAGCCTTTTTGGCTATGGGCAAACTTGATCTGAGGTCAGTCAAGGTTAGCAGGGGGATTATGGGTGAAGGGGAGGAGCTAGGAGCTCAGATCTAAGCTATGAAAGATTGCCGGCTCGGATCCAAGGTCAGATCTGAATCCCAAAGGTTGCAGACAAATGAAGGTTACCTACTCAGATGGAACGTTATGGTGAGTACATAACTTCTTATTTTCATATTTAAGGATAGACTGATATTAAAATTATTTTATTACAAAAGATTCCATATAGCTTATTTTTTTCAGATAACATTTTAATAAAAAGTTAGATAAATACTGCTAACCTTTTAATGATATAAATCTAAACCCAAACTGGCATATGCTAATCACATTAGAACATGGGGAAATGGTGATATTGGTTCACCTAGTAGAGAAATGTATGTATGGCTTCAGTTTTTAAGACTATTGTGTATTGGGTGATAATACCTATCATTGTCAATTGAAGAACTAAAAAAATGAATTGTGAAATATCAGCTTTGAATCAACATTCACTAGCATTAAAATTTTAGATAATAAAATGTATTGGATCTTGAAGAATTACATCAATCAATATATAAATAAAATTAATTAAAATTATATTAATACCATTCAAGAAGAGCAATGTCAATAGAATTTATACTGGCTTTTAAGGAGAGAACTAATTTTGAAAGCATGTTGAATCCAAGAAAAAAATGATACTTGGATCTACTTTTCTTAATAGTCCTCTCACTGTATCCATATATAATATTACTCATAATCATAAGTTATCTAACTTCCAGTTCAAATTGTTCTTAGTACAAAGTTAGAGAAATGATTTTGGATAATATTATATTAATGCCCGAAGATGTCAGGGGATCCTTTATTGGATTATTTTTGTTCCATAATTAGTTGTAGTTTACATACCAAAAATTATCAATATTATGTAAATTAATTTTAAATAGTCTTATTAAAATTTAACTTAAATATTTGATTTACTTAAATCTATATGATCAATGTTGTGTAAATAATGATGAAAATAAATCATTATTTTTAAGATCAGTTGGTGAAATATTTATCTTAGAAATTATTTACTTAGAAATATATGCATAGAGTTTTTATCACACCTTATTACATTAAAAAGATTCATGGCAACAATTATGTAAATTGTGGGAGATGTATAAATGTTATAGAAACAGAGTTTCAGCATGAGATTTAGGAGTCAAATCCTCCTTACCCACGTAAATTGCCTACTTCAAATAGGTCAATTTATGTGACAGTAAGAAAATGCAACAAAGAGACAGCTATGGCTACATTGAGAAAGACATCAGTATTGGCTCACTAGTAGATCTCTGAACTGCATTTTTTAATACTAGTGCTGTCAGACCTGAAGGTGGTGGTGTTTTCCATGATGGCTTAACTGCATTACAATGGCAAAAGTATCCCCCTACACTCACAAATCTTCAGAACCCCCCCCCCCCACATGCATCTACCCCATCACCAAACAAGTCCTCTACACATGATTGCAGTCTTGGAAATGTCCATTGACCCATGCACATGCTCCAGCGCGCACACACACACACACACACACACACACACACACACACACACACACACACACACACACACACACACACACACACACACACACATTTAGCTTCATTCATGCCCCTGCAGACATGCACACACCACTCTAAATATTAAACTCTAAACTCCATATAAACATGCCCCACTCAGTCTCCTTGTTGAACTTAAGTACATTGTGATTGCTTCTGTAAGAGTGAATATATAATCAACATATTTTGACATATTCACTTTTTTCTCCAATAGTGGAAATTTACACAGCCAAACAATTCTCTAAATCACTCAGCAGCATAAATTGGGAGCCACTGGCATTTCTAGGGCACATGGCTAAATTACATTAGCCACTCCCCCAAATTGCTGCATTTGCATGCTGCTCTCCCAGAAGGACAACCCTCCATGTTGAGCCTCTCAGTAGTGGGAAACCTCTGCAGTAGAGTAGACCAAAAAACTGACATACTTGCCCTTTCTGAATCCCAGTGATACTCTTTGATTCTGTTAATTAAAAAAAAAAGTTCTAAGATGATATTCTAAAATCTTTTATTTTTGTGGTCAGATAATTGTGTTTAACAAGGTATTTAATACTTACAAAAGTTTCAGTTTCTGGATAAAAAGTTGCAATACCTCTATGTGTGGTATCCTTAAGCTATTGCAAGAAAATAGTAATAAATAAAAAAATGGACAAAAAAATGCCTTCTTTTCAAGATTTTAGTCATTGGAGTATGTGAGAAATAAATTATTATCATGTGAAGAACCAGATTTCAAGTTCTGGAATGCATTAAACTCTTTATTACTAGAGAAATATGCTGAATGATTTGTGAGTTAATAATTTAATTTATACAGTGCATCTAGAAGTTATGGATTTTAAAGTTTGTTAATTGCTTGTCTACATATATTGCATATTATTTTTGAAAAAAAAAGACATTTTGATCAGATTTGATAAGATATGGTAAGAAATCTACTAACAATTGCCACTAGCTTAAAAGTAAACTTGCAGTGCAGAGAGCGGAAGTACAATTGATATTGAGTATTTCAATAACATAAAAGTGAGAGCATGTTGACTGTATACAAATAATATGTAAAATGTTAATTCAGAAAGCTATGTAATGATAGATTTTGGTTGTCTGGAAACACATTTTAGCTCCTTTTGGATGTAGTGTTCCTGCCCTGCTTATAAGGAGGGAGCACTTGGCAGGTATGCGAGTTCCTCATTGTATTTAAGAATAATGATAGGAGAGGCGAGAGATGCCAGGGGATCATGTTATTCAACTGATTATGATGTTTCACAAAAAAAAAAAAAAAAAAAAAAAAAAAAAAACAGCTTGAATGAAATATGTCTTTAAATGGGGGAAGAAATAAGTTGATAAATTGAGTCTATATTAGAACATCAAATGTTTTAAATATCGAATGCTCTAAAGAGTGAAAATGCATGACCTCAAAATTGTTATTGTGGGGGGCTGCAGCCCCCCACCTCTATTAAATATATATTCCAACTCTGAGATTGCACTACAATGTGGAACGGGAAAATATTCTGATCTTCATTGTACTGCAATCTCAAAAAAAGCACTTTGAGGTCCTGCATTTTCACTCTTTAGAGTGTTCGATATTTAGAACATTTGATGTTCTAATATAGACCTGATAAATTAACAGATGAAGAAAAGATAGAAAGAGAAGGAATGCAGGAGATAAGGAGTTGCATTTAATAACAGCTTCCCCAAATAGTAGTACTATTCAGGTACTTATGTATATGAACAGAACTTGATATTTGATGATTCTGTGAGGATAGAATTCATTTTTATTTACGAAACTAAACTAAATTGTACCACATCTTTAACTGTGAGTCCATGATGTTACTCTGTATGAGTCGGATAGACATCCACCACTCATAGTAATGGAGTTATTTAATTTCACCTGATAAGAAGAGTAACAGTATATAATGAGTAGGGAATCATTTTCAAAACAAAATAAAATTACACTTTAAAATAAAATATCACTAAGATACCAAAAGTGACTACTTGCATTAATTTGGCACCATTACCTTACATATGCCATCTATATCACTACATGTACAATGATACAGTATTAGGATTCTTAATAAAGTCATCCTTGACTACTTCGCTTAATGCTTCATTGCCTTTATGGTAAGTTCAGCTTAAACAACTATATTATGTTCTTCATAGTGATCACTGCTGTAGTAGCTTTAGCTACATGGGTAGATTACTATAGCTAACTGTATTTGGGAGGAGGAAGGAGAGGGGACCAGTAGCCCCTGGGGAATGGTCCTAGAAAAACTTAATCTAGACCTTGAGAAGGAATCAAACTTCTAGTGCTTTCTAAAAGTATGTACAGACAACCAAGCAGCTTCTAGAATACATCTAGAATCCAACCCTTTCCAAAAAGCCATAGATGAAGCTAAGGACTTGGTAGTGTGGGCCTTGATCCTGCCTGGAATAATCTGTCATGGTGATGTCCAAACCAACAAACCAAGTCAGCAACAGAAAAGGAATGACCAAATAAAAAAGAATGAAACTTAGCGCTTTTGTTTTTTTAATATTAGCAACAAGAAATTCTTTAGAAACACACCCACAGTTATTATAGTGCTTAAATATTTCCATTAACAACTCACATAGCCAATTAATTCTTGAAGTACAAAACAAAATGATTACAAAAACAATATATATGCGTATATATTAAAAACATATGTATTTCTATTATATCATAACTTAAATTTAAATTCTCTTTTCTTTTAAAAACATTTAATATTTATTAGACCATTCAATCCAGGTGGCTTTCCAGATGATAAACGTATTTCACATAATGCTTCCTTAACTTCTAGTTTAGAGTTAAAATCAATGGCAACAGAGGTACACTACCTAAAACATAAAAAGAAAACTTTCTCAAATTTGAACAAACGAATGCATTTTTGGCCAAAGTGTTCTTGACATCTTTATTATTGATGTGTCTGTTTCTGAAGAAGTTCTTGCTAACATTAAAAGAATGAAAGCCCTAATTTTCACTGTTTTTTATTTGGTCATTCCTTCTCTGGTGCTGGCTTAACATTGTTTTTGGACTTGAGTTTTTCATGCACGTTAAGTTTTTGTGTTTTATTGTTTTCATAGTTGTGTATTCTACTGGCTTTTATGAGTTTATGGAGAACCAAATTTTAACAGTGAAGACCCGGTCCTTAATCTTTCTACTATTCTAGTCTTAGCAATGTTATTTCCCTTAGTCAGACTCTCACTTTGTTTCTAAAAGAAACTAAAATGTTAGTCAAGCAACTTACTGCAGTGAATGTCGCAGGTAGAGGATGGACTGAAAACACTTGTTACATTTTAGGAATGAACAAAACAATCCTCTGGTTCGGTGGTTCGGTTTGTAATAATGAGCTTGGAAAGGGCCATGATTATACTGCATTCAGTTCTTCAGCTCATAGTCTTGCTATAAAGGTTGTGGAAGCGACTTTAAAAAGCATGAGTCCAAGTATGAGCAGTTTGCTTTCGGAAATTTCAAACCCTTTTAAACTTGACCAAGATTACAATGTGATGAAAACTTTTCTGCAGAACTTGACTGATATATCTGGTAAGTGTAAGAACAGCATCTTTGAATTAAAGAAAATGTTTCTCAAATATAAATATTGGGACTATGAAGTTTATTATTTAGAACACTGTGTGAGCATTAAGCAAGCTAGAATTAGTAAGTACACAAAGGGTATTCTGAAGCATGAAATTTATATTACACACTGGTTGTGCTTTAAAAAAAAATGTTATTTCAATTATGAAGCATTTTATTTAGAATTATTGTAGCAAATTGCTTGATCTAACATCTCAGAAATTACTGCACTAAGATTAGAAGTGACTTTCATTTTAAATCATTTTAGTTTTTATATGATGGTATTTTCATTAAAATTAAGAGACATATAGCAACTAAAATTAATAGGAGAAAAATAAATATTGTGAGATTCTACAGCATATAAAGACAAAACTCTTATATATTAAAAAGTATCAAAAATTTAAATGGACACTTTTAGAGATCAAGCTACTGTTTCCACTTCTAGTAACAATAAAGAGTTACAAGTTGACATTGACTGTATTCCAGGTTCTAGATCTTATGAGGACATACGGAAGGTTTTTCTTCTCCACCTGCCCTACCCCCCCTCTTATTTTTCAGAACAAATGAAAAAACGAATGCAGAGCATAACTTCTAAGGGGAAAGGACAAGGAAGAGGGTGTGGAAGAGGCAAGAAGAGGTAGATGACAGCTTCAAAGTGTTTAACTTAAATTACTTTCCTCTTAGTTGCCATTATTTTAAATTGCTTAGAAAAGGATTTTCGTTTATACCTTCTAATCTGAGAACACACCACAAAAAAGTACCAGCACCAGCAGAAACAGCAGTTTATCTTAAATTTTTATTCCACAGAATTGAGTGCTTTCATCTTACTGGAAGAGTTCATCACAATAAAGACACTCAGTTTTCTACTAGATTTATACTGTTCCTTAAACAAATAAAAGAACAGTTATTGACTGAAAAGTTCACATAATTTCTGCCTATACAAATTCAAACTAGCCTTGTTAAAGTTAATATAGAAATCACAGCAAAATACTATTAGTAAAAGCACATTTTTTAAAAAAGCATATGTATTAACTTTAACAAGGCTAGTTTGAATTCTGTATAAGTAGGAAATTATGTAAAATGTTTGGTCAATAACTGTTCTTTATTTGTATAAAGACTAGTATAGAAACTGTCAGAAATGTCTACCTCTGAGGCTTTCAAATATTGATACAGGCAGTACTTAAATATGTTATATTCATATATATAAATTAGGTAATTTTACTGGAGTGATGCACGCAAAATGTGAAGGGTTTGTCCATAAATTCTGATCTCTTAACATTGTAACTCAGTTTCC